>NC_063062.1:38084028-38397829 GCF_018812025.1 Megalobrama amblycephala | reverse complement strand
CAAATTCACTCCACATTTACTGCACTACAAGGTGCCACTATAGAGCCCCTCCTCCCTGCCCATTTTTCAAAGGATTACATGTGCCAAGTTTTAACATTATTCTGATGAATTTTGAAGCAAATCAGGTAAAAATAAGAGGGTGATCTCAATGTATGCTGAAAGTGACACATTTTCTGCTTCCAGTTGGTGGCGCTATGACTTTGAATCACAATAGTCACATCCATGTGATCAGCCTTGTACAACGAAGACTAAGCCGAAGTTTCATCAAAATCAATTAATGTATGCAGAAGTTATAACACTTTGTTTCCCTTTTCTTGCCATAAATTCGTTGCCTCGCCACGGCCAAACCGTTGAGATATCCAAAATCCGTTTGCAATTAAACAACTTCAATGTGTTAGCAACAAGTTAAAAAAAAGCTTGGTGTAAATTGGATAAACCCTGTAGGAGTAGTAGTATAAAATTCATAGCCTGTTTTTTCAAAAAATTAACATTCAAACCAAAATAGCTGACTTCCTGTTGGTCGGAGCTAATGAATGTAAATTAGAAAATTGTCCGGCTTGATGAGAACAATATGTGTACCAAGTTTGGTGACTGTAGGAAAAACAAACCCCCCCACTTTTGTCAAAAGGTGGCGCTACTGAGCCCCTCCACCACGCCCATTTCTATGGCTTTGTCCATGTCTACTGGTTGACAATATTGATGTGTGTGTCGAGTTTCATGCAATTTGAAGCATGTTAAGAGCCTCAAAAACACTCAAGAATATTATTACAGTTTGACCTGTTGCCATGGCAACAATATTTCAAATATCAAAAATCCTGTCATAGGTCTACATCTGCTGTGTATTGACATTACACTGATGAAGTTTGAAGCAAATCAGGTAAAAATAAGAGGGTGATCTCAAAACATTTCAAAAAGTGATACACTTCCTGCTGCCAGTTGGTGGCGCTATAACTTTGACTCACAATAGTCACATACATGTGATCAGACTCCTATAACGAACACACTTGTGAAGTTTCATAAAGATCAATATATGTATGCAGACGTTATAACACATTTCCTGTTTCCTTTTTCTCGCCATAAATTCGTTGCCTCGCCACGGACAAACCGTTCGAGATATCAAAAATCCCCTGGCAATTTTTAATCATCAGTGTCTTGACTTCATGCTGACCGAGTTTGGTGGCGATCGGATTAATCGTCTAGGAGGAGTATATCAAATTCCAGAGCATGCGTTTTTCAAACAACCCTTAATAGCTGACTTCCTGTTGGCGTGACGTTTAACTTAGAGCACGAAAGTTGTTTGGCCCGATGAGGTCTATATGTGTACCGAGTTTCAGACTAATACGTGCAAGCGTGTTTAATATATGGACCAAATTTTCAGACCTTTTTCAAGGGGGCGCTGTTGAGCCCCCCTGCCACGCCCGGGTACCAGCTTCTGCCCGGCCCTGTTGGCCGCGGATTCCAATGTGTGTGCCAATTTTCAAGAGTTTTTGAGCATGTTAAGGCCCCCAAAAAGCCCCGGAAGACGGAAAAAAAAAAAAAAAAAAAAAAAAAAAAAAATAAAAAAAAATAAATATAGCTGCGAGCAGCGATGGCGGGCCCAAGCCCGGTGGCACCGCCACCCCGGTGGCTTCAGGGCAACTGTGCACAGCGGGCAATAGGCACTTAAAACGGTTAAACATCAAAGGACTATGTCAAATTCACTCCACATTTACTGCACTACAAGGTGCCACTATAGAGCCCCTCCTCCCTGCCCATTTTCAAAGGATTACATGTGCCAAGTTTTAACATTATTCTGATGAATTTTGAAGCAAATCAGGTAAAAATAAGAGGGTGATCTCAATGTATGCTGAAAGTGACACATTTTCTGCTTCCAGTTGGTGGCGCTATTACTTTGAATCACAATAGTCACATCCATGTGATCAGCCTTGTACAACGAAGACTAAGCCGAAGTTTCATCAAAATCAATTAATGTATGCAGAAGTTATAACACTTTGTTTCCCTTTTCTTGCCATAAATTCGTTGCCTCGCCACGGCCAAACCGTTTGAGATATCCAAAATCCGTTTGCAATTAAACAACTTCAATGTGTTAGCAACAAGTTAAAAAAAGTTTGGTGTAAATTGGATAAACCCTGTAGGAGCAGTAGTATAAAATCATAGCCTGTTTTTTCAAAAAATTAACATTCAAACCAAAATAGCTGACTTCCTGTTGGTCGGAGCTAATGAATGTAAATTAGAAAATTGTCCGGCTTGATGAGAACAATATGTGTACCGAGTTTGGTGATTGTAGGAAAAACTAACCCCCCACTTTTGTCAAAAGGTGGCGCTACTGAGCCCCTCCACCACGCCCATTTCTATGGCTTTGTCCATGTCTACTGGTTGACAATATTGATGTGTGTGTCGAGTTTCATGCAATTTGAAGCATGTTAAGAGCCTCAAAAACACTCAAGAATATTATTACAGTTTGACCTGTTGCCATGGCAACAATATTTCAAATATCAAAAATCCTGTCATAGGTCTACATCTGCTGTGTATTGACATTACACTGATGAAGTTTGAAGCAAATCAGGTAAAAATAAGAGGGTGATCTCAAAACATTTCAAAAAGTGATACACTTCCTGCTGCCAGTTGTGGCGCTATAACTTTGACTCACAATAGTCACATCCATGTGATCAGACTCCTATAACGAACACACTCGTGAAGTTTCATAAAGATCAATATATGTATGCAGACGTTATAACACATTTCCTGTTTCCTTTTTCTCGCCATAAATTCGTTGCCTCGCCACGGCCAAACCGTTCGAGATATCAAAAATCCCCTGGCAATTTTTAATCATCAGTGTCTTGACTTCATGCTGACCGAGTTTGGTGGCGATCGGATTAATCGTCTAGGAGGAGTATATCAAATTCCAGAGCATGCGTTTTTCAAACAACCCTTAATAGCTGACTTCCTGTTGGCGTGGTGTTTAACTTAGAGCACGAAAGTTGTTCGGCCCGATGAGGTCTATATGTGTACTGAGTTTCATACTAATACGTGCAAGCGTGTTTAATATATGGACCAAATTTTCAGACTTTTTTCAAGGGGGCGCTGTCGAGCCCCCCTGCCACGCCCGGGTACCAGCCTCTCCGGCGTCCTAATGGCCGCGGATTCCAATGTGTGTGCCAATTTTCAAGAGTTTTTGAGCATGTTAAGGCCCCCAAAAAGCCCCGGAAGACGGAAAAAAAATAAAAAAAAAAAAAAATAAAAAAATAACGAGCAGCGATGGCGGGCCCAAGCCCGGTGGCACCGCCACCCCGGTGGCTTCAGGGCAACTGTGCACAGCGGGCAATAGGCACTTAAAACGGTTAAACATCAAAGGACTATGTCAAATTCACTCCACATTTACTGCACTACAAGGTGCCACTATAGAGCCCCTCCTCCCTGCCCATTTTCAAAGGATTACATGTGCCAAGTTTTAACATTATTCTGATGAATTTTGAAGCAAATCAGGTAAAAATAAGAGGGTGATCTCAATGTATGCTGAAAGTGACACATTTTCTGCTTCCAGTTGGTGGCGCTATGACTTTGAATCACAATAGTCACATCCATGTGATCAGCCTTGTACAACGAAGACTAAGCCGAAGTTTCATCAAAATCAATTAATGTATGCAGAAGTTATAACACTTTGTTTCCCTTTTCTTGCCATAAATTCGTTGCCTCGCCACGGCCAAACCGTTTGAGATATCCAAAATCCGTTTGCAATTAAACAACTTCAATGTGTTAGCAACAAGTTAAAAAAAGCTTGGTGTAAATTGGATAAACCCTGTAGGAGTAGTAGTATAAATTCATAGCCTGTTTTTTCAAAAAATTAACATTCAAACCAAAATAGCTGACTTCCTGTTGGTCGGAGCTAATGAATGTAAATTAGAAAATTGTCCGGCTTGATGAGAACAATATGTGTACCAAGTTTGGTGACTGTAGGAAAAACAAACCCCCCCACTTTTGTCAAAAGGTGGCGCTACTGAGCCCCTCCACCACGCCCATTTCTATGGCTTTGTCCATGTCTACTGGTTGACAATATTGATGTGTGTGTCGAGTTTCATGCAATTTGAAGCATGTTAAGAGCCTCAAAAACACTCAAGAATATTATTACAGTTTGACCTGTTGCCATGGCAACAATATTTCAAATATCAAAAATCCTGTCATAGGTCTACATCTGCTGTGTATTGACATTACACTGATGAAGTTTGAAGCAAATCAGGTAAAAATAAGAGGGTGATCTCAAAACATTTCAAAAAGTGATACACTTCCTGCTGCCAGTTGGTGGCGCTATAACTTTGACTCACAATAGTCACATACATGTGATCAGACTCCTATAACGAACACACTTGTGAAGTTTCATAAAGATCAATATATGTATGCAGACGTTATAACACATTTCCTGTTTCCTTTTTCTCGCCATAAATTCGTTGCCTCGCCACGGACAAACCGTTCGAGATATCAAAAATCCCTGGCAATTTTTAATCATCAGTGTCTTGACTTCATGCTGACCGAGTTTGGTGGCGATCGGATTAATCGTCTAGGAGGAGTATATCAAATTCCAGAGCATGCGTTTTTCAAACAACCCTTAATAGCTGACTTCCTGTTGGCGTGACGTTTAACTTAGAGCACGAAAGTTGTTCGGCCCGATGAGGTCTATATGTGTACCGAGTTTCAGACTAATACGTGCAAGCGTGTTTAATATATGGACCAAATTTTCAGACCTTTTTCAAGGGGGCGCTGTTGAGCCCCCCTGCCACGCCCGGGTACCAGCTTCTGCCCGGCCCTGTTGGCCGCGGATTCCAATGTGTGTGCCAATTTTCAAGAGTTTTTGAGCATGTTAAGGCCCCCAAAAAGCCCCGGAAGACGGAAAAAAAATAAAAAAAAAAAAAAAAAAAAAAATAATAATAATCCTTAGAAAAACAAGAGGGCCCTGCGCGAATTTTCGCTTGGGCCCTAATAATAATCCTTAGAAGAACAAGAGGGCCCTGCGCGAATTTTCGCTTGGGCCCTAATAATAATCCTTAGAAAAACAAGAGGGCCCTGCGCGAATTTTCGCTTGGGCCCTAATAATCCTTAGAAAAACAAGAGGGCCCTGCGCGAATTTTCGCTTGGGCCCTAAAAATAATAATAATCCTTAGAAAAACAAGAGGGCCCTGCGCGAATTTTCGCTTGGGCCCTAATAATAATCCTTAGAAAAACAAGAGGGCCCTGCGCGAATTTTCGCTTGGGCCCTAATAATCCTTAGAAGAACAAGAGGGCCCTGCGCGAATTTTCGCTTGGGCCCTAATAATCCTTAGAAAAACAAGAGGGCCCTGCGCGAATTTTCGCTTGGGCCCTAATAAATTGTGTATACTCCCAGATGATTTCCCTAATAAATGCTCGTGTCATGCTTTGTTCATCCATCTGTGTCTTTAATTCTGCCCGATCTTCTTCATATTTTTTGCAGTCTAACAGTATATGCTTCACTGTCTCTTGCACATTACACTCAGTGCATAATCCAGTGGGATGTTTTCCTATTCTGTGCAATGTTATATTTAAACCAGTGTGACCCATTCTAAGACGTGAGACTAGCAATGCGTGTCTCTTTTTTTTTTTTTTTTATTGATTATTAACAAGAACAGAGTATAGTTTACAAACAAGAGTACATATAACCATACATGTCAGGGGTAATACAAGAAACATAAAAGAAAAAAATAAAAATAAATAAACAGGCATTTTACATGAAATTGTATCTATTAAACAACTGTATAGTTTTTATTGCTTTTTCAGGTTTTTGCTTTTGGATATTGTATCTAAATATATTTTAATATCTATTTTAAATTCTTCAAAATTTGGCATTTTTTCATTCCATTTGACTTTATGAATATAGTAACGGGCAATTATAATAATGAAATCAAATATAAATAATATACTTCTATCACCATCAAATGACAAACATTTTAACATAACATCAATTTCTTCAAGGTTAACAAGCATCATAGTCTTTTTTTGTAAGTAAATACTGAGTTCTTTCCAAAACTTTTGGGTCTTAGGACACTCCCAAAATAAGTGATTAATAGTCTCAGGGGAAATTTGACAAAAAACACAATTATCCTCCATATTCACTTTAAAACGCTGTACCACAAGTGACTTAACTGGGTAAACCCGATGAAAAATTTTATATGAAACTTCTTTCACTTTATTTGTGATGCAATATTTATGAGGTGTCATCCAAATTTTACTCCAATCAAGACATTTTTTAAATATAGAATTCCAGCGAGTAGTAACAGCAAGTATACTTTTAGATTGAAGAAGGGAGCGTAAGAAAATATTATTACATCCAAAACTTGTGAAATCTTTACCCTGCAACATAATACAAGAAGTAAATTCTTCAGTTGTTTGTAAAGAATAATTGTTACTGCCTTCTAATAGCCTCAAAATTTCCTTGGGAATTGCCTGTAAAAACAAACAGTATTGGATAGGATCAACTAAAAAGTTATGAATATGAACAAATTCAGTATAATTGTATAAAACACCATCTTTTTTGATCAGCTGTTTAACCCAAATAATTCCCTTTTCAAACCAATTTTCAAAAAATATTGATTTGTTTCTAATCCTTATGTATTTGTTGTTCCAAATGGTACATTTATGGGGGGAAAATTATGACTATACATAAGAGTCCATGAAAGTAATGCTTGTTTGTGGAAATTTGCAAGTTTAATGGGTATTTTATTAATATCATAATCACATTTCAATATAAACTCAATACCACCTACTTTTTTAAATATAAAGTTCGGTACTGTATACCATATAATTTGCTTATTTTTTAAATAATTTTTGAGCCATTTTATTTTAAATATTGTGTTAGAAGTCTTAAAATCCAAAACATTCAATCCTCCATCAATTTTTGATCTACAAATATTTTCTTTTTTAATATAGTGTGATTTGTTCTTCCAAATAAATTTAAAAAGTTTGGTATCTATCATTTTAATTAATGAGGGGGTTATATCTAGCACTTGAGCAGCGTAAACCAACCTAGATAAACCCTCGGCTTTAACCAGTAATACACGGCCAGTTAAAGAGATATCTCTCATCAGCCAAGAATTCAGTTTCTTTTCAAATGATTGAATAATAGGTGTAAAATGTAACTAATTCCTGACTTCCTTATTTTTAGATATCTTAATACCCAGATATTTGACAACTTCTTTAACTGGAATATTGCATATTGCTGAAAAATTACATGAACCTAGAGCCATAAGCTCACATTTATTAATATTCAGGGAAAGACCAGATACATATGAAAATAATTGCAGGCATTTAATTGCTGTTTCAACTTCAGTATAATCTCTTAAGAAAAGGGTAGTGTCATCTGCTAATTGTGTGCATTTAATTTCGTTCTCTTCTATTTTAATGCCACGAAAAATATCTTTCTTAATATGAATGGCCATAATTTGTGCAACCAACAAAAAAAGTAATGGACTAATAGGACAGCCCTGTCGAATCCCCCTTTTGATTTCAAATCTATGAGAAGTTCCATATGCCAATTTTACAGAGCTATTAATCTTGTTATATAGGGTTCTGATTACTTTCTGAAATTTGTCACCAAAACCAAAAAATTCAAGGGTTTTAAAAATAAAGTCATGTTCGATTGTATCAAAGGCCTTATAAAAATCGACAAACAGAATAAAACTATTTTCATTGATAATTTCATTATAATCTATGAGATCTAATACAAGTCTAATATTATTGAAAATATGTCTTCCTTTTATAAAACCTGACTGCACCTCATCAACAATAGAATCTAATCCTGATTTTAACCTTTCAGCAAATATAGAAGCAATAATTTTGCCATCATTATTAATTAAGGTGATTGGCCGCCAATTATCTAGTGATAATAGGTCTTTATCAGGCTTTGGAATTAGTGATATTAGACCTTGTGTCATAGAGGGAGGCAAAAAACCCTGATCAATAGACTCTTTAAAGACCATTAACAAAAATTCAGCTAAATCATCCTGAAATACATTAAAAAATTCAGCAGTTAAGCCGTCATTACCTGGGGACTTGTTTAATTTAAGTTTTTTTATAGCTGTTTTGATCTCTAAACTGGATTCCTTATCACAAAGGGCTTTAAAATCTTCATCTATATTATCTCTGTTATATTTTAGGGGCTTTAAAAAGTTATCTATTTTGTCTATAGAACATGCATTACTAGAATATAATTTGCCATAAAAATTTGAGATATATTTTGAAATTATAATAGGATCCTGTGTTTCATGGCTATTAATATTAAGCTTTCTAATAGATGTATACTCTCCCTTCCTTTTCTCTAAATTATAAAAATATCGGGAATTAGTTTCCCCTTCCTCTAGCCAGCGTCTTCGTGATCTAATAAATGCTCCTTTTGCCTTTATTAGATATAATTTATCTAACTCAGCCTGCAAATCTATTAACAAAGTAGAATTACTTTCAGTAATTTAACAAATAGATTTAATAATTTCCTCTTCTTTTGATTTATTTAATTTTGCAACTTCTTTGCCTTCTTAGTCTAATCTGAAACTTCATAAGCTCCCAATTTTTACAATATAAATTTGTTTGCTTAGCTTGATTCCAATAGGTTTGTATTATTTTTTTAATCCCATGTTTAAAACTATCTATTTCCAGTAGTCTATTATTGAGTTTCCAATAAGTCTTGGAGCCTTTAAAAGAAGTTTCGTTATTCCATTTAATGAGAAGATAAATCATTTTGTGGTCAGACAATATTGATGGTTCAATGGATACTTTTTAAGTATTTTGTTCTAATGAATTAGAAATTAACCAAAGGTCTATTCTTGACTGTTTAGATTTATCTCTATTACTCCATGTGTACTCTTTAATAAGTGGATGTTTATTTCTCCATATGTCAATTATCCCTAAGTTTTCACAAAATTTAGATAGCTCTGAATTAGATTGTTTAATTGGGATAGGAATTCTATCTATTTTAGCATCTGGGACAATATTAAAGTCCCCACCTAGAATAATTTCAATATCATGAAATCTTTCTCTTACCTTATTAATCTAATTTTCAATATCAGAGAACAAATCAACATTATATTTTTTAATATTTGAGGCATATACAGTACCTAACAAAAACATTTTCCCATCCAAGGATACCGTTAAAATTATCCACCTACCCCCATTGTGGACTTTAGTATTAACAATTTTACCTTTGAATGAACCCTTTAAAATCGCAACTCCTGCTGAATGATTACTTCCCAAAGAATGCCAAACTTCACTGCCCCATTGTGCCTTCCAAAAATTCACATCTGAAGAGCAAGCATGGGTCTCTTGTAACAAATAAAAATCTACATTAAATCTCTTGCAATACAAAAAAACAGCCTTTCGTTTAGTTAAATCTCGAATACCCCTGACATTAAAAGAACAAAAAGATAACGACATGAACTTTTAACAATTACAGAAAAAAGAGAAATAGAAAACTCTTAAAAGCTATGTAACTCAAAGGGTGCATAATTCCTATTTATTAACAATTTAAGCTGGGAGATTATTATTTTGTATTTATTTTTTCGTCATCCCCCCTCGTCCATTGTCTTTTAATTTGTGCCTATTTTATGGTCAAAAAACACCCGAACCAAACCTTTATGTGGGGAAAATTTCGACGCCATCAGCAAAGGCTCTACTTCCCACAAAAAAAGCTTTACGACCTTTCTCTCTGGCATCTTTCACCATGGGCCACAGGAGTTTTCGTCTTTCCACATCCAGCGCGGTCAGGTCCTCTATAAACCGTAAATGCTGCGCTTGAAGGAATTCACAATTCTTCGCCCTTTTCCAGAGTAGATCCCGAGTAGACCTGTTCGTGAACTGAACTATCGTTGTTCTTGGGCTTCTGCCGTGTTCTTTCCTACCCAGTCTATGAACAATGTCCACATCGATCTTGCATCTTTCCTTTAGTTCTGGAGCAACTGAACCGCAGATTCCAATCACCAGATGCTTAAGACCCTCATCCGTTTTCTCGGGAACACCATGTAACCTCAAGTTCCATCTCCGCTGATATCTTTCAGCTTCATTGACTTTTCGTTCAAGCTCAGCAACTCTCTGCTCGTGTAATTTAGTAATTTCTTTAACAGCTTTCATTTCATCTTTTAAGTCTTTAACTTCATTCAGCGCGAAGTCAATTGACTTTTTCAGGTTTCCAATGCTGATCGTATTTTCTCGAATCAGATTCTCCAGGTGCCCCGAGCTCTCATAAATTTTTTTGGACAAGAGAGTTACGATATTCTCTTGCATTTCAAGGAGTGACGGTTCGTCTTTCACTTTTTTGGCGCGTCATCCATATCTGGCATACGCTGAAGATCTCTCTCGAAAGTGTACGAGTGATCTGTCATCTCAATGTCATTATTTGTCCCTTCATCTTGACCTTTTTGTGTCTCTACAGATTTCGTTATTTTAGAGGCAACTTTCTCTTTTCGTTTAATGGCACCACCAGAGCTGTTGATTTGGACTCGGTTTCATTTTGTGAAAGGAGATCAATACAACCGAGGGGGAACTATTCCAGAGCCTATCGTCTAATAATCCAATATAAAATACAAGTAGTCCATAAAGTATGAAAAAGAATTTCTCCCTTTACAAATATTTGGAAAAAACACCCCTAAGACATCCGCACTTAAAAGAAACCATCCACCCTGGCCGGCATCTTGCCGCACCCCCCCAGCAATGCGTGTCTCTCGCTGCTTCCGCGTCTTGTCAATGACGTCACTCACAGACCTCCGTGAAGTTGGCACCCCATAAAGCGAAATAATCATCATTCGTTTGGGCTACGTTTGTGCTGATTTGTGCCGCAAAAACGAACGTTTGTGCTGGTTTGGTGTTTGAGATATTAAGCATTATTTTTTTGGTCGTGTGACGTCATTCTCCAGATATAACAAATGTAAGAGCCATTATGTCTGTAATTCTGTTTTTTGACCACTGGGTGGAGTGTTGGCCTTAATGAGTATATAGGTAGGCAAAGGCTACGTTTACACGTGGGCGGCTATTTTCATAAACGGACATTTCAACCTCTCCGGTTTCAAAAATAACATCGTGCACACATGTCAGTTTTCAGAAAAGTTTTCATTTACACGTACCCGTGTATGCATGACGTCAAGAGTGTAACGAGCAGTTCAAACCCACGTAAGCCAATCAGAATCCCGAAAAAAAATCCAGAATTCCTCTTGAAGTGATTCGAAGTTGTTGCAAAATTGCTGATCTCCGAGCACTCATTCGTCTCTGCTCCTCGACATAATGGAGCAGCTGTATTTGCAAATGCAAACACACAAGAAGAGTTTGCACCAACATAAATGCGACTGCTACTCTAACGCTTCCATGATCACATGTAAACATAGGTCGCACTTTTGACATAGGTGCGAGCTCTGGCGCATACTGTGACGTTGGCTGCCTAAACACCCATTTGTCTCAGTTTACATGCAAACGTGCAAACGAAGATTTTCAAAATCTCCACTCTGGCCGGAGTTTTTAAAAAGACTCGTTTTCAGAGGCGAATTCTCCGTTTGCGTGTAAACGAAGGCCGCAAACGAAGGGAAATGTCTCAGTTTTTCAAAATAACCATGTACGTGTAAACGGGGCCAAAGAGTAAGAGAGGGCAGGTGTGTAATTAGAGGGAAGCACAACATTTTTTGACCGTGTCTGGAGGTAAATTGGTGATGGCATCCGAGGGTTTTTTTATATGCTCTGGACAGAAGAACTGTAAGAAAAAATGACCTATATGAACTGTGTGATGAATAAATCTGATAAAGCAGTATTTGGAGGACGATTTATTTTGTTTGGATCTCACGTGTCAGAAACCACCCTACAACACCTCAAGTGACAAAATGGCTGTTTGCGTCACTTCACTTTGTCAAAAAATGCTTCTTTGTGGATTTGCACGCAGCATTCTGGAACATTTTAATGGACTAATCACTGGATTTCACTATGGATTTGGATTTAATTGGAGCAGTGAACCGAGGAGCAGCCGCAACGAATTGGCTTCATTAATTCAGTAAGGTATGTGTAGCGCTACTTGAGGAATGATTTGTGTGCACACATTTAATAGCATAAATCCAATGCATTGGTTGCCTGAGTTTTAACATTGCTAAAGGTGAATGAATTCTACAGTCTGCAAATATGAGTGTTGAAAATTATGGTGATGTTGTGGCTGTTGGTGAACAATAAAGATTATGGAGCCATCTGAGAATGTTGAAATGGAGCCTGTAAGGGAAAATAGGCCTACTAAGCTCACTGCTAAGGCATTCTTGGAAAAATTGGAAACTCGTCAAAAAACAAGAAAGAGTAAAGTAAATAACATAAAACTTAATGGCTATCATAAAAGATTTCATGATCAGCCGACAAAATGAAAAGGTTCTTTTGAGAAATTCATCAAATTGAGAGATGAAGCAAGGGAAATACACAATTCTGTGATGGTTCTATTACCCAGTGAGGAACAGGAAAAACAACAAACATGGTTCAGTGGAAAGATGTTGATTTACAATGGGTTTATAGATGATGTTACGAAATGGTTGAGTATTGAAAGTCAAGTTTCATGTTCCGGTGTTGATGAAAATGTATATCAAAGTGATGTTAATCCAGAAGATAGCATTTCAAACATCTCACGTAAATCAAGTAAACCATCTAGCAAGAAAAGTTCAAGCAGTGTGCGCAGTGGGAGATCTTCTGCTTCTTCAGCTCGAGTCATGGCAGAGGCAGAGAAGGCTGCATTAATTGCACGTGCAACTGCTTTAAAAGAGAAACATGCTTTGGAGCTGCAACAGGAAAAGCTGAAACACAGACAAGAACAACTGGATATTGATGCAGAAATAGCAGCTGCTACTGCCAAAATTGCTGTTTTAAATAATTCTAACCAGTCTCTCAAAACCCACACTGATGATATGAATGCATATTATGATAAAGGAACTGTGATGAGTGGTAAAGAAGTTACTCTTAACCCTCATGCGGAGGAATATATGCCAAAGGAAACTTCCCAGCAAGGGGGCTCAAGGAATGTAATTCAGCAAACTCACAGTGCACCACAAATTGACCATAATTCAGTGTCACCAGTGCAAACATCAAATGTAATGCAGAACAGGGATGGAACATCAACTCCAAACATTTGCAGTATCAGGCAAAAACAAAATGAGATTACTGCTCTGCTGGTACAACAACAACAATCCAGCACACTGCCTCAAAGAGATATTCCTGTGTTTGATGGTAATTCTCTGCAATATAGAACTTTCATCAGAGCATTTGAGTATGGAATAGAAGACAAAACCAAAAATAATCGAGATTGCTTATACTTTCTGGAACAATACACATGAGGGCAGCCTAAGGAACTTGTGCGCAGTTGTCACCATATGGATGCACAAAGAGGGTACTTGCAAGCTAAATCATTGTTAAAAGAACATTTCGGCAATGAGTTCAAAATAGCTGCTGCATATGTAGAAAAGGTTCTTGGATGGCCTTCTGTAAAGTCAGAGGATGTAAATTCATTACAAAGTTATGCTCTCTTTTTGCATGGATGCTGTAATGTAATGGAAGAAATTGATTACATGGAAGAGCTGGAGATGCCAAGCAATTTGAAAACCATCATTATGAAGTTGCCTTATAAATTAAGGGAAAAATGGAGAACTGTCACATGTGAGTTAATGGAAAGGAGCAATCGTAGGGCACGGTTTAAAGATATTGTGTCATTTGTTGAACGTCAAGTCAAAATGTCCTCTGATCCACTATTTGGTGATATCCAGAGTACCCAACCTGTACAACAGAAATCTCAATCCAAGACCAAAATTAGAAACAGCTTTGCAACGACGGTTGTCACCAACAGTAAATCAATCCAATGTTGTGAGACTGATTTAAGATCAAGGTCCCAAGCCATGTGTTTGTGCTGCAAACGTGATCACTTATTGGACCAGTGTACACAAATGCAAAACAAGCCGCATAGAGAGAAACTGAACTTTCTAAAGGAGAAAGGTATTTGTTTTGGTTGTCCGTTTGTTGGACATATGAGCAAGGATTGTGACAAGCGCTTAACTTGTGCAGTATGTGGCCAAATGCATCATAGCATCTTGCATATTCATCAAAAGGAAAGAACAAGCACACAGGAATAGAATTCTACATCTCTAAGTAGTGCACATGTCGCTCTTAAAACTTGTGGGCAAATAGGGGCCGGTGACGATGGAGACTGTGCATTATCAATTGTACCAGTTCAAGTTAAATCCAGTAAGGGACAAAGGGTAATTGAAACCTATGCATTTTTGGATCCTGGTAGTTCTGCCACATTTTGTTCAGAACGCTTAATGCACAGCTTGAAATTAAAGGGAAAGAGAACCAATATCATCTTGAAAACAATGGGCAATCAAAAGGCTACTAATAGTACTATTTTGACTGGATTGGAAGTGTATAGCCTTTCTGATGACATCTTTTACAGCCTTCCAGAAGTCTTCACTCAAGAGAAATTGCCTGTGTCCAGAGATAACATTGTCACACAAAGGGATTTGGATAAATGGTCATATCTGAAAGGAGTTAAGATTCCCCAAATTCCTGCTGAGGTGGATTTGCTGATTGGAGCAAATGCTTCCAAGGTAATGGAGCCCTGGGAGGTTATAAACAGTGATGGAGAAGGACCTTATGCAGTTAGAACCTTATTGGGATGGGTTGTAAATGGACCACTCCAAGGAAGAAAGGATAATGGGAACAAGATTAAATGTCCAGATCTTATTGTTAACAGGATTTCTGTAAGCAAATTGGAGGAGATGCTCAACAAGCAATATAATCATGACTTCAATGAAAATGCTGCTGATAAAAGGGAAATGTCAAGAGAAGAGCAGGCATTTATGGAAAAGGTAAGCAAGTCAATTGAGCTTCAAGATGGACATTACAAAATGAATCTTCCTTTCAGGATGGAAAACGTTGTGTTGCCAAATAACCTTTGTGTGGCTAAACAACGCTTAATTCAGGGGTCTCAAACTCAAATTGGCGGGGGGCCGTTTCTGTGATTGACACCTCATAGGAGGGCCATATTAACATTCAAGCGCAAGAAAGCGCAACATTTCAGAAAATTTACTTTCCTTTGCATTATTTCTCATTTACTTCACATTTCATTAGGCCTACTAAAATATTTGTATACCTATACTATAAATATTTTATTTACCATACTAAATGTAAACAGCAGTGTCTCTCACTGTTACAGAGTGTAATATAATTATATAATACTATTACTAATATAATACTACTAATATACTTATATAATGCTACTAATATAATACTATTAATTGCAATAGTCTGGTGCGACTTCTCACATCCAACAAGGTGCATGGAATAAAAAATAATAATAGTAATTTAGGAACAAAACCAGCAACACTTGTGGCATGGAGGGGTCAGAAATAAACAAAAAACTGATATATATATATATATATATATATATATATATATATATATATATATATATATATATATATATATATATATATATATATATACACACACTGATTCAACTTTATTTTGCAAAAAAATAAAACTCATTGTTACATACATTATTAGTTTTTAACATTATTAGTTAAAAACTAGAGTTACATTATTAATTTTTTAACATTTAGTGGAAGTATTTTCCCTTACTTTATGTTAGCTTAAATAACATTAAAATCTTGCACTGAACAACACTTTACTGTACAAATACAATCCCTGAATACATTTGTACTCTCTTCTGTTTCTTGCCAGACACCTGCAGCGCTTCTGCTCATACATTTGTCCAAGATGCCGTTTGAGCATCGGTAATGTTTAATGGTTGCATCGGACGCGTTTCGGTGGTTTAAATCGACGCTCGTGACTTAAAGTCGAGTGCTTTTACTGTAATTTAGGCAAGCGCGCTCATAATAGAAGCAACACGGTTGAGAGCGCGGCTCATGGTTGCATAGCAATGACAGACGCCACAGGAGCGAAAGCGCATTGGAAAGAAGAATGCGGCCCGGCCGCTTGTGTGACGCGATATGTGAATGCCCCCATAGAATGGTGACTTTTTCTTTGCATATCAGACAGGTAGCAACTAAAGAATAATAATAATTTAGCGGGCCGGATTATGTTTTATTTTTGAGATCAGTTGCGGGCCGGGTAGAAGGGGAGGGCGGGCCGTAAATGGCCCGCGGGCCGGCAGTTTGAGACCACTGGCTTAATTGGATTAAAAAGGAAATTTGAAAGAAATGATGATTTCCATCAAGAATATAACGATTTCATGGATGAGGTAATGAGGCAAGGTTATGCTGAAAAGGTACCATTGCATCAGATAAAACAGGATGAAGGGAAAGTTTGGTATATCCCTCACCATGGGGTTTATCACCCCAAGAAAGGAACATTAAGAGTGGTATTTGATTGTGGAGCTGCCTTCAAAGGTACATCACTTAATGATCAACTTCTACAGGGTCCTTATTTGACAAGTTCACTGTTAGGAGTTCTCGTGAGGTTCCGGCAAGAGCTAATTGCATTTATGGCAGATGTAAAGGCAATGTTTCACCAGGTCAAAGTTGCAGAAGAGGATACTGATTTTCTTCGTTTCCTATGGTGGCAAGATGGTGATTTGAAACGAGAACCCGCAGAATACAGGATGAACGTGCATTTGTTTGGAGCGGTGTCATCTCCAAGTTGTGCTTGCTATGCTTTACGCAGAACCGCTGAAGACAATAAAACTGACTTTCCGGAAAGGGTAATTGACACAATTTACACAAACTTTTACATGGATGATTGTCTGAAAAGCGTAGCTTCAGAGGAGGAGGCCATATTGATGATCAAAGATCTCACGGATATTTGTTTAACAGGAGGTTTCCAGCTAACAAAGTGGGTTAGTAATAGCCGTGTAGTGCTGCAAACTGTACCTAAAGAGCATAGAGCCCATGACATAAAAATGATGGATCTGGACAAGGATCAACTACCAATGGAAAGAGCTCTTGGCTTGTGGTGGTGTGTTGAATCGGATACTTTCAAGTTTAAAATGACTATCAAAGATCATCCTTGCACCAGGCGTGGTGTTCTGTCGACAGTATGCTCCGTGTATGACCCTTTAGGATTTTTGGCACCATTCCCTCTCACAGCAAAATTTCTTCTGCAAGAGCTATGCAGGACAAAATGTGGTTGGGATGATCTGCTACCCTTAAATCTCCAAAGACAATGGTCTTTTTGGTTGAAAGAGCTTGGGAAGATGGTAGATTTCAAAGTGGATAGATGTCTAAAACCAACAGGGATGGACGAGTCTACTAACATTCAGCTGCATCATTTTGCAGATGCGAGTACACTTGGATATGGCACTGTAACGTATCTTAGAATGGAGACAAAGCATGATGTCCATGTAGCTTTTCTACTCAGCAAAGTTAGAGTAGCACCTTTGAAACAAGTAACCATTCCACGTCTTGAGTTGACAGCTGCTGTACTTGCTGCTCGAGTGGACAAAATGTTGAGGGCAGAGATACAGTTTCCATTGGTGGATTCTGTGTTCTGGACAGACAGTACGTCTGTATTAAAATACATAAAAAAATGAGGACAAACGTTTTCTTACCTTTGTGGCTAACAGAATCTCTGCAATCAGAGAAATTACAACACCGTTACAGTGGAGATACATACCTACATCTCAAAATCCAGCAGACTGTTGTTCCAGGGGACTGAAAGCAGACCAGATGCTAACAAATGGAGAATGGATTAATGGACCAGGTTATTTGTGGAAATCAGTGGAAGAATGGCCAATGCAAGTATTTGATTCTACTCTTAAAGAGGATGATTCTGAGGTAAAGAGGAACAATTGTGTGAATAGCACCATTGTAGATGAAATGCCAAATGCAACAAATGCTACTCGTAGATTGATTACTCATTTTTCAGACTGGACAAAGTTGAAGGTTGCTGTTGCTTGGCTCTTGAAGTTAAAGAAAGTTTTGAGACAACGAAGTCAAAAGCGAAAGGAAATACAAGCCTCTGTAGACTCTTCTAGAGTATTCATTTCTTCTAAGAAGATAGAGACAGAGCTTCAAAAACAGGCTCTGTGACCACAACGAATCTAACTTTGGAGGACCTGAATGAAGCTGAAGCAGCTATTGTCGCATTTAGTCAACAGCAGCAGTTCACAAAGGAAATTGCTGCTCTGTCGTCTTCACCTGTTT
This sequence comes from Megalobrama amblycephala, assembly GCF_018812025.1. Lineage (NCBI taxonomy): Eukaryota > Metazoa > Chordata > Actinopteri > Cypriniformes > Xenocyprididae > Megalobrama > Megalobrama amblycephala. Next base: position 38,379,674 of record NC_063062.1, on the reverse strand, counting down.
CAAAAATAAAAAAGGACAGCAAGTTGTATAAATTGGATCCTATCTATCAAGATGGTCTTTTGAGAGTTGGAGGACGATTGAGAAATTCTGCCATGCCTGAGGAAAGAAAGCATCCAATTATTCTGGCTAAGGATCAGCATATTGCCACACTCATCTTGCGGCATATACATCAACAGTTAGGCCATAGTGGAAGAAATCATATGCTTTCCAAGCTGAGAAAAAGATATTGGATCATTAAGGGTAATGCAGCTGCCAGAAAGATCATAAGTAGTTGTGGTCATTGCAGACGTTTTGGACTTAAGGTGAGTGAGCAAAAGATGGCAGACTTGCTAAAGGAGAGACTCCTTCCAGATTTGCCTCCATTTACAAATGTCGGAGTGGATTATTTTGGTCCTGTGGAAGTTAAAAGAGGACGTTCCATTGTAAAACGTTACGGAGTCATCTTTACTTGTATGGCAAGTCGAGCAGTTCATCTGGAAGTCGCCTATTCTTTAGACACAGATTCATGTATCAACTCTCTACGAAGATTTATTTGCAGACGAGGGCAAGTAACTCACATAAGATCGGACAATGGTACAAACTTTGTTGGAGCCGAAAGGGAGTTAAAGGAAATGCTCAGTTCATGGAATAAAAATAAGATTCAAAAGGCCATGCTTGTGAAAGGTGTCCAGTGGAGTTTCAATCCTCCGGGAGGTTCACATTATGGTGGAGTGTGGGAGCGTATGATCAGAATGGTCAAAAGAATCTTGAGTTCCATCTTACATCAACAAACTTTGGATGATGAAGGATTCCATACTGTGCTGTGCGAAATTGAGGCCATTCTGAACGATCGCCCAATAACCAAGCTGTCAGAGGACCCAAATGATCTGGAGCCACTTACTCCAAACCACCTTCTTCAGATGAAAGGTAAACCAGTATTACCACCTGGACTATTTGATAAATCTGAATTATACAGCAAGAGGAGATGGAAACAGGTCCAGTATATGTGTGACTTTTTCTGGAAAAGATGGACAAATGAATACTTGCCTTTGCTTCAAGATCGACAGAAATGGAATAAGGAAAGGAGAAACTTTGCTCCTGGTGACATTGTTGTCATTGTGGATTCAACAGCTCCACGTGGATCTTGGCTAATGGGACGAGTTCTGGAAGCCTTTCCAGATAAAAATGGACTTGTACGTTCTGTGCGAGTACAAACTAAAACCAGTGTACTCGAGAGACCTGTGACAAAGCTTTGTCTGTTTTATGACCGCATGGAAATATAATGGACTGATTGCAAAGACTGTGTTTAATTTCTAACCTACAGAGGACTGACTGATGCGAGGTTTACAGTGTTGCTTTGGGCTTTAATGGCTCTTTGTATTTGTATTGAATTGTAATGTCTATTTGCCATGTTCAATAGGGGCCGGGGTGTAAGAGCCATTATGTCTGTAATTCGTTTTTTTGACCACTGGGTGGAGTGTTGGCCTTAATGAGTATATAGGTAGGCAAAGAGTAAGAGAGGGCAGGTGTGTAATTAGAGGGAAGCACAACATTTTTTGACTGTGTCTGGAGGTAAATTGGTGATGGCATCCAAGGGTTTTTTTTATATGCTCTGGACAGAAGAACTGTAAGAAAAAATGACCTATATGAACTGTGTGATGAATAAATCTGATAAAGCAGTATTTGGAGGACGATTTATTTTGTTTGGATCTCACGCATCAGAAACCACCCTACAACACCTCAAGTGACAAAATGGCTGTTTGCGTCACTTCAACAAATATAATTCGGGAGCTGTGACGTCATTCTTCACCCCATTTCGTCTAAATCGCACAAAACTGGTGTCGTTCGTTTGTGCTCGTTTTGTGCTGGTTTGTGCCGTTAAAACAAACACTGTAACTGTTTTCCTTCCACAGATATAACAAATATAATTCAGGAGCTGTGACGTCATTCTCCACCCACTTCGTCTAAATCGCATGAAACTGGTGTCGTTCGTTTGTGCTCAATTTGTGCTGGTTTGTGCCGTTAAAACAAACACTGTAACTGTTTTCCTTCCACAGATATAACAAATATAATTCGGGAGCTGTGACGTCATTCTCCACCCCATTTCGTCTAAATCGCACGAAACTGGTGTGTTCGTTTGTGCTCGATTTGTGCTGGTTTGTGCCATTAAGACAAACTCTGTAACTGTTTTCCTTCCACAGATATAACAAATTTAATTCGGGAGCTGTTACGTCACTCTCCACCCCATTTCGTCTAAATCGCACGAAACTGGTGTTGTTCGTTTGTGCTCGATTTGTGCTGGTTTGTGCCGTTAAAACAAACACTGTAACTGTTTTCCTTCCACAGATATAACAAATTTAATTCGGGAGCTGTGACGTCATTCTCCACCCACTTCGTCTAAATCGCATGAAACTGGTGTTGTTCGTTTGTGCTCGATTTGTGCTGGTTTGTGCCGTTAAAACAAACACTGTAACGGTTTTCCTTCCACAGATATAACAAATATAATTCGGGAGCTGTGACGTCATTCTCCACCCCATTTCGTCTAAATCGCACGAAACTGGTGTTGTTCGTTTGTGCTCGATTTGTGCTGGTTTGTGCCGTTAAAACAAACACTGTAACGGTTTTCCTTCCACAGATATAACAAATATAATTCGGGAGCTGTGACGTCACTCTCCACCCACTTCGTCTAAATCGCACGAAACTGGTGTGGTTCATTTGTGCTCGATTTGTGCTGGTTTGTGCCGTTAAAACAAACACTGTAACTGTTTTCCTTCCACAGATATAACAAATATAATTAGAGAGCTGTGACGTCATTCTCCACCCACTTCGTCTAAATTGCACGAAACTGGTGTTGTTCGTTTGTGCTCGATTTGTGCTGGTTTGTGCCGTTAAAACAAACACTGTAACTGTTTTCCTTCCACAGATATAACAAATTTAATTCGGGAGCTGTGACGTCATTCTCCACCCACTTCGTCTAAATTGCACGAAACTGGTGTTGTTCGTTTGTGCTCGATTTGTGCTGGTTTGTGCCGTTAAAACAAACACTGTAACGGTTTTCCTTCCACAGATATAACAAATATAATTCGGGAGCTGTGACGTCATTCTCCACCCACTTCGTCTAAATCGCACGAAACTGGTGTGGTTCGTTTGTGCTCGATTTGTGCTGGTTTGTGCCGTTAAAACAAACACTGTAACTGTTTTCCTTCCACAGATATAACAAATTTAATTCGGGAGCTGTGACGTCACTCTCCACCCACTTCGTCTAAATCGCATGAAACTGGTGTTGTTCATTTGTGCTCGATTTGTGCTGGTTTGTGCCGTTAAAACAAACACTGTAACTGTTTTCCTTCCACAGATATAACAAATATAATTCGAGAGCTGTGACGTCATTCTCCACCCACTTCGTCTAAATTGCACGAAACTGGTGGTGTTCGTTTGTGCTCGATTTGTGCTGGTTTGTGCCGTTAAAACAAACACTGTAACTGTTTTCCTTCCACAGATATAACAAATTTAATTCGGGAGCTGTGACGTCACTCTCCACCCCATTTCGTCTAAATCGCATGAAACTGGTGTTGTTCATTTGTGCTCGATTTGTGCTGGTTTGTGCCGTTAAAACAAACACTGTAACTGTTTTCCTTCCACAGATATAACAAATATAATTCGAGAGCTGTGACGTCATTCTCCACCCACTTCGTCTAAATTGCACGAAACTGGTGGTGTTCGTTTGTGCTCGATTTGTGCTGGTTTGTGCCGTTAAAACAAACACTGTAACTGTTTTCCTTCCACAGATATAACAAATTTAATTCGGGAGCTGTGACGTCACTCTCCACCCCATTTCGTCTAAATCGCATGAAACTGGTGTCGTTCGTTTGTGCTCGATTTGTGCTGGTTTGTGCTGTTAAAACAAACACTGTAACTGTTTTCCTTCCACAGATATAACAAATTTAATTCGGGAGCTGTGACGTCACTCTCCACCCCATTTCGTCTAAATCGCATGAAACTGGTGTCGTTCGTTTGTGCTCGATTTGTGCTGGTTTGTGCCGTTAAAATAAACACTGTATCTAAGACCTCTTCTTAAATAGAATGAAAAAATGTTTTATGAACAGTTATGTAACTCTCCACACCCCATGCCATCCATATTGCTCCAACCCGGTATGGTTCGTTTGTGCTCGATTTGTGCCGTTAAAAGAATCCCTGTAATTGATTACCTTTTTAAAAATTTTTTTTGAAAAACCCAATCTCCACCCCATGTAATCTAAATCGCTCCAAAACTGGCATATTCGTTTGTGCTCTATCTGTGCAGGTTTCTGCCGTTAAAATAATAACTTATATAACTTATTATTATTATTATTATTATTATTATTATAGGCCTAATAAAAAAATTTAGAAAAAGAAAAAAAAAATCTCCTCCCCGTCATCTTAAATCGTTCCAAAATGGTGCTGTTTGTCCCGTTTGTCCCGGTTTGTGCCGTTAAAAAGTACTAAGACCCCTTCTTAAATGGACTAAATTTGTGCCAGATATTGTCACAACCACTTATGCCTACATGTTACCTGCCTACTTCTGGAACCAGGCGTGTTCTATGCTGTGCTATAGTAGCCTACTGGGACAGATATGTGAATAAATATTAATAATAAAATACTATACAATTGCATGGTAAATTTTCAAATACATGTTTAACGTGTTTCTGCGCCCTTCAAAAACGTTAAACAATCCATAGGAAGGTCTGCATGAGAGCTCTTCGGCCCCTGCCACAACGCCAGGCCCCTCAACCTCCTCCGTCTGTTCTAGGTGAACCAAAAACAACCGATAACAGCTCTCAGTGATGTGTGTCGGGTCCCCGCTATGATAACAGTGACTTTATCAAATGTTTACAGAACAAGCGGGAACCCAGTGTGCCTGTATCTTTCTCTATTTCTGTTTTATTACGTTATAGAAAGCCTAAGGCCTTTTCAAACCGTTTGGCAAACCCATTTAATCTGCTACCTATTACACGTCAAACTAAGATTACTGTAGAGACAGAAAGTAAGACTGTTAAGTTAGCACTTCTAAACATACGCTCATTTAAAAATAAATCACTTCTAGTCAATGACTACTTAACCACAAACAACCTAGATTTTATGCTTCTAAATGAAACATGGCTTGAAGACTGCTGCAGTGCAACAATCCTGAATGAAACAGCCCCTCCTAACTTTACTTTTATGAGTGTCTGCAGAGCTGTTAGGAGAGGTGGAGGTGTTGCTGCTCTATTTAAAGATGTCTATCAATGCAAGCAAGTGTCATTTGGTGATTACTTGTCTTTCGAATACTTGGGTATTGTATTAAAAGGTGCTCCTCGCATTCTACTTATAGTTATCTACAGGCCTCCAAAATACTCTCCAGCCTTTGTGGAGGACTTTACAGAACTGTTATCAGCACTTTCCTCAGAGTTTGACTGTTTTGCTATTACTGGGGACTTTAACATCCACATAGAAAATGCAGAATCCAATATGGCAAAAGAAATCATAACTGTTTTGAATACTTTTGATCTGACTCAGCATGTACATGGACCTACACACAATCGTGGACAGACTCTAGATTTAATTATCAGTAAGGGTCTAAACATTTCATCCATTGTCATTAAGGATGTAGCGCTATCTGATCATTTCTGTATTTTCTTTGAAATATTGATCTGTCCGACTGTTGAAGCTAGATCTGTCTCGGTCAAAAAGCAATGCTTAAATGAGAACACTAGTGCACTGTTTATGAAGGCTATATCTTTAACACCAAGCATATCTGCAGACTCTGTTGATTTTCTCCTTGATTCTTTTAACTCAAAAGTACAGAATGTTATTGATAACATTGCTCCTGTGAAAGTCAGGAAGAAAAGTGGCAGACAAAAAGCACCGTGGAGAAACTCAACAGCAGTGCAAAATATGAAAAGACAATGCAGAAAAGCTGAGCGCATGTGGCGAAAGACAAAACTTGAAATCCATTATAACATCTATAAAGATATTTTTCATGCTTTCAATGTGGAATTAGGCAAAGCTAGACAGACCTTCTTCTCAAATATAATAAACAGAAACTTAAACAACACCCGCACTCTTTTTGCTACAGTAGAGAGACTAACAAACCCCCCAAGTCAGATTCCCAGTGAAATGCTCTCAGACAGCAAATGTTGTGAGTTTGCTTCCTTCTTCTCTGAGAAAATTAATAATATCAGAAAGGCGATCAGAACATCCTTGAGCTGCACTGGGGTAAAACAGATCAAATCACAGCCTCAGAAAGTAGCTATTATGTCTGTTTTCGAAGCAATTGATGGTAAAATTTTGGAAGAAACAGTACAGCACCTTAAAACATCAACCTGCGCCCTTGACACACTTCCCACATCTTTTTTCAAAAGAGTGTTTAACTGTTTAGAAGCAGATCTCCTAGAAGTGGTAAATGCCTCACTTCTCTCTGGGACTTTTCCAAAATCCCTGAAAACTGCAGTTGTTAAGCCCCTCCTGAAAAAGAGAAATATGGATAACACCATATTGAGCAACTACAGGCCAATCTCAAATCTTCCTTTCATAGGCAAGATCATTGAAAAAGTTGTTTTCAATCAGCTGAACAAGTTCTTAAGCTTGAATGGATACTTTGATAACTTTCACTCTGGTTTCCGACCGCATCACAGCACAGAGACAGCACTCATAAAGATAATAAATGACATTCGCCTAAACACAGATTCAGGTAAATTATCAGTGCTGGTTCTACTCAACCTCAGTGCTGCATTTGACACTGTTGATCACAACATTCTTCTTGACAGGCTGGAAAACTGGGTTGGGCTTTCTGGGATGGTCCTTAAATGGTTCAGGTCATACTTAGAAGGGAGAGGTTATTATGTGAGTATCGGTGACCATAAATCTGATTGGACATCCATGACATGCGGAGTCCCTCAAGGTTCAATACTTGCACCCCTCCTGTTCAACCTGTATATGCTGCCACTGAGCCAAATAATGAGAAAGAACCAAATTGCATATCACAGCTATGCAGATGACACCCAGATTTACCTAGCCCTATCACCCAACGACTACAGCCCCATTGACTCCCTGTGTCAATGCATTGATGAAATTAAAAATTGGATGTGCCTAAACTTCCTTCAGTTAAACAAAGACAAAACTGAAGTCATTGCGTTTGGAAACAAAGATGAAGTTCTCAAAGTGAACATGTACCTTCACTCTAGGGGTCAAACAACTAAAAATCAAGTCAGGAATCTTGGTGTGATTTTGGAGTCAGACCTGAGTTTCAGTAGCCATGTAAAGACAATAACTAAATCAGCATATTATCATCTCAAAAATATTGCAAGAATTAGATGCTTTGTCTCCAGTCAAGACTTACTGTGTGTTCACACCGCCGGCGGCGAGAGCGTCAAAGTGACAGGAAGTCATTCATTTTCAATGAGAGCCCGGCGGCGAGCTCCGGCAAGAGCGGCGCGGCGCGTCTTGGACGGTGAGAGCGGCGAGGAGAGTTGAAATCAGGTTAACTTTATGGTAATGAGCTATGACGCGGTTTGGCGGCAACCAATCGGAATGTAGATGTCCTCGCTTGAGAGGCTTCCGATTTATTTTATACGTATTATCTTTTTATTCTTTAAATTTCTTTTCCTGTTTTTATTTAATTTTTAATGTATTTTATATCTTTTATGTATCATCATGATTCTGACTTTTAATGCATTTTAAATATTGCTGTCTGGTTGAAAGACCTGGGAGAATTAGGAAGAAAGTGATTAGGTTAAAAATTTGGTGAGGAAGATCCATTCAGATCCTCTCTGATGGATAGATCCATTTAGATCCACTCTGACGGACAACAACAACAACAAAAAACTCCCTAAGACTTCCTAGCTCTTCTATCCAAATAGCAAAATTCTCTGTTTTTACTGTTATTTCTATTCCTTATGTTCTATTTTTATTATTCTTCTTTATGTAAAGCACTTTGAATTACCATTGTGTATGAAATGTGCTATACAAATAAAATTGCCTTGCCTTGCCTTGAACTGAGTTAAAGTTGGTGAAACCCTAATCCACACTGGGACTCTTATTGTGAGCATTAAGGTTTATCTATTGTAATTTTTCTTTCTTTTTTTTCCTACTGATTTTCTACTCTCAAATTCCACTGTCAAATTATTTGGTTTTATTTTTATTTTATTTTTGTTGCTGTTGTATTTCTGAAGAACAAGAGGGGAAAAAGGCATTTCAAAGTGTCATTTGGAAGAATTGTATTCAAAGTCAAATTCAAAGTTATCTATATTAAATAAGCCAATTAGAAACAAATTGAATAAATAGGTGAAATATATATATTCTATAATTATTCTATATACCTATATTCCATATTAGCAGAATAAGAGGCAGTTAACTTTATTAGATTGAATCTAAATAGGTCAAAAGATATAGACAAACAATTAAAAATAAATAAATAGAAAAATAGAAAATTTAAATATATAAGGGTTATAAGAAGAATACATTTACTTATTTTCTTCTTTTCATCTGTTTTATTCTCCATTACCCCTTTTTGGTCACTATATCCATTTTTTTGTTTTTGTTTGTTTATTGGTTTTGATGATGTATTGAAACTCTGACTCTGACTCTTATTATTATTATTATATATATTTTTTCTTTCATTATTGCATTGTTAACATTCCCTTTAATACACTTTACCTGTTTCTGATGCAGCCAGTGTTGTCGTCATTTTCTTCTACCCCTGTTGCTGACACAGTCTCTTGAGCGAGTCTGATCTTCTGGTCGCTGGTCCAAATTTAGAACCCGTGTATTCCTTTTCCACTCATTTTCGTTATTTACTGTTTGAGAGGGAGGGTCGCACTTGCTCCGCGATGTGCGCGATACAGTTAGCATTTTGAACTTCAGTCTCATGAGGGAGAGGTTCAAGAGCCTGAGATCTAAGATGGGTCTGAGACCGCCATCTTTCTTGGGGACTAGAAAATAACGGCTGTAAAACCCGGAATTGCTCTCTGAGGGAGAGACTATTTCTATAGCTCCTTTCCTCAGAAGAGACACGACTTCAGCTCGGAGGACATGAGAGTCGTCCGCATTGACTGAAGTCTGAAGCACCCCGCTGAAGCACGGGGGCCTTCGGGCGAACTGAAGCGAGTAGCCTTGATTTACGGTCCCGAGAACACAGCTTGACACTCCAGGGATGGCCCGCTAGGCCTCGGCCCGCGTGACAAGGGGTTGAATGGTATCGGATGACGGGTCGCCAATCGGGGGCCCGCACACTGGAGAGAGTGGAAGAGGAACTTTGCTCTTTCTTAGAGAAGGTAAAATATTAACAGTGCTCGCCATAAGAGCGGCGTTTTGCATGGATGCAACACTGGGCCCAGTTAGCACAACACTGAACATATTTCCCACGCCCGGAGCTGAACGGGGCGGAGGGGGGAAGGAACGAAAGAGCTTTTGGGGTGGTCCGGCCATGCCGAGACTTTGCCCCATCCTCTTCCTTCCTGAAAACTCAGGAAGGCTTAGGAGGCGTCGGGTCCAGCGTAATTTTAGGCCGGGGCCCCTGACGCTGCCTCGGGAAGGAGGAGCGCTTACGTGGGCGCTGTTCCTTGGGTGGTGCTGCCCGAGTGGTAGAGGGGGCAGGTTTGTTCTGCCAAGCCGGCGCAGACTTGGGGCGGCTGGAAGCAGATGTAGAGCTGGAACGTTTAGGCAGGAAGTGTCGCATAGCCTGGGACGACTTCTGTGCTGCGATGAAACGAGACGGCGGCGAGAGCTTCTTCCCAGGCGAGCTTCTTCCAGGCGGCAAAGGCTTCAGCCGGAGATCAGCGAGGAGCAATGTGAAGTCGTCGTTGAAGGAGAGAGAACTGAAATCCTATGGCGAAACGCCCGCTTATATAGCCCTAAACCCCGCCCATTTCGGTGGGAATGTTCGCGCGCTCTATCACCATAGGCCACACAGCAGAGCCGCGCCGTCATTGGTTCACTTGTTGAACCAATGACGATGCAGTTACACTGCGTTATTGAAAAAGGCTACAGTAACGGGAAAAAGGAGACCTTTCCCCATATGCAGTACGAGTGAAGTATCAAAAGGGAACCTGCGTTGCTCTCATGGTGGTTATAACATTACCTCTCTCTTTCGGTGAAGTGGAGCAGCTGCTCTTGCTGAATGGCACGGATTGCACTATGGACTATTATTGTACCTTTTGTGTGTTTTTATTTTTAACTGTATTTTATTTTTTAGAACGAACAAGCTGCGATGTCACGTTTCCAGTACTTTGTTGTGTGCGCGTGAGGCGCGGGCGTGATTAAACAGCTGTCTTTGCGTGGGATTTGCATCATCGTCATGGCAACGGTTCGTGAACAGGTCAGATTACGTCAGAGTTTGTTGCCGTTTGTTGGAAAACTGTTCACACTGCGCAGACATTCCACGACCGGACAAACGCTGATTAAACATGTTCAGTCGGGTGAAAACAGACTCCGACCAACGCCAACAAACGCCAACAGACGCCAACAGGGTTATCACACCGATCCAACTAACTCCAACAGACGAGTTTGTTGCCGTTTGTTGGCCGTTGTCAGGGCGGTGTGAATTGGCCTTTAGCCTGAAAAGAATGCTGTTTGCAGTGGCGGCTCGTCAAGGGAGGCAAGGAAGGCACAGCTTCCCCAAAATTTTGAAGAGAAAATGGGAGAAAGGATTTTTTAATGTTAATAATATTCCCAGTTATTCGTTTAATTGCATGTTTCGGAATGTGTATTTTTTGTTTGTAATTTTTGTGTTACACAATAATATGTTGTGTATATATATATATATATATATAATATATTGTTTATTATAGTGCACTGATAATGCACCAAGTAGGCCTATTATAATTATTATGGAGAGTTGCGATTTTGAATATTGAATATTTGATCGCCAACAAGTTTACCAAGCTATCATTCAAACATTCTACAAATTAAAAATTAAGGAATTAATCCAATGCTACTACAGCACACAGCTATACTAAATGGCCCAACGCGCTCTTTTAAAGGTGCTAAAGAGGATGTTATGTTTTATACATTTTTGCAACATTACTTGAAACTGTCTTTACTAACTGATAAAAGACTATTTATTAGGTGCACTGAAAGTAATAATATTAATATACATCATCTGTGAACGAGGTAGGGCCTTAAAAACATCAGCCAATCGTTTACGCAATCATCGCGTAAACGATTGGCCCTCTGGCTTGTCAATCACTGCCATTACGTTCCTTGTGAGAGAAGTGCGCGCTCCAGTAACTTTACACAGGCGCCTATGCGCATAGCGCATGAATCTCCGTCGTTAGTTTCGGTTTGTTTTCATTGTCGTTCCTGCTTTCCTCCTCGAATTTGCACCATGGAAGAGAAGAAACCCGAAGGAGGACGCAAAAGAAAGACTTTTTTGAAGTCGCTGAGAAGAAGAGAAAATTGTCAGAAGAATGTAATCTAACCAGAGTCGTTCTTGGAGAAACATTTCAACACTGGAGAGCAATGAAGGAACAGAGATGTGTAAAGACAGAAGCGCAGTTCGCAAAAATTCTTCTCGACAGGTAACAGTGATTATTCTTTCTTTGTGGAATAATTATTGTTGTACTGTTATTCAGGTATATCGACGTTGTTCTTGTACTGTAGTTGTAAGGCAGTGACCAGTCTGCTAAATACTACATGCTAGTTGAAATGGGAGTAGCGTTGAAATGGGAGTAGCGTCGTGTCAGCATCTTCAGTGCTCTAATACACAGTAAATTACAACTGAGTTCACGAATTTACAGAAAAATAAAGCATATTCAGTATGCTAAGTTAGCAGCTGTAATGATATATGATAGCTAAGCTTTATTGATACAGTTTGTGCCTAAATACAAACATATCCGAAATTTCGACTTACAATTTCGGAAATGCTTTTACTGTAATTGGCAGATATTTTTCAAATAACAATGTTTTTGTCAGGAGTAACAACTGATGAGTTACCTGCGGTGAGTCCGACATAATGAATCCACTGACACGACACAGCATATGCCGGTGGTAAACAAACACTCGTGTTCCAATACTCGTGCACGAGGTTTGGGAGGTGTTCTCTAGAATTACGCATGCGCTCATTTAAAAAACTCAGTAATAGACTTTGGATTCTCAGTCAACGAAAAAATCATCTCTATCACCTTTAACACAGACATAAGGAGGGATGGATGTTTGCTTCAAGTGATAGGTGAATGAAATTACATTTGTATTATATTGCTGTATGTCATTCTCTTTTAATTTTCTGTCTAAATCAGCAAAAAGCCAATTTAAAGCAGTTAAGCTAATAGGCTAATAATAATCGGCAGAGGATCCAGACCAGAATTTAGCTTGCATCCTCTATTTAAAACCCACGAGCCGCCTCTGCTTGAGATGTGCCACGCCTCGACTCGCCTGGACAGTAGGCGGCTACAGTGATCCCCGACAGCAACATAGTATCGGCCCAGATCTGGTCCGCGTGTAATCCACATGTACCTGATGTGGGCCGGATCTGGGCCAACACTATGTTGCTGTCTGGGAAGGGAGGAGTGAAAAAAGTGCAAGATGTATTGCGTTCCGATATGAGGTGTAGTTTATATATTTACTTTGCTAACTAATATGGCGCAGACTCCGTGCCAACGACCAACCGATCAATTGAACGTCAAACCGAACGTCTATCCGAACTCGACCCACGTGTCGTGATGACCTGACGTGACGCCAGTGTTAACTGGTTTTTAACCATGTAAGGAGCCAAGCTGATGTGTAAAGACTATAAGTGAAGTTCACAACGTAATTTTGGGAGGAGTGAACCCATCTAATCTTTCAGTTAGTGAAATTCAAACATAATTTCAAGAGGAGGGAACCCTAATCTTTCAATTAACGACCAGAGCATATAAGCAGCTTCTCACCCTGCTCTGGCATCAGTTGTTTTGATATCCCTCCACCTACCCAACTCCACCACATAATTTAGGCATCTCATCTATCGTATTCCTCTTCCAGGCACTATAGTCCCTGGGGGGTATATCCAAGCTCGAGTTGAAGCTGCTTTCTCGAGCCCCTCCACAGCGGACAGCAAGCCAAATCGCTTAACCTTATTAGCTTAAAGATTTTATGAGGAAACAAACTTGTGAAATGGACATTACAGGCACTAAGTACAGATATTTTATACCTAAATACTAAATACTGAATCCTTGTCATTACAGGGAATACGCACCTAAAACACCACTAACATATTTTTTCCTGAACCCATGTGCTTGTGAGTGTTTTACTTTCAAGACTATCCATACAGACATAGCATATTCTTAATTTGACCTACAGTGGTGTGAAAAAGTGATTTTTTTTTAATTTTTTTTTTTTGCTCGTTTGTCACACTTTAATGTTTCAGATCATCAAACATATTTAAATATGAATCAAAGATAACACAAGTAAACACAACATGCCATTTTTAAATGAAGGTTTTTATTATGAAGGGAAAGCAAAATCTAAACCCACATGACCCTGTGTGAAAACGTTACTGCCTGATTACTGCCACACCTGTTCGCAATCAAGAAATCACTTAAATAGGACCTGCCTGACAAAGTGAAGTAGACCAAAAGATCCTCAAAAGCTACACATCATGTTGAGATCCAAAGAAATTCAGGAACAAATGAAAAAGTAATTGAGATCTATCAGTCTGGAAAAGGTTATAAAGCCATTTCTAAAGCTTTGGGACTCCAGCGAACCACAGTGAGAGCCATTATCCACAAATGGCGAAAACATGGAACAGTGGTGAACCTTCCCAGGAGTGGCCGACCAACCAAAATTACCCCAAGAGCGCAGCGGCGACTCATCCAAGAGGTCACAAATGATCACACAACAACATCCAAAGAACTGCAGGCCTCGCTTGCCCCAGTTAAGGTCAGAACTCAGGTGACTCCACCATAAGAAAGAGACTGGGCAAAAATGGCCTGCATTGCAGAGTTCCAAGACGAAAACCGCTGCTGAGCAGAAAGAACATAAAGGCTTGTCTCAGTTTTGCCAGAAAACATCTTGATGATCCCCAAGACTTTTGGGAAAATACTCTGTGGACTGACAAGACAAAAGTTTAACTTTTTGGAAGGTGTGTGTCCCATTACATCTGGCATAAAAGTAATAGCATTTCAGAAAAAGAACATCATACCAACAGTAAAATATGGTGGTGGTAGTGTGATGGTCTGGGGCTGTTTTGCTGTTTCAGGACCTGGAAGACTTTCTGTGATAAATGGAACCATGAATTCTGCTGTCTACCAAAAAATCCTGAAGGACAATGTCCGGCCATCTGTTCGTGACCTCAAGCTGAAGTGAACTTGGGTTCTGCAGCAGGACAATGATCCAAAACACACCAGCAAGTCCATCTCTGAATGGCCGAAGAAAAACAAAGACTTTGGAGTGGCCTAGTCAAAGTCCTGACCTCAATCCTATTGAGATGTTGTGGCATGACCTTAAAAAAGGCGGTTCATTCTCGAAAATCCTCCAATGTGGCTGAATTACAACGATTCTGCAAAGATTAGTGAGCCAAAATTCCTCCAGAGCGCTGTAACAGACTCATTGCAAGTTATCGCAAACACTTGATTGCAGTTGTTGCTGCTAAGGGTGGCCCAACCAGTTATTAGGTTTAGGGGGCAAGCATTTTTTCACACAGGGACATGTGGGTTTGGATTTTGTTTTCCCTTCATAACAAAAAATACAATATTCAGCCGATCTCCTTTTCCAGTTATCATCCACCTGAACTCTTCTCCGGTGGAATGTTTTGAAATAGTCAATTTCGATCTGAATGACAGGGGTGACTCGGAGAGTCAATCTATCAATAAACAGATCAAAAATTTAGTTTTGATCAAATTTTGATAATATTAGTATAAAGGAAACCAAAAAGCAGGATTTATTATCTTCAACAAATGTTAATTTTATTTAATTTGAAACAGTAATACAGAGTATAACACAAATGACAATATAACACTTTGTAAAGAAACGGGATTTGTGTGATTATTGATCTGTGATGAAACATGTGTAAACCACCTCCGTCATTTCAGATTTCTGTAAGAAACAGAAACACAAAAGGTCAGAGAAATGTTATGTTCCAGATGCAAAACCCACAGAAGCTCAAAAGGAATAAACAACAGAAATTTGCTGGAAATTCATCAATAGATGCTACTGATTATCAGTCAGTGTTTCTCACACTGAACGATGATCTTGTGTTTGCGTATAATGGAGGAGTTTTTGTCTTTTATATTCTTTTGACTTTTATTATGAAGTTTAAAGGGTTAGTTCACCAAAAATGTATTCCTTCCACACCCGTAAGACCTTTGTCCATCTTCGGAACACAAATTAAGATATTTTGATGAAATCAGATAATTTTTTTTTTGATCCTCTGTTCATAGCAATGAAATGACCACAATCAAGCTCCAGAAAAGTAGTAAAAACGTTTTTGAATGTGGTATTTTGTTGCTTTCTGTCTGTTACGGTGTGTAGTATGCAGTAGAGATGATGCGTACAAGGATATCCACAAAAGGGTATTTTAATGAAGATCGCTGAGCAGAAGCATGTACACACATATGATTAACATTTAGAAGAGACAAGGAGTGAAGGGAGTGAGTCCATATATATATATAGGGAGTGCAAACGAGGAAGTCCAGGTGATGATGATCAGTGATGATGGGGAGATGACGAGGGAAGTGAGTGCAGGTGTGGAGAACAGGAGGATCATGGGAATTGGAGTTCTGGAGACAAGGGATCTGTGACACTGTCGAGGATAAAAAAAACCTCAATAAACCTTTTTAATTTTTAATATTAACTAACCCTTTAAGTATGAAAGAGTAACTGTGAGTGACAGACAGTGATGACAAAATAAAACCAAGTAGACTGAAGAAACTATTCAGACTGACATTTAGCAAACGAAGCATTATATATTTATAACAGAATAACATCAAACTACTATTTCACAAACTTGTGAAATGTTAAACATTTTTGGCAGTATGTGGCATTTAAGTATGTACTGATAACTGTAATATAGCTATGCAATTATTTTGCATTGTTCATTAAAGGAATAGTTCATACTAAAATGAAAATTAATTCATTTATTCACCCTGCTGTTGTTCTACACCATAATCCCACCTCCACCAAACTTTATACTTGGCACAATGCAGTCAGGCAAGTATCGTTCTCCTGGCAACCGCCAAACCCAGACTCGTCCATCGGATTGCCAGACAGAGAAGCGCGATTCATCACTCCAGAGAACACATCTCCGCTTCTCCAGTGGCGGCGTGCTTTACACCACTGCTTTCAACATGTTCTCCAACCAGTATGGCTATATAGGTCATTTGTCACTTCCCTGAAATACGACCCAAAGGAGCGTTTACTAAAGTTATATTGACAACAGGACACTTTCATTTTAATGCATTGTTCCCTTTTATCTGCGTCATATTTCGGGTTTTGCATAGCTCAACTGGTAAAGCATTGCAATATCAATATGCAATCATGTGATCGTGGGTTCGATCCCAAGGAACGCATGTGCTCATAAAGTGTAAATGCACTATAAAGGGTAGGTTTAGGGGTGGGGTGGGTGTAGTCTTTAATAAAAAATGATTTTTGCTAATTGGAAATAGGACAAATAGTGTAAAAAGTTTAAATGAACATTCATTTTGATTGGTAACGACAGTCATACGTCATTTCATGACAGATGTAACACGACACGGTCATTGTTTACGCCAGCTAGAGGGCCCATGACTTTAAACGTAAATATAGGTTGTAATAAGGTGCTTGAAAAACGACCTATAGGATTTGGGTTTCTTTGGAGGACAGTCTCCTCTACGCACTGTTCTTGAGCTAATCTGAAATCCAAATGATGTCTGGATATCTGTAGCTTTTGATTCTGCAGAAAGTTGGCGACTTCTGTGAACTGTGAGCCTCAGCATGCGCTGACCCCGCTCTGTGATTTTACATGTTCTACCAATCATGGCTGAGTTGCTGTTGTTCCCAATTGCTTCCTCTTTGTTATGATACCACTAACAGTTGACCGTGGAATATTTAGTAGTGAGGAAATTTCACAAATGGACTTATTGCACAGTTGGAAACCTATCACGGTTCACTGAGCTCCTGAGAGCGACCCATTCTTTCACAAATGTTTGTAGAAGCAGTCTGCCTGCCTAGTGCTTGATTTATACACCTGTGGCCATGGAAGTGAATGGAACATCTGAATTCTTTTGGCATTTGTCAATATAGTGTACTTTTTTGGGATTTCTAGGAGTCATATTAAATGTCACATTTTTTTATTAACGAAAGTGTGTGCAACATCCTGTCCAACAGCCTGAGATATAATCGCTCTAAGATCTAAAAAAAATATCAGTAGATAATCTGACGTTTATACAGAAACTCTTCAGTCAGCAAGAATAAACTTATAGTTCACAGCGGTTTAGGAGTGCAATTGTGCATGTGAATGTGCTTCACACTCTGACTAGTCACATGATACATAAAAATATTATTTATGAAATCAATGTAATAAACCCCATAGCAATGTAACCGTAGTTTCCACCGAAATATAGTTAATACTGTCATTATAAATAGACAATTTTCAAAAGACACAAATGGGATCTTGGAACAGTTTTGTTTTGAGATAATTTTTTTTCAGAAGGCATAGCTGCTAAATGCAACGTCCTTATGTTTCACCAGTTTCATTATAGAAAAAGTATCTGTCGTGACTATAAAATATGGCCGTTATATATTGATGTTTAAAAAACACCACACTACAGTTCACACATATGTTTAAGTGACCGTGTGAAGCTCTGTTTCTGAGGCATCTTTTCACACTGAATAAACATTTGACACTTCTTACAACAACTTCCTACTCAAATATTTTTACTGTCATTTCCAAGAAAACAGTCTCATCAGAATAGGCTATATGCACGGCTACTTCCTGGTTGTCTTTAAGCCAGCTCGGGCCTTTCCGGTGAACTGTTAGCTGTTTATTCTGTGCTCGCTGTACATCGGCACACAACCATCAATGGTTGACTTTTTAATGTTGTATTAATATTTTAATGCAGTTATCACATTTACCAATAAACCAGTTTTATTGATTGCAATAAAGACGAAACGATTGGAACATTTAAAATGTAGGAAATCCAACATTTTGTAGCATCTGCACAGCGTCGAAATAAAACAGATCCCAGACCACCAGGTCCCGGTGGTCCCGGTGGGGTGCCCCCCCACCAGGGGAGCGGGTGCGATGAAACAGGCGCGCATTCCAAGCAGCAATAAAAAAAACTACATGCACGTACTCCCAGAAACACACACAAAGAGCTGCATAAAGACTGTGTACATAAATATGATTTTACCTGCAAAAGTGAAGTTATCTCCCATTGTAGTGCTTGTTGCATTTGTGTGTTACTAGTGTAGAAGCGTAGAAGTGACTGTAGTAGGTTAGTTTTCATGTTAAATGATAATACTGGAGTATAAAGTGTATCTTCTTTATGTAATGTACAAAACGTGCCGAGTTTGATCTCACTGTAAAGCTCCGGACTCGAGCTATTCGCTAATGCACGTTTTATGACTGTCAAACGCATTGTTCAATTATTAATAGCGCTATGAAGAAAGTACACCCGATCAGGTATACCATAAAGTATGCTAATGAAGCTGCAAGACCGGACAAAGGAAGGTGGAAAACCGCAAAATTTGCAACGCTATTATTGGTTGGTGTTATCAAGGAGGCATTCTGGTCTGTTGTCCTTAAAACACCATGACATGCGTCTCCCATCATCTCAAGTTTTTCCTGTCGTCAGGACGCAAGTTTTCTTTGATTGTCTCTCTCTCTCTCTCTCTCCCTCTTCCCGCTTTCACTTTCATTTTGTAAATAGTTGTATCTACTTGTGTACATTTAGCCGTATCATCTTTGTATTACCCGTTTCGTATATTAAACACACTGTATTCATGCTGGTTTGTTCTTTGTTTATTCAACAAAACCAAGTCCATTTTACGTTTCGATCATTTTATGCTTTGATAGGAATTTATTCTTGTGGTTTGCAGGACAAACATAGTTTCTCTAAATAATTATTAAAACAGAACTTATAAGGTGATTGATTACAATTCGTTGTGGTCAATTCACAATATATGTTTAATTCCCCCTTGGGTCGATACATGAAATAATTAAACTTATCATTTTGATGGTGGATTGTAATCCAGAAAGATCCAAATGACAATCATCAGTGACAACTGGAGATTCACCCGTAGTCAAAAAACAAAAGACTTTTGACTGTGGAGTGGCTACAGAAATTGAAATCTACAGGTAACGCTAATATACACTAAATACACAGTCACGCAATGCTGATGTTGTTAACATTAACAATATAACAGTAATAATAATTTGCACGGTTTGGCATGATCCGAGCTAAGCGATCGTTAGATTTAATCATCATTGGCAGTGCGATT
Source organism: Megalobrama amblycephala (assembly GCF_018812025.1). Lineage (NCBI taxonomy): Eukaryota > Metazoa > Chordata > Actinopteri > Cypriniformes > Xenocyprididae > Megalobrama > Megalobrama amblycephala. The sequence goes on along the minus strand of NC_063062.1, from coordinate 38,360,288 downwards.
TACTGTAGGCCTAATGCTTTTTTTCCCTCAGTTGGTCAAAACAAAAGTGGCAGACATGTTACTTACTTGTTCAGATTATATTTTCCAGTGAAAATTCTTATATTGTTCATACTTTCAAGACGTAGAATCTGTGATTCTGAAGTTCAGTATCCACACCGGTGCGGTGACTGACAGCAAGCATTAGATTCATCCGCGCTGACGAGCTGCGCCGATGCACAACGCACGTACTGATAACTGTTCCGCATATGACTGCAATTGCAGGTTTCAAACAAGAGATGGCGATAAAGAGGAAAAATCGCAGACTGCAGCTTTAATCAAACTAAAGTGCACAATAAATATAAAATTTTTGACTTTTTTTTTCACACGAAAGTGTGAAAACTGATGGTCGAATTGAATTTAGCCGAGGAGGAAAAATGAGGTATGTCTTTAGTTATTTATTTATTTTTTATGCCGTCTTATGTTTGAATAACTGAAGTGATATGGTAATTCATGCTAGCAAGAACATGAATAAATTATGTACTATGAACATGTTAAATTATGTTAGCAATGTGTTAATAAATGTTTGCAGTGGGCTAAATCATGCTAGCAACATGCAGAATCTTGCTAGCAATGTACAAATTCATGTGAAGAATGTGGTTAAACAGGGGTGTCCAATCCTGCTCCTGGAGGGCCACTGTCCTGGAGAGTTTAGCTCCAACCCTAATAGGCCTTTATCATAAATCCTATATCCAGTAAGTGAAGCAGTGTATGGCTACTTCCGGTCCCACCACAGCGCAATCAAAACTAATGGCTGAATCTTCTCGCCGGTGTTACCGGCTCCTCTAATTCTAAACAACTACACTCTTGCCTCAGTTTTCACAATTTGAAGAATTGAGGAAAGCATGGGTGAGACTGATACGGCAGGATGAAGATCCTTATTTTAAAATAATACACAGGACTACATTTGTGTGTAGTAGACCTATGCATTTCCAAACTATGCATGTTTACATCTCATATCTTCAACCTGTTGAAATGTTCCCTTCTAAATGTGCATTCTCTTACTAAGTGTTTTTCTCTTACTAATCATATTTAATATCTGTTGAGTTTACACATTTATAAATGAATTTGACTAATAAAAACCCTTATGAAAATTAATCATGGTTTTATTACAGTAAAAGTGTAGTAACCATGTTTTTTCGTGGATTTATTACCATTTATATTGCCACAGTTTTACTACAAATACATTTTACTACAAATATATTTAAAATGGTTAAAATATAGCAAAACCATGGTTAATTTGCTGTTACCATGCATGGTTTAACTACAATAACAATTTTTTTTTTTTTTTATTTGTAGTAAATCCATAATTAATTTTCATAAGAGCAGTATTAAAATGAATGAATAGATAAAGAAATTTAATAATGTTAAACATTTAATCTTAAACAGTAATGTTGACAGCGTGACTACACAGCAAAATCTCCAGAGTTAAATCAACTCTGCTCAGAGTACATATGGTCCCTCTCTATATAGTGTTAAAGTAACACTGACGCAGAGTTAAAGTTAATGAGATAATTAAGCAATTAATAAGGCTGTGACTTAAGTCACTTGTAGTTCTTGTGTTTTTTATTTCTTCAGTGATGCTGCTTGTTAACAGCAGGTGTTCATCAATAATGCACAATCATCACTTAATTAATTGCTTAATTATCCCACTAAATGTAACTCTGCTTCAGTGTTATTTTAACACTATTTAGAGAGGGACCATATGTGCTCTGAGCAGAGCTGATTTAACTCTGTGTACTTTGAATATTAATTAAGAATTTTGACATACATGTGAATTACATACAGTGAAATCAGGGGCGTTTCTTCCAATGAGACAAGGGAGGCAGTGCAAAAAATTAGGATGAGAAAATAATTCATATTACAAAAATAAAACAACGCAAATATTACAAAATGGGACAATAAAAAGTGTACATGTCACTCTTTTTTCTGAAACGTTGGTTAATATCTCTAACTCTGTTGTCCCGCTCCCATCCATTACAAAAACAGTGCAAGCTTTGGTGAGAACTAAACGCATATTTAATTACAACAGTAAGCTGGTCCTATGCTGGTTTCATGATGAAAGTTGTATTAAAACATTTCATTAAACACTATTGTTGATGATAAATTTGTATTAAATCATAAAACACAGGAAAAATGAAATAGATTTAATGGAACCCTAAATTAAAAGTTGGCTTAATGTGGTTTAATTGTGAAAAAACTGTTTGTTTACATTCTTTCTCAAGGTCTAACAAACATGGAGAGCATATCCTTCCCCATTAATGGTAAATTAATATTGTGATAAATATCTATATATGGACACATTAATATTGTCATAATATTTCTGGTCATATTGCCCAGCCCTAATTTTAAAAAATGTATCATGAAAAATGCTGAAAATTAAAAATAAAAAATGTAGTGAATAAAGAGGAATAAAGGACTGAAAAATAATGTGCAAATGCTACAAATATACAAGTCTGGCTAAAATTATCAAATAAAAAAAAAAACTTTACAATAGTTTATTACAAAGGTTTGTGTACAATTTTTTTAATCTATGAATTAATTAATGCTCTGTATATCATTTATTTTATGCAAAGAAACATATGGGATGCAATGTCAGTTACCTAGATGAGTGTCGCATGATGAAAACGCTTAATGCCTTGCATAAAAAAGATTTTATTCTTAAAGATACTCCATCTAGAGCTGTTCGTGTTTGTTTATGGGCAGGTTATGGAGTCAGTCACAGCATATTTCAGCTATGAGTGAACACTGGATGGAGGACTGAAGTTAGAAGTTCCATAGGTGAAGCAGCAGCGTTGTAGAAACAAGATAACAGAGACTGGTCGACTAGTTACATACAAATGTTTAATTTTTACCATTAATGTTTGTTAAACCAGTTTAAATGTAGTCAATATACATATCTACATAGTCTACATATTAAACAAACATGTGTTCTGATCTGTATATACCATTTACCCAAACTGAATTGTTTTGAACCCTGTGTTTTTTTGTATGTACATGAATTATCTTACCGCATTTTGTGTGTAGAATGTTGGATCAGCAAAAGTTATTTCTTCATCATGGTTCTGGACTGTTTCAGTAATAATGACAGACATGTTAAAACAGCAAAACTCTCAATCATCACTGACAGCTTTGTGTTGATATCAGTAGGTTGATGATAAACACTTGCCCTTTTCTGTTTTTCTTTGTCTCCAGCAGATGCACAAGATCCAAACTGCTGCTACAATCAGCAGAGATCCAGCAGCAGCAGAGATCAACACTACTGGATATACAGAGACTGGAGACTGGAGATCTGGAGTCTGTGAAGTCTGTGTTTTTGTGACTGGGGTTTGTGAGGTGGTTGTTGGTGCCACTGGTGAGCAGAGGGAATATATTGATTAGACAAACCCATATAAACACTACTGTACAAAGTCTTAGTTTACATTTTCAAACATTGCTTTTGCCACTAAAGTATTAGTTCACTTTCAAATTAAAATTTCCTGATAATTTACTCACCCCCATGTCATCTAAGATGTTTATGTCTTTCTTTTCTTCAGTCAAAAAGAAATTAAGGTTTCTGAGGAAAACATTCCAGGATTTTTCTCCATATAGTGGACTTCACTGGAGTTCAAATGGTTGAAGGTCCAAATGTCAGTTTCAGTGCAGCTTCAAAGAGCTCTACATGATCCCAGACGAGGAATAAGAGTCTAATCTAGAGAAACCATCTGTAACAGAGCGGGACTGAGGCAGAGATCCAAATGCAGCATTTTATTAGAGTAGAGTGGTCGTACAGGCAGGGTCAAAACAGGAACAAACAGGAACAGTAAGGAACAGGCAGAATCATAGTCAGGGTACAGGCAGTAGATCGAGGCAGGCGGATATCATACACAGAACGGTATACCAGGCAAGGGTCAGGACAGGCAGCAACGGGTCAAGAAACAGGAACAGGCAGCAACGGTAACAGACAGGCAGACAGGAATATAAACGCTCGGAGATGATACACTGGGTAATCAAGACTTCGCGGTGAGGTCGTGTATGTGACAGTCCTTTATAGTCCAGGTAATGCGTATCAGCTGGGTGTGGTGATTAGTGTGGAGTGTGCATGGCTGTATGTGGCAACAGGTGATTGGTGGAGTGAGTGCATGTGATTGACAGGGGGGATGATGGGAAATGTAGTCCGGGAACTGACAGGATTGTAACAGGAACAGATGGTGATCGTGACAGAATGTCCCCCTCCCGGAAGGCGCGTCCTCGCGCCGTAAATGGCACGAATAGGGAGGGGGGTGGGTGCATTGGAGTCTGGACGGGAGCAGGGTCTCCAATGCAAGTTCCAAGATAGCCATGGTGGGTCAGGTAGCCTGGGCAGCCACGGCGGGTCAGGTGCCACAGGTGGCCACGGCAGGTCAAGAGTCTCTGGCGACCACGGCGGGTCAGGTGGCTCGGGCAGCCACGGCAGGTCAGGTGGTTCGGGCAACCACGGCAGGTCAGGTGGTTCGGGCAACCACGGCAGGTCAGGTGGTTCGGGCAACCACGGCTGGTCAGGAGCCACAGGCAGTTCGGAGGCCGCTGATGACCGCGGCCGTGCAGGGTTCCCACCCATAAACTCCCCACCCCTAGGTATACTGCCCCCCCCAAAAAGTTCTTGGGGAAATCAAGAGAGGCATTGGCGGGTTCATGGGCAAGGAGCTCGGGTGGCGCCAGCAGGGCAGATGGCCTGAGCGGCAGCGGTAGAGCAAATGGTCCAGGCGGTGGTGGCAGGGCCGACCAAGGCTGCTCTGTGGCCGTATCAGGGAGAGCGGGCAGTTCGGTGACGGCCTCCATGGCCGTATCAGGGAGAGCAGACAGCTCCGGGACGGCAGCGGGCTCGGGCTGCTCCAGGACGGCAGCGGGCTCGGGCTGCTCCGGGACGGCAGCGGGCTCGGGCTGCTCCGGGACGGCAGCGGGCTCGGGCTGCTCCGGGACGGCAGCGGGCTCGGGCTGCTCCGGGACGGCAGCGGGCTCGGGCTGCTCCGGGACTGCAGCGGGTTCGGGCTGCTCCGGGATGGCAGCGGGCTCAAGCTGGCAAACTGGTCCATGGTCAAAGAAGCCTGATTGCATCCTCCAGGCCCGCAAAACAGCCAGAACATAGAATGTGAGCACAGCCCTTCTGGCCATGACGGGACTGACAGGAAGCGCATGCGGGGCTGGAGCAGACTCACTGGCTGGAGCGGATTCTGGAGCGGACTCACTGGCTGGAGCAGGCTCTGGAGCGGACTCACTGGCTGGAGCAGGCTCTGGAGCGGACTCACTGGCTGGAGCGGATTCTGGAACGGACTCACTGGCTGGAGCGGCCATCTTGTCCATCGCGTCCAGGGCGCTTGAGTGCGTTGCAACCGGCGAACCTGAGAGTGTTGCAACAGACGAACTTGCGTGCGAAGCGTCCGGCAGGCTTGAGAGCGAAGCGGCAGACTGGCTTGAGTGCGAAGCAGCCGGCTGGCTTGAGTGCGAAGCGGCCGGCTGGCTTGAGTGCGAAGCGGCCGGCTGATGCTTGGGAATGCCAGCCGCTCGTGCTGAAATCAGTGGTGGATCAGCCACACTGGAAAGCAATCCTCTCCGTACTCCGACAGATCCAGAGGCGTGCCGTGATTCTGGACGCTCAGCGGGGACGTGACGATGCTCTGGGTGATCAGTGGAGACATAACTTGACTCTGGGCGATCAACGAAGACGTGACTTGACTCTGGGCGATCAGCGGTGACATGGCTCGGTGCTGTTATGGTGGTAGCCGCCATTTTGTGTATGTCCTTTGGCGCGGCGGCCATTACGTGTTCTACCACGGTGTCGCATTCCTCCGCAATCCCCACAGTAAACAGAGAACCAACAGATAACAAAGCAAAGTCCATAAAGCTGCTAAGTGAAGAACGCGGTCCCTCTCGTCTTAATTTAGTCTGGAGAGGTTGGTTGACGCCATCACAAAAAAAGTCAATCAGTGCACAGTCAGGCAGATCAGAGAGGTAAGCAATGTCCAAGTATTCCTTCACATATTCCTCTAATGAGCATGTGCCCTGCGAGCTCCACAATAACAATTGCGTAATGTCCATACTGTGCAGATGCTCTCCGGGGAAGCTGCTGGATCGTAGTGGCGGCGAAGTCTTCTGTAACAGAGCGGGACTGAGGCAGAGATCCAAATGCAGCATTTTATTAGAGTAGAGTGGTCGTACAGGCAGGGTCAAAACAGGAACAAACAGGAACAGTAAGGAACAGGCAGAATCGTAGTCAGGGTACAGGCAGTAGATCGAGGCAGGCGGATATCATACACAGAACGGTATACCAGGCAAGGGTCAGGACAGGCAGCAACGGGTCAAGAAACAGGAACAGGCAGCAACGGTAACAGACAGACAGACAGGCAGACAGGAATATAAACGCTCGGAGATGATACACTGGGTAATCAAGACTTCGCGGTGAGGTCGTGTATGTGACAGTCCTTTATAGTCCAGGTAATGCGTATCAGCTGGGTGTGGTGATTAGTGTGGAGTGTGCATGGCTGTATGTGGCAACAGGTGATTGGTGGAGTGAGTGCATGTGATTGACAGGGGGGATGATGGGAAATGTAGTCCGGGAACTGACAGGATTGTAACAGGAACAGATGGTGATCGTGACACCATCACTCATTTTCTATTTTTTTTTTTTTTTAATTTTATATGTTTTAACCATAAATGCTCATTTTGATCTAGCTCTCTTTATTAGAATTCCAGCAGTGTAGAACTGCTAAGTGTATTACTGCCCTCCTCAGGTCAAAGTTTGAACTAAATTGTCATAAACAATATGCTAGTGCAAGTATATAACAATTAGTTCAAACTTTGACCTGAGGAGGGCAGTATTACACTTAGCAGTGTCTACACTGCTGGAATTCTAATAGAGAAGAAGAAGAAGAGAGCTAGTTCAAGATGAGCATTTATGGTTAAAACTTATATAATTTATTTATTTTTTTTTAAAGAAAATGACCGTTTTTTTCTCTAGATAAGACTCTTATTTCTCGTCTGGGATCGTGTAAAATGCATTGAAGCTGCACTGAATCTGTAATTTTGACCTTCAACCACTTGGAGGCCATTGAAGTCCACTATAAGGAGAAAAATCCTGGAATGCTTTCATCAAAAAACCTTAAAGTCTGTGTGAAGTCCCATGTGTACTTTAATTTTTTTTCAACTGAAGAAAGAAAGACATGAACATTTTGGATGACATGGGGTGAAAAAATTATCAGGAAATTTTCATTTGATTGAGTCTGACAACAGCCGGTGATCCATACAGAGATCTGATCTCACCATCATTGAATGTTTTTGGGTCACATGAACATTTGCTGTGACCACCCTGTTTGTTTGAAAGTTTTTTTCTTAGGAACACTTGTGCATAGTTTTCAGGTAGCTTTGCCATGGTTCTTTTGGATTTAGTTTGTCTCAGTTGTTTCTGTTTCTTCATAATCACAGACATATTCAACAATGGAGAGATCAGATAAAAAATCTCACTTATAAATGGCAAAAGGAAATGATATTTCCTACTGACACATCACAGCAAAAGATATAAAATCTTAATGGCTTAAAACTATTTTTTTTTGGTAAAAATACTAACATGTCTAAGACTTTTGCACAGTACTGTATATTCATAAATATAACTGGAAGTTGTAAGGATGATTATATTATATTATATTATATTATATTATATTATATTATATTATATTATATTATATTATATTATATTATATTATATTATATTATATTATATTATGAAGAGAATGAAATGAATTGCACTTTAATTTTCTTCTCACCTTTAACAGTAACATTGAATCTCTTGATTGAATCTTTATCCCCAATCCTGAGAGTTAGTAGATAAAGTCCAGAGTCTGTGGTTCTGGTGTTTCTGATGGTCAGAGATCCAGTCTGTTGATCTAGATTCAGTCTGTCTCTGAATCTCTCATCCTCATATTGAGGATTGTTCCCAATCGCTCTCTTGATTCTAGCTATACGGCTCTTTTCAAACCTCCACTCTATATTTTTATATGTCTGTGTTTCAGTAACATCACTGTGTAGAACTACAGAATCTCCCGCCGTCACTGAAACTCTTTTCACTTCATTTGTCTCAGCAAACGTAAACACACCTGGAGAACAAAAGCACCAACAGACAATGTTGTTAAAGTAACAGATTTAGTTTCTTGAGCTTTCAAACCAGATATGATTTAAATGAACTTTAAAGATTTGCATTATTTTGACTGGAAGTGAATCAAGTATTTGAATTAATTAATTGATTGTAGATTCCAATAAAATCAAATACAGTACAAAGACTTACCATGAATGCAAATTATAAAAAATAAAAAAAGCATTCAATTGATATTAAAGACATAGATGTTTATTTGTACCTCACTGAAATTACAGCACTGAAACAGAATTATAAAATGTTACTGACTGAAACAAAACTAACCAGGGGCCGTATTCACAAAACATTTTATCTTGTTCTCCTAAATAGCAGTAAGAGTAAAGGGGCTCAGCACTTAAGGCTCTATCACAATCATCTCAATGGTGTCAGTGTCTTTGGGTGGATTGCTGTGTTGGATTGCCAGAAACAGCCATTTTAGGATTGTTTGTGATTTGGTCTTAGTGACTTAGGAGTCCTGGGGCCTCATTTATAAAGTGTTGCACAGAAACCGTCCTAAATTTGATCTTACGATCATTTCTCCGATGTGAGTACTTGTGATATGAAAACGAGCGTACGCCTTTCTTTCAGATGTGCAATCTAGAATCGCAAATGATCTTGAACGTGTGCACAGCTGAACGGTTTCAGTTCTCCGTGTTGTAAACGACACCTAAATAATGTCCTTTACATATAAAAGATCAACAGTCATCGTCCAAATCATTCAATTTAGAATGGCGAGCTTCAAGAATAGCTTAGATTTTTTTTTAAAAATCTGCATTAATCTGATAATGAAAAGTGCGTACGTTTGCTCAGACCCTGACGTGGTGCTAAGCACTTTTCCACATCAAAGACCGTTTTTATAAACATGAGCGCTGGCGTAGATTTAAGCGTATAAGATCAAATCTGTGCATACGCACGCTTTATAAATCATCTCCTAACATTTCACAGATTTAGGAGCTAGTTTAAGTGCTAAAATGCTTTAGGAGTCCTAAATTTAGGACTGACATGTTTCTCCTAAATCAGCAACATAGAAGCTACTTTTTAGCCTTAAGATGTTTTGTGAATATGGCATAAGGGCCCGTATGTAAAAACTTCTCAGAAATGCTCTTTAAGAATAGTCTTAGGGCGCTATTTTAATGATCTAAGCACATGGTTTAAAGCGCACAGTGCAAGTGCACTAAGGGCGTGTCCAAATCCACTTTTACTAGTTTAAGGACGGGAAAAATGGCCGGTGCGCCTGGCGCATGGTCCAAAAGTGTTGACCCTATTATCTTAATGAGTAATGGGTGTGTTTTCGGCATAACGCGCAATAAACCAACCAGAGTCTCATCTCCCATTGTGCATTCGCTATTTAAAAGGCGGAATTTGTAAGCAGAAAAACTGAACACGTCTTTAGAGAGGAAACGGAAACCACCTATGTAAAAATTCCACCAAAGCATTATTATCTTTAATCTTTTACAATAATCCTTTTAATTTGACATGTTTGTGTGTTGCTGCGCTTCCCTGTGTTTGCAATAAGCAGAGTGTAATCTCCTCATCTACAGTTGGAGTAATGACGCATCATCAGTTCTATCAACGGCTTCAACAATTCCAGGGAAGTCCATTATCAACATAAAAGTGGCTTGCTTTTGCCGCATGGTTTGATGGTCAGTTGGAAAGTCAATGAACTAGAGTAGTACATAGAGCATAGAGTAGTGACCAAATGTGATGTCCAGCCATATGAACATTGACATCTTCAGCCTTAATTAAAATATTTTAAAAATGTGTTAAAAGATGTAAGCATGTCACATATATCAATTGGTTCATGTGTGATAATGAAAGGAAATTTTAAATTAAAAATTAAAATTATTTTTGGCCAGACTGTCATCCAAAGAAATTATGAACACATGCAAAAACAAGAGGACCAATGAAATATTAAAAACTGATTATGTTGTAGTCAATGTGTGCTTTTTTTGTTTTCCTGTAAACCTGTAGCTGTAGTTTTCACTTTTTTTTTTTACCAAAACTTTTGTCAGATAAATACCTCTAGTTTAGTGTTTTATTATTCTCTCATATTTTAAAACATTTAAATATAAATTGTAGGGTAATTTATAAAACAAAACAAAACTTTGCACATCACTTTTGGCCACTATGTTTGGTGTGGTAAATTTAGCAACTATTTAAAGGTACAATCTGTAATATTTTTCGCTAGAAGCCTATTCAAAACAAAGGCGTAGTTTGATGACGCCAAGTTTTAGAGTGGAAACTTGGGACATGTGGTCTCCATCTCAACGGACGGTGCAAAAGAATAGGGATTGGAGTCGGGAAGAACTCATGTTCATGGATGTGATTATTAATGTTACTGTAGTGTGAAGCAGAGCAGGAGCGAGTGTTGTGGAGCTGAACGAGGAGCTGGAGAGATTGATCAACACACGCCTCACGAGCAGCGGGACTTTTATTATGACACAGTCGCCGGCGCCGCTTCCGCTTTTCCGGTCATGAGTATGAGGTTTACGGGAGCTGTCCTTGTCGACAGAACCAGCGGCAGATGGCAAACAGTAATTATGTTCCATAAATAAGTAACACAATCCACCATAAAACGTGCAAGAAGTAAATAAGGAACTGCTTGAAGCAAGCTAGTGGTTTGCTGGACGCTAGACACTACTTCCGCATTTGTTCACGGCACTGTTGTCATGTGGTTTCTACGTCAGTAAAGGCGGTAACAAAGGGTAACTGGGAATTTAGAATGGGAATTTTCTCATGATTTACAAGTAGTTGAAAACATTAGAGATATTGTTAGTAATCAGCTGGACAAAATATATAAAACTAGCCTAGTGGTTTTTGGATATTTTACAGTGAACATCTTACAGATTGTACCTTTAAGAGCCTGTTTTCTATAGACTGATGGGCCAGAGTCATCACTGGTGCACTGCTGCTTTTTTCCAGTCAGAGCATTGATTTGTAGAGTGAGAGAAGTTGTTACATTTAAAGTTATAAAAAGTATATTAAAAGTAATTAAATGTATTATTAAATGTATTATTATTGTTTAAGTCATTTTTATTAAATTACATTTATTTAAATTTATTACATTTCCTATTAGGTCAGTTACAAAAAGAATTGTCAATAAAGTTTATATAATTTTATCAACTCATGTCATCATATACCTCCAATACAGCATATCTTCATTAGAAAGTGTGTTTTCTCTTCTTTGCTGCCATCTTGTTACTCTTAAGCCGGGTTCACACTGTGCGATTTATAATAGTCCTTTGCGATGGTTACTTGTCAGACTGTACGAACATGATCCTCATGTCACACTGTGGGATCTCAGCTGTCATTAATGTCAGACTGCACGACAGTCAAAACGCGTTAAAAACGGACGCGCACATGAAAACTCTGGAGTCCGGAGTTTTACATCATCAAAACATACACATTCGTTGACAGTGAGCTGCATTACACACGGGACTGAAATGGTGGCTAACAACGACATCTCTATCATTAATTTTGATCACGGCTTGTCTTGAAAAACGAAGACAATTTGACGTTCATCGTAGAAGTCACACTGGAGGATTGTGCGCCAAATCTTCTGACACTGCCAGAATTTCGTCTGAGGTAAAATTTGATCGCAACGGTCATTAATCGGCTGTCGGTGAACATGTCAAACTAGCGATCAAAGACAACAGATTTTAGGCTAGGATTATAGGAATCTTTTAGGATTTGCAAAATTTGTCTCAGACGACCAAATCTTGGCCAAAATCGCACAGTGTGAACCAGCCTTTAGCTAGGTTAAGGTTTCTTAAAGCCGTTCACACATTTAACGACTACCTAAAACATTCTAAGACTGTGCTCAACACACAGCGATTGTTTCCTGGGACTGAAGCAGATTTATACTTACACATGGAATTTGAACACCGACTGTAATCGCAGACTGAACGCAACTGGCTCTGACTGGACGCGTTTGTCATAAGTATCAATTTACATTCATAATCGGCCTTACAATTGTTAAGTGTGTGTGCACGGCTTAAGTCTAGGAATAAGTAAAATTACGTCATTCTTAGAATTTTTACACACTTAAGACAAAAATTTTACTCTGAGCAACTTTATACATACTATCTCATAATCTTTTAAATGAACATTTGTGTATAATGCACTTTAACAGACCTCAAACTCCATCTTTGTCTGGAATGAACAGCAAATGCTGATTTAAATAGTAAGACTGGATTAATACTTTAAAAAAATAATAATAGAAAAACACTTGTAACTTACCAATCATATGCCACAAGCACAAACTGAGCGAAAATAATGTGTCAACCATTTCCAGCTGAAAAGCTCACAGAATACTCTGAAATATTAACACTCTACAGTTCTAAACTAGTCACAAAGGAAATATGTCGTAGCAGATCTCTTACAATCTTACAGTTGTAGCTTTACTAGATAACTGAAGGCGGAGAGTTTGTTGGTTTTTGATGGCGAGAGGTGGAGAGTAATTTTTTTTGCCTTTATTTGACAGGACAGATGAGAGACAGGAAATAATGGGGCGGAGATCAGGAAACACCAAAAAGGCTGTTATTGAAAATAAGAACCTGTTCTTAATGACTTGCCTGGTTAAATAAAGCTTAAATAAATTTTAAAAACTAACAGAAATTGAGGTCATTTAAAGCGCTGTTTTACTATATAGAGCCACAAGGTAACAAGTGTGGGTCTCAGCAGGTCAGAGTAATGCCAGTGCCAAAAGGTGGGGTAAGCTACTGGCCAACAGATTAAAAGGAATGAGCAAATCCAACACAGCCAATAGGTGTTTAACTAGTTATAATCCTGAGGCCCTTTCTTTCACTGTAAAAATGGCAATAATGGTAATAAAAATATTGAATTTGAAAGAGTTTTTGGAACTTTATTCAGCATGGCCGCACATTACTGCATCACCACTGCTTACACAAGAGACACAATTTCAAATAGTTAAAGTAACTAAAGCGAAATATTATTGGTCAGGCTGGTATAGGCTTTCTTGGCATAAATCGAACTTGACTACTACTGCAGAATAACAAAGCTCAAAATTTTGTACTTCCAGTTCCATTGTCTCAATGGGTTTAATGAATTTTTGGTTAAATGGCTTAAAATAAAGCCATTTTTATCAAATGTGATTTATAAAGCCGTTGCATGTCTTGAAAATGATGGTTGCTAACAAGTGTCTAAATGGGACACCAGAGGCTGTCAGTGACATTAAACATCATCACACAGAACAGTTAAGATCAGTCTGCCTTTATAGTCTAAGTATGGTTATTATTGAGCTCTTAAAAACTATTGTGATTCAAACTTCAGGGAAAATGTTTTCAGATAAAGGCTGAAAGAGTGTCAGAAGTGGTGGAGACATGGAAATTGTGCAACTGTGGTGTAGCTCACTTCAGACCCATAGCAACGCCTTATGTCAGAAGGAGTCTCGGAGTCAAATGCAAGTTCACAGTGTTTATTTAGAAGAGATAGAGAGAGGGTAAAGAGCACCAAAGTCACAGTCCACAGGAGAAACCAGACGCGGCGTCCAATGATGTAATCCACTCTGGTCGGAGACCGGGGAGAAATCCTCACACGAATGATGACTGAAGGTATAATCCACACACAACAGGAGAGAAAGCTCACCAGAATCTGGATCTCGCCTAAAGACAAAGCGCACCAGATACACCGGGAAGAAACAAGGCAGGGCTCACTCGAGGGCAATTTCACGTACATCCACAAGCGTGTGAAATCCGGACAGAGACAAACCTCCGGATGCCGGCGACCGAATCTGAGACAGAAACTGATAACAAAGAAGAAATAAACAGAAACTTTCGACTGGACTTGACAGCGACTGTGACCAACCAAAACAATGAGCACGCGACGAAAGACAGGACAGCGTGCTACTTAAAGGGTATGTATCGTTTAAAGCCCTTTGAAGCTGCACTGAAACTGTCTTTAGGACCTTGAACCGTCTGGTGCCCATTCAAGCCCATTGTATGGAGAAAAATCCTGGAATGTTTTCATCAAAAACCTTAATTTCTTTTCGACTGAAGAAAGAAGGACATGAACATCTTGGATGACATGGGGGTGAGTAAATTATAAGCAAAAGTTTATTTAAAAGTGAACTAATCCTTTAACAAAGGAAAAAAAGACATAAGATTACCACTAGATGGCGGCAGAGAAGCACTTATGGCCGCATTTATACTGGATTATTGGGGTGTTTTTTGTTTGTTTGTTTGTTTGTTTGTTTGTTTTTGTTTTGTTTTTTTGAATACTGAGATTTCGGACATAATACTCCTTTCACTGTTTTACGTGTTTTATGAGTTAGATCAACTTTATAATAAATGAAAGCACATTTCTCTAATTATGCCAAATCAAATGATATTCTCACTTATTTCAAAAGTGCACGTGTTAACTTCAAACCCTGTTAATGCTTTCAGTTCACTGACCAGCATTAGCATCTGGAGGTAAATATAGAAGAAAAAAAATCAAAGAATTAAAAAAGGAGAAAAACAAACAAAAATTGTAAACTGTATAATTAAAACCAGATCAAGGTCATTTCTGTCATTATATTTGTATTAATTAAGTTCAGAAATTCTTCAGAAGAATCAAGATCAGCCTTTAAAATGTCTATATTGATGTGAGTTTCCCGAAAGCATCGTTGGTGAACTACGGTCGCAAGTCCCATTGAACTCTATTGGTAACGACGGAACTTGCGACCGTAGTTCGCTTTGGGAAACGCACCCCTGGATGGTGTTTCTTGTCAAGGTTATTAATATCTGAATAAACTTGATAAAGTCACTAAATACACAAACACCATACTGCAAATTTATTTTTAAATTATTATTATTATTATATCTGTGATAACTGTGTTTGATTTTTCTACAGACAGATGAGGCTCACAGTATCAGTGACAGTCTTCTGTTATTCCTCATTAATAACAGAAACACTGTTAATTACAGCTTGTGGAAACAAAATAAATAAATAAAAAATGGTCCAGTCCCCACACAAGTAAACCAAAAAGTAATAAAGGTTTTAAAGAGATATTTTGTGTTTGTGCCTCTTTCACAGGGTCTTTCATGTCAATGATCTTCTGTTGTTAAGGTGTAAACTACCCAAGTCTGGGACCTTGATTAATGCAAATTCCCATTGTTAACTCGCATCTCCTTTGGAGGAGGTTTCTGTCTTGGTCTGATATTTAAAGAAATGCCGCAAGCGTTCAGGGTGCGATTCTGTAGCCAGATCGGCCCGTAATGCTCTGTGTCCTTCAGACATTCAGCATTATGTATCTTTCTGATGTCAGGCATGCATCTTTTACTCTTTATTTCTGAGCATTTGATGTTTTGCATCAATTATCTTTGAATGATTATAATTGGCATGATACCTTGACCTGACTAATAAATTATTACATTTGATTTTATTCTGACTTATTCTGAAATTATTGACTTCAGTAGATTATGATGCATCACCGCAAATCTGCGACCAGAGTTAAGTTCATACTAGATCTTGGATTTTATGGAGAGATTCTAGATATCTGACTAACTATTTGACTTTAACTAAGTTGTTATGCAATCACTTTCACTATATGGGGCTAGACAAATGTGAGTACTGGCCATAACTTCTGGACATTTCTTCTGCTTTTATTAAGTTGTTATATAGTTATATCATTTACTGTATGGGGCATTACATCATAGTACTGGTCATAACCCCCGATTACTGTCGGAGCTTTAACTAAGTTGTTATATAGGTGATTGTATGGGGCTACATGGGTACCTTTTAACAATAGCAAGCATGGGCAGCATTGATAAATCGCTCTAGCCATAACCTCTGGATATTGATCAGACTGGTGAGATTGTGATCGTGGGTCCGCATAATGAAGGGCCGGTGCGAGGACCCTGTGACTCTGAGATCTGAATGAATGAGTACAATAAGAGTAAAGAGTTTAAATAGAATAATCATATAAATTGTCAATAATAAATTGGCATTCTAACCTAAATTTGAGATCATAACAAAATGGAGTCAGAGATTTAAACTACTTTGACTGAACGTGCAGGAAACCTTCACCTGCTCTATTGGAAACCGTTGTTGGGCCATTTGGGCAGACCTTACAGATTCATTGTCACATGTCTGCTGTTTTGTGTTTACTAGTTTGACCTAGTTTCTTTCTGTCTGTTAATTATATCATTAGTTTTCACCTGTATCCAATTATGAACACCCACATTTGTTCTAGTATTTATACTCTGTTTCTTTCAGTTGTTGTCCGTTCTTGTCAATGTATGTGTCTTTATTATAGTGTTTGTAAAGAGTTTAATTAATAAAGATCCTGTTTTCTCTTCATTTTCATCCTCATGAGCTTCATTAGACACAATACGTGACATGCATATTAATGAATCAATTTAAATAATTTAGAATATGAGACTTTATAATGATCGATATTGAGTTATTAAAAAAATTAATAAAAAATCACTTTCTGATAATGCCACATTTCACATTTCATGTTTACATGTATTTTTCATATTTCAATAAGCCAAAAATGTAGTTTTGGCCAAATGTTGATAATATCAGTCTAAAGGAAACCAAAAAGCAGAAACACTGGTTATTTCTGTCACTTCACCCTTTTTAAGTTCGTTAAGATTGTGTTCCCACATCATTAGCAAGTTTGAGTTGCTAAATCTTGAATGACTGAATGAATGAGTGTCACGTCACGCTTGTTTCCTTCGAACCGGAAGACACTCGCACTTTTGATGCAAGACATCATGGGTTGTAGGAAACTCGTGCATACTTCTTTTTTTCTTTGATTATTGATCTGTGATGAAACATGTGTAAACCACCTCCGTCATTTCAGATTTCTGTAAGAAACAAAAAAAAAAAGGTCAGAGAAATTTGATGTTTCAGATGCAAAACCTACAGAAGATCAAAAAGAATAAACAGAAATTTGCTGGAGATTCATCAATAAATGCCGAACGAGGATCTTGTGTTTGTGTATAATGGAGGAGTTTCTGTGTCTTTTATATGCTTGGGACTTTTATTTTGAAATTTAAGTATGAGAGAGTAACTTTGTGTGACGGTGATAAAAACTATTTCTTAAATGTTAAACATTTTTGGCATGTGGTATTAAATATGCAGTATGACCTGATACACATTTTAAATGATAATATGGTATTGATATATGCTATGCAATTATTTTGGATTGTTCTTTAAAGAAATAGTTCACCATAAAATGAAAAGGAGAATTTAAAGAAAAGTGTCCCTCAAATGTATGATCCAATGCAAAATGTGTTCTGAGGGAATAGGATTTGGTAAAAAACAAACCAAAGTTTAATGTATTATTTAATGAAAATCCTGACCTTGGCTGCTGGTTTTCTGTTCTTGTTCACTGTGATAAAGGTCTATTGAACACTCCTGAACAGCTAATCAAGGTCTAACTAATTTCCAAACAGGTGTGTTTAGGTAAGTTGGAGCTAAATTACATGTTAGAAATGTATTAAAACATATTAGCAATGTACCAATTCATAAAATGAATCAACCCTTTGTTTTTTTGAGTGTACAAACATGAATTATCTCACCGCATTTCGTGTGTAGAATGTTGGATCAGCAAAAGTTATTTCTTCATCATGCTTCTGGACTGTTTAATAATGACAGACATGTTAAAACAGCAAATCATCACTGACAGCTTTGTGTTGATATCAGTAGGTTGATGATAAACACTTGCCCTGTTGTTCTGTTTTTCTTTGTCTCCAGCAGATGCACAAGATCCAAACTGCAGCTACAGTCAGCAGAGATCCAGCAGCAGCAGAGATCAACACTATTGGATATACAGGAAATGATTCTGGAGGCTGTGAAGTCTGTGTTTCTGAGATTGGGGCTTGTGAGGTGGTTGTTGGTGCCACTGGTGAGCAGAGGGAATGTATTGATTAGACAAACCCATATATACACTACTGTACAAAAGTCTTAGTTTACATTTTCAAACATTGCTTTTGCCATTAACTGTAATAATCCAGTGAGATTTCTGTATGCATAAGGAGTCTGACAACAGCCGGTGATCCACACAGAGATCTGATCTCACCATCATTAAGTCTGTTTTTGGGTCACATGAAGAAACAGAAACAACTGAGACAAACTAAATCCAGGAAAAACTGTGGCAATGTCTCTGAGATGCTTGAAGAAACTGAACTGCAAAGCTACAGTACTGTGAAAAGTTTTAGGCACTTGAGGATGCTTTCAAAAATAGTGTCATAAATAGATTTTATTTATCAATTAACTTCTATTAACTAAATCAAATCAATATTTGCTGTGACCATCCTGTTTGTTTCAAAGTTTTTTTTTCTTAGAAACACATGTGCATAGTTTTTCAGGTTTGCAGGAAGGTTTCTTCAAGACGTCACCACAGTTCTTCTGGATTTTTATATCATTTTCTGTTTCTTCATGTAATCACAGACAGACAACGATGTGAGATCAGATCAAAAATCTCACTTATTACAAATTAAGATTAATGGCAAAAGGAAAGTTTGGAAATGTAAACTAATGTTTCCTACTAACACCTGACAGCAAAATATATAAAAACTTAATGGCTTAAAACAATTTTTTGTTGGTAAAAATGCTAATGTGCCTCAGACTTTGGCACAGTACTGTATATTCATAAATATAACTGGAAGTTTAAAGGATGATTTAGTATTATATTATGAAGAGAATGAGATGAATGACACTTTAATTTTCTTCTCACCTTTAACAGTAACATTGAATCTCTTGATTAACTCTTTATCCTCAGTCGTGAGAGTTAGTAGATAAAGTCCAGAGTCTGTGGTTCTGGTGTTTCTGATGGTCAGAGATCCAGTCTGTTGATCTAGATTCAGTCTGTCTCTGAATCTCTCATCCTCATATATAGGATTGTTCCCAATCGCTCTCTTGATTCTAGCTATACGACTCTTTTCAAACCTCCACTCTATATTTTCATATGTCTGTGTTTCATTAACATCACTGTGTAGAACTACAGAATCTCCTGCCATCACTGAAACTCTTTTCACTTCATTTGTCTCAGCAAACGTAAACACACCTGGAGAACAAAAAAGACACAGATGAACTCAGTTTAATGTTGAACAGATTTAGTTTCTTGAGCTTTATATGATTTAAATGTAATGTAAAGCTTTGCATTATTTTGACTGGAGGTGAATCAAGATTCTTAGTAAAAAAAAAAAGTAGGAGTAGAGTAGGAGACTTATCAGCAAAGTGTAAGACTAAATCTTAAGTGCTGACTGAGGTGACACTTAAAGGATTAGTTCACTTTCAAATACAATTGTCCTGATAATTTACTCACCCCCATGTCATCCAAGATGTTCATCTCTTTCTTTCTTCAGTTGAAAAGAAATTAAGGTTTTTGAGGAAAACATTCCAGGATTATTCTCCATATAGTGGACTTCACTGGACTCCAAACGGTTGAAGGACAAAATTACAGTTTCAGTGCAGCTTCAAAGGGCTTTAAACGATACCAGATGAGGAATAAGCGGCAGAGACATTGCCTTCCCTATTCTATTTATGGAAAAAAACTGAACTGGTGCCGCGTTCGTTCCGTAAGTAGAATAGGGAAGGCGTAGGACATACAGCATAAGTGTTTTGAAGAATGCGAAAACCGGAAATACGTTCATGGAGATATTTTGTGTTTATAAAGTATACAGTTGGTTTTTTTTTTTCAAAAATGACAGATGGTTTCTCTAGATAAGACCCTTATTCCTCGTCTGGTATCGTTTAAAGCTCTTTGAAGCTGCACTGAAACTGTAATTTTGACCTTCAACTGTTTGGAGGCCATTGAAGTTCACTATATGGAGAATAATCCTGGAATGTTTTCATCAAAAACCTTCATTTCTTTTCGACTGACGAAAGAAAGACATCTTGGATGACATGGGGGTGAGTAAATTATCAGGAAAAGTTTATTTAAAAATGGACTAATCCTTTAAGTGTTGTGAACTAAGGACTACAATGATATCAACCCAAAATGTCCGCTCTCAACCTCTGAATCAGCCAATATAGTGAGCCTACAAGGGTGAAGTCACTGCAGCACCACACCAATCATTTAATGTAATTATAATAAAATCATTAATGAAGACACTGAAACTTTAATATTTAGAATTGCAGTTTGCAAAATTTTCACAAATTAGTATTGATGCTGTGGAATCCTTTTCTATTGATATATGTCTCTTCATTGTGATGATGTGAACATGAGTTTCATCAATGACTCCAACAAGGGAAGCTCGAAATCCTCATATAAGTGGCTTGCTTTTGCTGCATGGTCTGAAGTTGGAAATTCAATGAACTGACATACAGTAATGGCCAAAAGTGATGTTCGGACTAGGAAAATGTACATATTCACCCTTTATTCAAATATTCTTAAAAATGTCTTAAAGATTTTGTAAGCATATTGTGTAGTTGTGCTTGGAGTCAATTGTTTTATTTGTGATAACAATGAAACGTCACATTGTGCGGACATCATTTTAGGCAAAGAAATTATGAACACATGCAAAATCAAGAGAGGACCAATGAAATATTAATAACTGATTAAGTTGCAGTCAATATATGCTTTTTTCCTGTGAGCTTCTTTTGTTTTATTGTATGTTTGGTGTGGTTAGAGCCACAATAGTGCTATTTAAGACTCTGCTTCCTGTGGGCTGAGAGGCTCGAGTCATCACTGATGCACTGCTGCATTTTTACAGTCGCCAAAAGTGTAATTATTTCTGCAGATAGAGTATTTATTTAGAGTGGGGTTTCTTACTAGGTCAGTTACAAGAAGAAAAAAAAAAACCTTGACGATCAAGCTTATCGTTTTATTAACTCCCTGTCATCAACTCCAATGCAATATCTTTGTTGGAAAGTGTGCAGTCTCCTCTCTGCTGCCATCTTGTGACTCCTAACTAGGTTATGGAGACCTCTCCAGCACTGAAATAATTTAGGAGCTGAGACCTAGTCTTAAAGTCCCCCTGTAGTCAATAATTTTATCCCTTAAAACTCATGTTTGATCACCAAAATGACACATTTTTTTTCACATTTCCTGTGAAAAAATTGTTCATGCCTTAAAATAGCTAGAATGTAACTCTACACCCTTGCCTCATTTATTATATGTGGATCTATGAATATGTTAATTAGCCCCGCCTCCACTCACTTTTTACAACACCAGACACATAACAGTAATTAAAATGATTAGCCTTTTGCTTGACTACAATATCAAACAGTTAATAATGTGTTGTTAATGTTACACAAACCATGTTCCTGTTCGCAAGTCAGACAGCTGCCTTCAACAATCAGTGTCCTTAGAAACACTTTGAACAACTCAGAACATCATTGGAGAAAGGCATGTAATTCATAATAACATCATTATATACATCATACACCTGCTATATTGCCAAATATACCAGATTTTTATATAAACAGAAAAATATACCGTGATATTCTCTAGAGACTCTTCTGCTTCAGATCAGTCATGGTTATTGATATGCTAAACCCCGTCGGCACGTTGACATGATTGGATTCAAGGTAGTTTGTGACATCAGAAATGCCAGCGATTTTAAACTGACTCACTGCAGTTTTAAATACTCAGAAATGGTGCTGAATTTGCACATAGTTTGTCTTAAAGCATATTAAAAACCACATGGACATATAGACAACATTAAAAACTTGATTTTCACCACAGGGGGACTTTAACACTTTGGATTTCTTAGAATTTTGACACACTAAAGATTGATCTCATAATCTTTAAAATGAACATTTGTCTATAATGCAGCTTCACAGACCTCAAACTCCATCTTTGTCTGCAATGAACAGCAAATGCTGATTTAAATAGTGAGACTGCACTAATACTTTTTTATAATAGAAAAACACTTGTAACTCACCAATCATATGCCACAAACTGAGCACAAATAATGCGTCAACCATTTCCAGCTGAAAAGCTCACAGAATACTAATATTAACTATATAAACAATAAAATTAACACTCTTCAGTTCTAGTCACAAAGGAAACATGTAGCGCAGTTACAGATCTCTTAGCTTTAGGCGGAGAGTTTGTTGTTGTTTTATGGCAAGAGGGGAAGGGTAATTTTTTGCCTTTATTTGACAGGACAGATGAGAGACAGGAAGCAACGGGGAGGAGATCAAGAAACAAAGCGCTAAGAGTAATGCTAGTGCCAAAAGGTAAGAGCTTATGTGCTGCTGGCCAACAGATTAAAAGGAATTAACAAATCCAACACAGACAATAGGTGACTAATTTGTAGTCATAAGGCCAGTTCCTTTCTTTCACTGTAAAAATGGCAATAATAGTAATAAAAATATTAAATGAGAAAGTGTCTTTGGAACTTTATTCTGCATGGCCACACATTACATCATCACTGCTTACACAAGATAAATGATTTCAAATAGTTAAAGTAAATATATAAAGTGAAATATTTTTGTCCATTAAAACCAGCCTAAGGAGTTTTGACCTTTTACTCTGTACTCTGTACTCACATGAACTGATTTAAATATGTTTTTATTACATTAATGGATCTTGAGAGAGGAAATGTCATTGCTGGCTATGCAGGCCTCACTGAGCCATTGTATTTCATCAAAAATATCTTTATTTGTGTTCTTAAGATTAATGAAGGTCTTACAGGTGTGGAACGACATGAGGGTGAGTAATAAATGACAGAATTGTCATTTTTGGGTGAACTAACCCTTTAAATGGCTTTAAAAGGTAGGTGATGTCATGTTTTATTCTACAACATTAAATCATCAGTATTAACCTCCCCATGATTTTTTTTAAAGCCGTTATGTGTCTTGAAAATGATGGTTGCTAACAAGTGTCTAAATGGGACAACAAAGGCTGTCAGTGACATTAAACGTCATCACACCGAACAGGTAAGATCAGTCCTCCTTTACAGGTATGGATATTATTGAGCTCTTTAAAACTATTGTGATTCAAACTTCAGGGAAAATGTTTTCAGATAAAGGCTGAAAGAGTGTCAAGTGGTGTGACATTGAAATTGTGCGACTGTGGTGTAGCTCACTTCAGACTCATAGCAATGCCTCAAACTGACGAATATGTAAAAATAAACAGGAATTTTCAGACTTTTGAGCGACTCGTTACTATTGTACACATTTTCATGTTAATTATAATTCAAATGGATTTTGTTTTATTAACCACATTATTATCATTGCTATTTGTCTGAGAGGGACACTTGATTAATTTTGAAAAAGGTCAGAGGCTCGAGCACCAATATTGCTGTTTAACAGGCATGACGGCATTTACCTCCCTGCTGGAAATAAACCAGTCTTGGCTGGTCTTAGCTGGTTTAATATGGAAGTAGCTGGTTTAAGCTGGTGATCTTCAGACTGCAGAAGTCATTAAATGTTGAATTTTCAGTTAAATTTGAGGAAACCGCCTAAATATTCCTTGTGTTGAGCTATTTCAATTACTTTTGTTTCATGAGTTCATTCACTGAACAGACTGTACTTTTTGCCAATAAACCTGATTTACAGAGGGGGTTGAATAATTTTGACTGACATTATCTACAGATTATTTGGCTTTTGCACATGACCTGACCTACAAAAGAAATAAAAGTGCTTGTCATAACATGTCCACAATGACCAGAGAGAGAGAGCAGATAAGATCTTGACACTTCACTCAAAAATAACTCTAAACACATGTATCAGGGCTCAGTGTGTCTCTGCTGAAATAAACATGTCTGTTTCCTGTAATACTAAAAGCCAAAGATAGTTCTGCAAATTTGAAAACATTTGCTTTCAAAATTTTAAAATTAAAATTTATCTCATTAAACTACGGTGACAAAAATTAACATAAAACCGAAAACCATAAATTAGTTGTTAATTTTCATTTATCAATAGTAATTTTTATAGCTTGCTATCTAAAAACTATGCATGAGAGTTAGTCTTCAGATCCACAGCGAGTCAATAGTTGAGATTGTACTTCCTGCTAAAGGGGTTCAGTTGTTGAATGACCAACACCCTCTTTGTTGGATCAGCTAGTAAAAGCATCTCTCTACAATCCCTCTTTATTGTTCTTTTTGCCTGACGTCATGTAGTTCACAACATGCAATTGTACTCAGGACTGAACTCGGACTTAAGCCAGAATCCAAGACTATATTTTTTTATGTCCAAGTGCTCCTGAAAGTAGCCTTTGACTCACACTTGAGACAGACTTGAGTCCAAATCTTCTTCAGTTCAAGTGCTACAACACTGGTATAAAGTGGTATATTGTTGGACAATTTCAGAGCACTGCTTCCTGTTTGACAAAAGAGCAAAGTAAAGCAAGTGCAAATGCTGTTTTTAAAGGCAATTTAAAATGATAAATTAACTCTATTATTGTTTTATTTGGATACATTTCAAAATTTAATTAAATAAACAGTTTAAAAATCTATTTTATATAAAATACTATTTTATAAAAATACATATTTTTATACTTTTTCAGATATTATCTGTCATACAGTGTGTAATTAAAGCAAAGAAAACATTCTGAAGTGCCTGAAATTAGTCGCCAGTAATTAAAGTGAAACTTTACTGTGCGGGTTTGTGAAAAATCTGCATAATTCCAGCATATGGTCTTCATTGGCTGCCCACAAACAAACTGGGCGACGGGGCAAACAGGTTTTTATTCAACAAGACAATAAATAGTTGTTCAGTATCCTGTGTGTGTTTGTTCTTGTTTTTTTGTCAAACAAGAACAATTAATTAGTTGAATGTGCGACTAACAGTGTTGGGTCAGTATATTACTCTAAAAAAGTAATTAATTTCAGGGCTCCAGACTGAATAAATGGTTGGATTTTGATCTTTTTTTTCTGCCAGAGTGACTAAATTTTGTCAGAGGCCACACTGGTGCGAGCACCACATTGCACAACTGATCAGAGCTGCCATTTCTGTTGCATATGAGAAACATCAAACGAAAGTGAAACGAAACTGCGCTACTCATTTAAGCTGTGCAGCGCTTAACTCTAGGGGAGTTGAAAAATGAGCCTGTTTTCAAAAAACAGTGGAGTGTTCCTTTAATGCAGTAATTCTTACTGAAACTGTGGTATTGTGGTAGAAATACTCGAACACTTTTGCATTCATTAATTTCAGGGTTCATACAAACTTTTGAAAGTGAAATTCAAGCATTTTTCAAGGACTTTTTAGAGTTCTTCACACTTTTTCCAGCACTTAAAACCTCTAAATATGATCCTATTTTAATGTGATGATTTGTAAAACTAAAAGATTAAGGAAATCTAACACTTCTAGGCAAACAAAACTTAAAAAGGGACATGAAATTACCACTAGATGGCGGCAGAGAAGGACTTATGGCATTTACACTTTTGAGCTGCAGTCTTTTTTTTTTAAAAAATGCTTTATTCAGTAACAAAAAATAACAGAAGCAAGAAATTCAGTAAAAACATACATTGCAAAACATTACATTACACCCTCCAATGATTTAATGACAAATCTCAAATTTAAACTGTATTAAACTAGGTGTATTTTTTGCCCACCGACATTTATGAATATGATATTTCCCTAAAATAATAAACAAAACTAATTTTCTTTTCTAAAGGCTTATCATGAAAAAAATAAAATATTTTTGTCCTCCAGATTAATGTAAGTTCCAGAGATGATCTTAAAAAAAACAACTCAAAATCACACCAGAACAATTTAGTGCAAATACACTCAAAAAGAGATGATAAATAGTCTCATCATACAGATTACAAAACAGACATTTCAAATCAATATCTTTCTTAAATCTTTTTATAACCTGATTAACTGGGTAAATACAATGAATAATCACTTTATTATTGGGTATTTATTGCCTAGGCAAGTATCGCACGTCAGAATCTCGCGAGAATTAGTGTATGTCACCAGGTAATTCTCACCTACTTTTATGAATACTAGGGATTCAGACATACTTATTCGCTCGCCTACTGCTCTTTTCATACTAGGGAAGTATGTGGTTTTGGACACACATTGGACACATTTGGACATTCTCTCATACTTAAATTTCATAATAAAAATCCTTAGACTATAAAAGAGAGAGAAACTTCTCCATTATACACAAACACAAGATCCTCGTTCAGTGTGAGAAACAAACACTGATTCATAATCAGCATCTATTGATGAATCTCCTGCAAATTTCTGTTTATTCCTTTTGAGCTTCAGCAGGTTTTACAACTGAAGAATATAAAATGTGGAAAGTAACAGTGCAAGAGTATCAAATAAAAAACAAGTAAACAAGAACAAAAGTATTCACATGTTAAGTTTAGCATGAGATTATTTCTGCTAAATTCTGTAAAAGTGTAACAATTATCAAGTGTTCATACAGAGCACACATGCTAAATTACATTAAATCAGTCTTGACTCTTAATACAGGAATATATCACTGTATATGACTACTAAAAGTTTAAAGATTAAGGAAAAATAACACTTCTAGGCAAACAAAACTTTAAAAAAGACATGAGATTACCACTAGATGGCGGCAGAGAAGCACTTATGGCATTTACACTTTATTATTGGGGTGTTTCTTGCCTACTCTTTTTTTGAATACTGAGGTTTCAGACATAATACTCTTTTCACTGTTTTACGTGTTTTAAGTGTTACATCAACTTCATAATAAATGAAAGCACATTTATTTAACAATGCCAAATCAAATGATATTCTCACTCATCACTTTCACATGTCAAAAGCACACATGGGTAAACTTCAACCACTGTTAATATGTATTCTGTCGTGGTGAATACAAGATACTGCTGTTGGGAGTTTTCAAAACGTGCTTTCAGCTTCTTGACCATCATCAGCATCTGTGAGAAAATATAGAAGAAAAAATTAAAAAAGGAGAAATAACATTAAATTAACATTAACATGCTGAGTGTTATCAACACAGATTCAGAGTCCTGCTGTAACAATTACACAATTTGTTATTGATAAATTTATTCTCTCAGCTGACCAATACATTAACAGTAACTGTTGTAAAGAGAGCCAGGAGTGTAAAAATTACATTTTCAATGTCACAACATTAATATCTGAATAAAAGCCAGTGTGTCGCACAGAGAATATTTGTAAGGATAGTGAAGTCAGAAAAAAGATTAAAAAATTAATAATTAAAACCAGATCAAGGTCATTTCTGTCATTATATTTGTATTAATGAAGTTCAGAAGTTCTTCAGAAGAATCAAGATCAGTTCAGCCTTTAAAATGTCTATATTGATGGTGTTTCTTGTCAAGGTTATTAATATCTGAATAAACTTGATAAAGTCACTAAATACACAAACACCAAATGCTGCTGAAATAAAAGACAGATCATGTCTGCGATAGCTGTTTGATTTTTCTACAGACAGAAGCTCACAGTATCAGTGACAGTCTTCTGTTATTCTTCATTAAAAACAGAAACACTGTTAATTACAGCTTGTGGAAACAAAACAAAACAAAAAAAACTTGATTATGGTTATTTATTTAAAAAACAAAATATCTTCATATTTGTCTCTTGCTAAATGATCTGTATGTGATACTTACACATTTGTCTTGATTGTCTATACTTCTTCCAGTAAAAAACAGCTGCAGCACAAACCAGAGCAATGGACCCACATATTCCTGACACAATTTTTTTAACTTTAGAACCTGAAAACGGACGTGGATCTGTGACAATAAAGACAGACATTAGTGTGAAAGTGTCGGATCTATAACAAACACTATAAACATCAGCTCTGTATAACCTGAGTGAAGATCTGATCTTAACAGATGCATCTTTTCCAACTTATTTCACCATAACATTGTTCACAGAGCACACATCTAAAGACTTGAAGCACTCACAATTGAGAGTAACACTGAAGATCTTCTGTAATGTATATGTTCTCTTGATGATCTTCACTTTATAAACTCCTGACACTTCAGTGTTGATGTTCTTGACTGTGAGATCTCCAGATATGGGGTTCAGTTGCAGTCTGTCTTTAAATCTCACATCATCTTTGTTATAAATTAATATTTTATTCTTTATGTCAGTTTTTGCTAAAGCAGTGTCTTGAGGTCCAAACGTCCACTCGATTACATCGTCTTCTGGTTTATAAGTAATTCTAGTCTGTAGAGTGACAGATTTTCCCTTCATCGCTGACCTTTTCTTCACTCCATCATCACTAAACACACCTGGAATACAATCAGGACCAGTTTGAAAAGAAGAAGAAAAAGTAGTAGTAGTTATATGCATTTCTATAATATTGTTGTACAATAATTGCAGTAAACATATACAAAAAAAGAATTGAATAGAATAGAAGGATTTACAAACATCTATAAACTAAACTGATCAGAGTTACTGCTTAAGAGAATAAAGATGAGCAAGTTCTGTTCAGAAACATTCACCAGTGATCACGTCGATTAGAAATAATAACCTGCAGTGATGTGTGCTAAAATACTCTCATGACAGACAAGCACCAAAGTTAATTAGAAAGATATAAAGATATGTGACAAAGAGTTATGAACAGTAAAAATGCATCCAGTTTACTGGTAAATAAGCACTCGATCGCTGGCTCTGTGTGATATGACTTCTCTCTTCCAACCCTAAACGCCCCTGACTGATACTGTGGTAAGATATTCTTCCTCAAGGGGTGCTTCACAAACCAGAATGATGAATACTCATAAAGATAGACAAATTCTCAAGGAAAAGAAAGAAGAAGAAAAAAGGTCCACCTGTGACTCAAAAGTTCTTTAAATGCCTCTGAAATTGAAGTTAACATTTCAACAATTTGACACACATCTGCATGTTCACATCTGATGTTGGTTAATGGTCACATGCAGGCAAACAAATAAAATGTCACCATTTTAGTATGTTTTATTTTGGTTGTTTTTATTTTAAAATAGTTTATTAGGGGTTCAAACACGTAGTGCTGAAACTCTGTAATTAGGGCCCAAGCCAATGTAATGGTGAAGGGCCCTTTTGTTTTTCTAAGGAGAATTATTTTTTTTTCCATCATCCGGGGCTTTTGGGGGGCTTTAACATGCTCAAAACTCTTGAAAATTGGCACACACATTGGAATCTGCGGCCATTAGGATGCCACAAAGGATGGGACCCGGCTGTGGCAGGGGGGCTCGACAGCGCCTCCTTGAATGGTGTTTACAAAACCTGGTCCATGTATCAAACATGCTTGCATGTATTTGTTTGAAACTCTGTACTCATATAGACCTCATCAGGCCGAACAACTTTCATGCTCTAAGTTATATGCCACCTCAACAGGAAGTCAGCTATTATGGGTTGTTTGAAAAACGCACGCTCTGGAATTTGATATACTCCTCCTAGGCGACTAATCCGATCACCACCAAAGTCGGTCAGCATGAAGTCAAGACATTGAGGATGTAAAACTGCGAGTGGATTTTTGATATCTCGAACAGTTTGGTCGTGGCGAGGCAACGAATTTATGGCGAGAAAAGGGAAACAGGAAATGTGTTATAACCTCTGCATACATTGATTGATGTTTATAAAACTTCAGCGGTGTGCTTATTGTAAGAAGCCGATCACATGGATGTGACTATTGTGAGTCAAAGTTATAGCGCCATCAAGTGGCAGCAGGAAGTGTGTTACTTTCAAAATGCTTTAAGATCACTCAAATTTTTACCCAATTTGCTTCAAACGTCATTAGAATAATGTCAACAAATGAAGACCTGTAAAAAGATTTTTAATATTTTTCTAACACTGTTGCCATAGTAACAGATCAAACTTCAATATTTGTTTTGGATGGGTTTGAGACACTTAGCATGCTTCAAATTGCATGAAACTCGACTCATATGTCAGGATTGTCATCCAGTAGACATGGGCAAAGCCTCAAAAACGGGCAGGAAGGAGGGCCTCTATAGCGCCACCTTTTGAAAAAAGTGGGGGGTTAGTTTAACCTACAGTCACCAAACTCGACACACATATTGTTCTCATTAAGCCGGACAACTTTCTAATTTACAGTCATTAGCTCTGACCAACAGGAAGTCCAATATTTTGGTTTAAATGTGGATTTTTTCACCCTCTCTCTGTGGCACCCCCCTCCCCCTCACTCCCTCCTCACTCTCTCAGTCTGACTCTGTGTGTGCGTGAGAATGTGTGTGTGTGTGTGTGTGTGTGTGTGTGTGTGCGCGCGTGTGTGTGTGTGTGTGAGGGTCTCTGTCTGTGTCCCTCTCTGTACTTGTTTTGACTATGAGGACCAAATGTCCTCACTTATTCTGTGGAATACTTTCACAACCCACTAGTGAGGACATTTGACTGGTCCTCACTATTTTAAAAGGCTTATAAATCAGCCAAAATATGTTTTTATTTAAATCTAGTGATGGTTACATGTTTCTGTGATGGGTAGGTTTATGGCCCCGGTATACTTCAAACAAAATTGAAGAATGAACTGATGTGAAAATATGAACAAACTGGATATCCGCTTTATAGTACAAAATGAAGTTGTGCTTGTTGGCGCTGCCATCTCAATTAGAGCTAGGTAACCGGTAACATGACGAAGGATTAACTTACAACTCAGACATTATCTGGCGTTTAGCCTGCACGCTCGCACAAGAGAGCAGCGGCCTTTTTATTAATGATTGCACACCTGTGTATATTACTCCTCCCACTTCATGGAAAACAGATCACAGTCAATTAAAGAACATATACAATTACATATGTCAACAATGAGGCACTAACACTGTTTTTCATGTTTGACACTGTAAAACTGCTTGATTTTAAGCAATCTGTTGAATAAAGTGCTACATGAAGACGTGACGTGACTGGAGTGCTAGAGCTCGTGCTAACATTCCCATGCTGTTATGATCAGATGCTTTTCTTATGCTTTCTATAATAAATGCTTGCTGTTTTCTCATTTTCGTTGTGTTTATTTTGTTACTGAGAAGAAAGTGCATGGGCATATTTACATATTCATCTAATTGTCTCCCTCAGCAGTGTGGGTGGCGCCAGAAGTTCATTTACAGTTTATCGCTGGTCAAGCATTTAGGTCATTTTACTCCTAAATGAGAACGAAAAAGAACTTTGATTGAAGTAAACCAGGCCCTTCAGGAGTAGGGGTTGGGTTAGGTGATAGAAAATATCATTGACCCGATTTAAAATCAATGGAAGTCTATGCAATGTCCTCACAAAGACAGCAATACAAACCTGTGTGTGTGTGTGTGTGTGTGTATTTTTGATGAACTTATAGAAATATTGAACTGCAAATGATAACTTCACACTCATTTGAAATTGAACCATGACATTATATCACTATTTGGACGTTACTACTTTTCAAATGTTATTTGAGTTACAATTATTATTACCAACACCTGTGATTTCATGTTCTGATTCATACAAGACTAAATCTTTGTTTTGTTTTGTTTTTACAAAGGAGAGTGTGTGTTTTCTCAACATGGATGTTATAGAAAGTCATGTGCTGTGTTTGCAAACATCATGTACAATGCATGCCTTTAAATTATTTATTGATATAATTCAAATTTATTAAAAAATCACTATTTAAGTAAATTTCACTTGATTTTATAAAAGTGTCTGTTTAAAATAAACTTGCATAAGTGAGCAGAAAAATTTAGACATGTACCTTACTATTACCTGAGACTGATATTAAAATCATCTTTGCAGGTTCTGTGATTTGACTCTATTTATTCATTTTATAATTTTTTATACCACACATATTGAAATTTAATGAAAGCATGGTTTTGGAGCATAAGACTGTTGCACAAACGATAGTTCAGGGAGGTTTTAAATGCATATTGCCTGCTGTGCACAGTTGCCCTGAAGCCACCATGTTGGCGGTGCAACCGGGCTTGGGCCCGCCATCGCTGCTTGCAGCTATATTTGTAATTGTAATTTTAAGAATTTTATTATTTTTCTTCCGCCGTAAAACTGATCATGTAGACCAAACCGTAAGGCTTAGAGATTTGAAACTTGGCCAGATGGTCTCAGTTTGGGGAGACACTGACAGAGTATGACCCCAATTGGCCAATAGGTGGCACTACAGCTAACAAAAAAGCAAAACTGCTCATAACTCCTAGATCATTTGTTGTAGACTCAAGTGCCTTATATTGTTGGAAACTTTGGCTCAAAAAGTATATCTCTGATTTCATTTGCGCCTGGAAAAAAATTCTGCCATTTTGAATTTTGTCCATGACCTACTTTTACAAACTAGTTAGTCGTAGATTTTTCGCCCAATCAGAACCAAACCAGTGCAGAAATGTTCTCTGGAGACTAAATATCAAAAAAAGTTGTAATTTTAATTCACGGTTGCTAAGGGGCGTCAAAACATTCAAAATGGGCGGGGCCACTATTACTAAAATGGCTATAACTCGTGAACAGAATGAGATATTTTCACCAAACTTGGTACACTTGTGTATGGGCTCAATTTGTTGTCATAGTAAAAACAAATTGCACTTTGTGGTGGTATAACGTGAAAAGAAGCATGAAAACATCTATAACTACACAACCGTTAGTCCGATTGACGTGAAAATTGGCATGCGGTGTCCTGGTCCAGGGACGTTGAAAGCAAGATTTTTGAAAGGGGGGTGTTCACAAGTTTACACTAGATCCAGGCAAGACAAGATTAAACTTGTAATTACTTGCAAAAGAACTGCCTACAACATTCTAAAATCTGCAAGTTTAATGCGACATGTAATCTATGTATCGTTTCTTTTCCAACTATTATTTTTCCAGTCATAGACCAGCGCTAAGGCGCTGACAAGAATTCACGTGCACAAAAGAGAGTTTGCTCTTTTCCCAGTTGACCTGAAGGCCCAACTGGCTGAGGTGACTGAGCACCAAGTCCTTGTGTTTGCATAACTGACCCTGAGAGTGAGCTAGTATGAGCCAGTCATCAAGATAGTTGTGGATGCAAACATCTCCGGGTCGCCCGTCTCAGGGGTGATTTTTCACCGACCACTTAAACAACAGCAGAGACGGATAGGGTCGTCTCCCTGCGATGGACACAGTAGAGCAGGCTGTGCCTGAGTTTTTTTTTTTTTTGCAGGGGACGACACCCTTGCACGAGCAGACCGAGGGGCGGCCCAGGAGGAACTCAATGGTTTGTCGGGGGAAGTTCCCTGGCCTGCTGCTAACTGAGAAGAACTGCTGGGATCAGTCCCCGACAGTGTCGCCGAACACAGCGCCAGTTCCATTTTTTCCGTAAGTAGTGATCGCTGTATGTCCTATGCCTTCCCTATACTTACCTTTATTTATAAGCGCTATATAAATAAAGGTAAGTAGAATAGGGAAGGCGTAGGACATACAGCGTAAGCTTTTTGAAGAATACGTAAAGCTGAAGAACATGCAAGGCGATCATTTGTGTTTATAAAGCATATACAGTTGTATTATTTTCAAAAATGACCGATGGTTTTTCTAGATAAGACCCATATTCCTCGTCTGGTATCATTTAAAGCCCTTTGAAGCTGCACTGAAACTGACATTTGGACCTTCAACCGTTTGGAGGCCATTGAAGTTCACTATAAGGAGAAAAATCCTGGAATATTTTCATCAAAAAACCTTCATTTCTTTTCGACTGAAGAAAGAAAGACATGAACATCTTGGATGACATGGAGGTGAGTAAATTATCAGGAAAATTTTATTTGAAAGTGAACTAATCCTTTAAAGGCCTTAAAGCACCTGAACCTCGATAATAGCTGTATTTTTATTGCATCTCTATCGGTATTGCTATATTTTTATGCAATAATGAGTTTTTTATAAACTAATGAACCCCCTGCAAACTCTCACAAACCCTAGTTTTTATTTAGTGCATTTAGTAATTCTGTTCATTAAGTGTCAGTTTACATGTTTACATCATCATCATTAGACTCTACCAAAATCTTATAGTATTCATAGAAAGTTTGTGCTACTCACCGTTAAGAGTAATACGAAATTTTCTGTGTAAGATCACTCTGCCAGTGCTGATCTCCACTTCATAAACTCCAGCCTGATCATTTTGGATGTATCTGATGTTGAGGTCTCCAGTCTGACTGATCAGATTGATGTTACTCCATTTGTAATCAGCGCTGTTTAAGCGAGGAATGATGTCGCCTCCAAACCTCCACAGTATCTGATCATCTGTCTTTTTTACAGTAAGATCAGTGTGTAGAGTGACAGAATCTCCCTGCATCACTAACACTGACTTTACTCCATATACAACACGAAACACACCTGAGGAACAAACAGGAATGTTTCAAAAAGATGAAGCTTATAATGCTGCAAGTGATTTTTCCTATTTCACACTTAACACTACAATTATAACTGTTAAATCTACATGTGCTATTAAAAATGTCTGGAACCCTGAAAATATGAGACTCGAAATCTAATTTAAATGTGAACAAACTTTTCAAGATTTTCAAATTAGTATTTCAATAATTTGACAAAAATCTAATTTTCACAAAATAGTGCATTCTTCTGTAGTGCAAATGTACAAAAATATTATCTGTGTACAAATGTAGGAGAATCAAAATAATATTTTGTCTTTTCTTTTCAATTCCTGAATATAATGTTTGCTGGATAAAATATATCATATAATATTACACATCATACTATAAAATAAATCTTTCATTCTCCCTCTGTACAATTACAGTTAGTTAATGGTGAGAATATGATTCTGTTATTGGACATATGTCATATTTGGATAAATTAGAATGTAATCTGTAAACTTGTCATCAATTTCTACATATTCTCTCAAAGAATATCCTGTTTCACTCTCATATATTAGTCACATTATGGAAATAATATTGGATTGTGAATGGCATTTCACTTTGACTCTGAGCCCTCCAAAAATTGTCAATAGTAAACCTTTTATACTGCAAAGAAATTCTTGTGATTTAAATGTTTTTATGTTAAATGATATATAAATATTTTGTCAGAAAACTATATTCTATGATCACTATATGGGAAAACAATTGCATGTGCAACTCTTTTAAAAGATCCAGGATAACAATTCCTATGATAATATTATTTCCTTTACAAATATCTCACATGTTGCTCTGAACATCTTCATGTTTTTTAACATACCAACATTATTACATCTTTACCAGTTTCTGCTCATCCATTTAGTTTATTAAATAAATGAACTCTTATTTGGGTTGTGTATTATAATCATTATTCATCTTCACAGACACTCAATCCAGACACTGAGTTACTCACCACGTACAGAAACACTGAATTTCCCCCTTATAGTCCCCTTTTTGCCCCTGATCTTTAGTTGATAAACTCCAGAATCTGTGGTTTTGATGTTTGTGATGGTCAGAGATCCAGTCATCTCGTTCAACTTCAGTCTGCCTTGGAAACGTAGATTCCCAGGTACTGAGGTTTTGTTGGTTTCTCTATCAATCTCTGCTATGGTGTTGTTTTGAATCATCCACTGCAGCTTTTTGCCTGTCTGTATTTCAGTAAGACTAGTGAGTATAGTGACAGAATCTCCCTCCATCACTGACACTGACTTTACTCCATCTGTAACACCAAACACACCTCAGGATCAAAAATAAAACATATAAATTATATATATGTATTGTAGAATGTAGACCAAGGACCAAAGTTACTCTTTGCTTCTTGAAGCATAATCCAGAGACTATTGATCCCCAAATAATCCAACAGCTATTTAAAATAACTCTGTCAGGAAGAAGAAGACCCCTAAGGCTCTAATACGATATAATACTAATCTAATACTCGGCCAGAACTCTGTTGCCTTCAAGGCAAGTGTGACGTCGTGATCTACAGCAGTGTTGTGTTCACTTAACAATGTCGTCTTTAAACATGTTGTTAAACAATGTTGTTTTTAAAGATTCAGTGATAATAAAGAAACCGTGTGAGTTACTTGAATGTGATATCTCTTGATTTATATTACTACACAACAAACTGGCGATGAGGATGGCAGTCCATCTTCCTCCTACATACTTACAATGTCATGGAGAACCAACAATTGCATTTGGAATATGGATGCAAATGTTTGAGAACTATCTGCTGACACTCGTAAGCGTTGCTTCACTGCCTCCCATTTATAACACAGGACGGCCTGTTCCACTTTAAGAGAGTCTGTTATTGATTAGCGTCAGCCCCAGCAGCATATCAAAAACTGATGTCTATCATCCTCAAAGTTGTTCTCGGTGTCCAGTTTTATTTGGATATTGATATTTGGTGATTCTGCTGCCAGTCATGATGCCCACCTCAAAGCAGTGCAGCACAAACTGCAAGAAGCAGGTTTGCATCTAAATGACGAAAAATGTAAGTTCCACCAGGAGAAACTCACATTCCTGGGACATACCATTTCAAAAGAAGGACTGATGCAAGACAACAGCCACTTGGAGGCAATACAAAATGCCTCAGCTCCTTCGGATGCGTCCACTCTAAGATCGTTTCTAGGTCTTACTGCTTGGTATGATAAATTTATTCCGAGCTACGCAGCAGTTATTGAGAGATGTGCTCAGAGGAGACGCAAAATTCACATGGACCACCAAAGCACACAGAAGTTTCCAGAAAGTGAAAGAACTGATTGCAGAGAGCCCTGCATTGGCTTTATTTGACCCTGCTTTGCCCACAATTGTTACAACAGATGCTTCGGACTATGGCATAGGTGGTATCCTGACTCAGATCCATCCAGATATGTCAGAAAGGACTGTGGCTTTTGCTTCCAGAACTTTGACAGCTGCAGAGAGGAAATATTCTGTAGTTGAAGCCCTCGCTTGTGTCTGGTCCATTGAGTGCTGGAGAACGTACCTGTGGGACAAACAATTCAAATTAAGATCAGACCACCAAACCCTGACTACCCTGTTGACTACTAAGGGCATGGGACGCACTGGACTTAGAGTGGCTCGATGGTCTACCAGATTGCTCTGCTTCAATTATGACGTGGAGTACAAACGTGGAGCTGACAACCGAGTAGCCGATTGCCTATCACGAATGAAAATGAACTATGACTCTGACTCCGAACCAGAAATGGTAACTGCCATCACCACCCTGCTGTCAGCTGTTCTCAGAGACTTATATTGGTGGCCCAAGGTGGATTCGTTTGTACAGTCCACAATTGCAACCTGCGTCCCCTGCCAACTTAAAGTATTAGTCCACTTTTAAATAAGCTTTTCCTGATAATTTACTCACCCCCATGTCATCCAAGATGTTCATGTCTTTCTTTCATCAGTCGAAAAGAAATGAAGGTTTTTGATGAAAACATTCCAGGATTATTCTCCTTATAGTGGACTTCACTGGATCCCAGACGGTTGAAGGTCAAAATGTCAGTTTCAGTGCAGCTTCAAAGAGCTTTAAACGATACCAGACGAGGAATAAGGGTCTTATCTAGCAAAAAGATTGGTCATTTTCGAAAAAAAAAAACACAACTGTATATACTTTATAAACACAAAATATTGCCTTGAACGTACTTATGCTTTCTGCATTCTTCAAAACACTTACGCTCTATGTCCTACGCCTTCCCTATTCTACTTACGGGAAAAAAACGAAACTGGCGCCACGTTCGTTCCGTAAGTAGAATAGGGAAGGCGTAGGACATACAGCGCAAGCGTTTTGAAGAATGCAGAAAGCGGAAGTACATTCAAGGCGATATTTTGTGTTTATAAAGCATACAAGTTGAAACTATAATTTTGACCATCAACCGTCTGGAGTGCATTGAAGTCCACTATAAAGGAGAAAAATCCTGGAATGTTTTCATCAAAAACCTTAATTTCTTTTTGACTGAAGAAAGAAAGACAAGAACATCTTGGATGACATGGGGGTGAGTAAATTATCAGGAAAAGTTTATTTAAAAGTGGACTAATCCTTTAATGATAAGACAGCTAGAACCACACATGCACCACTGACCCAAGTTGAGTATCCAGCCGGTCCGTGGCAGAAACTGGGCATTGATGTGGTGGGTCCTTTTGAGATAGGCCCTGTTAGCTGCAGATATGCCATTACATTAATTGACTACCACTCAAATAGCCACTCAAATAGCTGCGTCTACCGTTACCAGTTTTCTGAGATCAGTGTTCAGCCAAAATGGGAATCCATTGGAGATTGTCACCAACAACAGACCTCAGTCAAACATTTCCTGCAAGAAAGAGATGTCAAGCACATTCGCACCTCCATATACCATCCTGAAGGAAATTGAGTTGTTGAGCATTAGAATAAGGTACTGAAGAATGCCATTCTGACTGTGGAGAGAGAGAGAGGGCTTGATGGACATCATTTATTGTAGAATTCTTGCAAACATAGAGTCACAAACACAAAGGAAGATTCAGTAGTGAAATATAACAGTTTATTTAGAAAAGTCCAAGCTAGGAAGAGTCAGATGAAGCATGTGCAAATAAACAGTCACTCTTAGCAGCGCAGGGACGCAATGGACAGCCGTGATCCTCCTAGGTGAATCCAGAATGAAATCCACAGAAGACAGGGACAATAATCCAGAGGAGGCAAAGAACAGGACCAGGGAGACTCAAACACAACCAGGAAACACGGTAGCAACACCAACAATCTGACAACACAGGACAGAA
Source organism: Megalobrama amblycephala (assembly GCF_018812025.1). Lineage (NCBI taxonomy): Eukaryota > Metazoa > Chordata > Actinopteri > Cypriniformes > Xenocyprididae > Megalobrama > Megalobrama amblycephala. The sequence goes on along the minus strand of NC_063062.1, from coordinate 38,321,693 downwards.
TGCACAGGTCTTATATAGTGGTGTTGATTAGCCACAGCTGGCGCTGATCAACTAATTAGTACCATCACAGACACACACACACAGAGAGAGCGAGAACCCAGAGTGAGTCAGTGAACCCATTTTGTGACAGTACACAGCTACTCCCCATGCTACCACAGGAATGCCTCGTTTCGAGCTCTTGTTTGGGAGAAAAATAAAAACAAAATTGTCAGTCCTTCCACAGTGCAATCTGAACCCTGACATGAATGAACTGAGAAAAAAAGTAATGCAAAAGCAACAAAAGATGAAAGCATACCTGGACACAAAGTGTAAAGCAAGGATTTTGAAGCCCAGTTTCTGCTCCACTACTTGAAAGTGTCAACATCCAAGCAAAAAGGCATTGTTGTCGAAGGAAGCCAATGTGGTTGAAAGACTATGTAACTTAAGGTCTCACAGTAAGAGGAAAAAAAAAGAAAGAAACGGTCAACTCAAAGTGATAATTATTGGCTAAAGTTAAGTTGAATTGTACTGATGCACATATAAATGTTCATGTTGTACATGTTTGGTTATTAGAGCATTGTTCTGCATTTGGTGAAACGTAACAGAGAAAAGAAAAATCTAAACAGAAAACATCTCAATTATTGTTGGTAATGTTCAGTGGAATGCAGTACAGATGTAATCAATTAAGTCTGGGGGAGATGTCATATGGTAAATGCCACTAGAGGGAGTTGATGTATGATGTGGCAACTGGTATGCATGTAAGAAAAATAGAGAAGTTGTTTTTAAACATGCAGTGATCATAGAGAAACCGTGTGAGTTACTTGAATGTGATATCTCTTGATTTATATTAATACACGACAAGCAGAGAGTGGAATTTGAGGCTAATCAATCTGAATCATATCAGAATCAAAGTGCTTAAGATCCTGCTGAAGACAGTTGCTCTGAATAGACTGAGATTAATGTATGTTGATACAGTGTGGTCTTGAAAATAAATGTCTTAATTTCATTATTTTCATGTGTCAGGATTAGTTATAATGCGCTTGAATGCGGGATATATGAGATTAATACATGCTATATATATATATTTTTTAATCGTATTCACATAAAATATGCAAGTACATCTCGCTGTAGACTATTAAGGTCGTCAAGCGCCTTATATTGTTTGCTATATAAACACACACATGCACAAACAACTTACCCCCAAAACACAGTACACATATGATGGTGCTGCCATCTGTTATTATTCACAATGTGATTTATCACAGTGTCTATTTGTAGAAAGGCAATCATTTTAATATTTAAAAAAATCAGATAACAGCATGAGCGCATTTTCTGGTTGATACTGAAACCGAAGTGATGAAATCAGGGATGCAAACAGGTAAAGGCGAGTTCTCACTGAAAGCTGAGGAGTTTGCATCTATGTGGAATACAATGAAAAATGCAACAAATAGTTAAATAAATCTGACTCACCGACCACGTGTAGAAAAACCAACACGAGGAAAGAATGGTTTCTCATACTGATATCACTTCTGCCTGAATCTGAGCTGAATGACAGCAGAGATTGATGGCAGAGCTGTTGAAAAACAGAGTTGGGACACTCCCACCGACTTCCACTGGAACTAGGGAATGCGGAAGCCGACAGTTCCAGCATTGAATTCATTCATGTTCAGTGATTCCGAAGTTTGCTCGCTGGTAAATTGATGAAATTACTGCATTTTTGACATTTGAACGCATTACCTGACCTCTCGTGATTCTAGCCAATAGTTGCATTTAATGTAACCAGCTTTAGTTAATTTTTATTTGAAGATAATAACGTAAGGTGACCAGATTTCTGAAAGGGAAACCGGGGACATTTCCTATTTGAGTGGTCAAAATACCGCCAAAACAGGGACGTGCACAGGGGGGTTGCTCAGGTTGCCCGGGCAACTGCCCATATGCCCTTCTCGACTCACGTTGACTTCGGTAAAGTTGGTTTTATATTCGCACATTCGGACTTCTGATAAATTCAGACTTTCCAATAAATGTGCAATAAATTAATGTTTGCGAATTTTAAGCAGCGACATGATATTGACAACCAACGATTGTCAACTTACAACATTTTTCACAGTCGATCAAAATAGGCAAGTATTGTTTTAAAGGCATATTTACATGTGAATGTCCACTGAATGTCCAATGTAGTGTGATTAACAAGGCTATTGAATACGGATGTCCGAATGTGTGAATATAAAACCAACTTTACCGAAGTCCCACACCGAAAATGAATGGGAAAATTAAAAAATGTAGGATTTTTTTTATTTCATTTGTCAATAAATAAATAAATAAATAAATCCAGTATAAATCAGAAAATTTCTGCATTTAGATAAAGGTCTGTCCTTGACCATAAACACAAAGTGGAACGAACTTTCTATCTCGTACACGTACACACACACACACACACACACACACACACACACACACACACACACACAAACACACACATGTGTGTGACTGCAACAGAGAGCATTTTTATAGAAATTGGCAAATAAAATAAACAAAACTGGCATAAATCTGAATATTTCTACATTTAAAGTCCCCCTGTAATCAATTATTTTGTCCCTTAAAACTCATCTTTGATCACCAAAAAAAAAGATGTTTTGCATCAAATGTCTTTTAATGAATTTATTATGTAATTGGCATGATACCTTGACCTGACTAATAAATTGTTACATTTGATTTTATTCGGACTTACTCTGAAATGATTGACTTGAGTAGATTATGATGTATCACCGCTAATCTGCGACCAGAGTTAAGTACATACTAGATTTTGGACTGTATGGAGCATGGGACACAAGTTGTTATATAGGTGATTGTATGGGGCTACATGGGTACCTTTTAACAATAGCAAGCATGGGCAGCATTAATAAATTGCTTTAGCCATAACCTCTGGTTGGTGAGTTTGTGATCATGGGCCTGCATAATGAACGGCCGGTGCGACTGCGAGGACCCTCTGCGACTCTGAGATCCAAATAAACGAATACAATAAGAGTAAAGAGTTAAATAGAATAATCAGATGTCTAGATTATCATATAAATTGTCAATAATAAATTGGCATTCTAACCTAAATTTGAGGTCATAACAAAATGGAGTCAGATAGCAGTTTAACTGGATTTAAACTTCTTTGACCGAACACACAGGAAACCTTCACCTGCTCTATTAGAAACCATTGTTGGGTCATTTGGGCAGGCCTTACAGATTGTTTCTTAGTTTCTTTCTGCCTGTTAAATATGTCATTAGTTTTCACCTGTATCCAATTATCTTATCAGCTCCATCATTTGTTCTAGTATTTATACTCCCTGTTTCTTTCAGTTGTTGTTCGCTTTAGTCAATGTATGCATCTTTGTTATAGTGTTTGTAAAGAGTTTCATTAATAAAGATCCTGTTTCCTCTTCATTCTCGTCTTCATGAACTTCATTAGACACGTTACGTGACATGCATGTTAATTAATCAATTTAAATAATTTAGAATATGAGTCTGAGAGACATTATAATGATTGATATTGAGTTTTTATTAAAAAAAAAAAAAAAAATCACTTTCTGATGATGCCAAAGTCACTTTTCATGTTTACATGATTTTTTCATAATTCAATAATCAGACCAAAAATGTAGTTTTGGCCAAATGTTGATAATATCAGTCTAAAGGAAACCAAAAGGCAGAAACACTGGTTATTTCTGTCACTTCACCCTTTTTAAGTTCGTTAAGATTGTGTTCCCACATCGTTAGCAAGTTTGGGTTGCTAAATCTTGCATGACTGTCAACTGCTGAATGAATGAGTGTCACGTCCCGCTTGTTTCCTTCGAATCGGAAGACACTCGCACTTTTGATGCAAGACATCATGGGCCGTATTTTCCATTGTGCATACTTTTTTTTTTTTGATTATTGATCTGTGATGAAACACGTGTAAACCACCTCCGTCATTTCAGATTTCTGTAAGAAACAGAAACAAAAAAGGCCAGAGAAATTTGATGTTTCAGATGCAAAACCTACAGAAGCTCTTAAAGAATAAACAGAAATTTGCTGGAGATTCTTCAATAGATGCTGATTATGAGTCAGTGTTTCTCACACTGAACGAGGATCTTGTGTTTGTGTATAATGGAGGAGTTTCTGTGTCTTTTATATGCTTAGGACTTTTATTATGAAATTTAAGTATGAGAGAGTAACTTTGTGTAACAGTGACAAAAACTATTTCTTAAAAATGTTAAATATTTTTGGCATGTGGTATTAAATATGCAGTATGACCTGATACACATTTAATATGATAATATGGTATTGATATATGCTATGCAGTTATGCAATGCATTGTTCTTTAAAGGAATAGTTCACCCTAAAATGAAAAGGAGAATTTAAAGAAAAGTGTCCCTCAAATGTATGATCCCATGCAAAATGTGTTCTGAGGGTATAGGATTTGGTGAAAAACAAACCAAAGTTGAATGTAATATATTATTTAATGAAAATCCTGACCTTCTCTGTTGGTTTTCTGTTCTTGATCACTGTGATAAAGGTCTATTGAACACTCCTGATCAGCTAATCAAGGTCTAACTAGTAATCTCCAAACAGATGTGTTTAGGTAAGTTGGAGCTAAACTCTCGGGACAGTGGCCCTTCAGGACTGAGTTTGGAAACCCCTGTGCTAAAACATGTTAGCAGAATACTAATTCATGTTATCAACATGTTAAATCATGTTAGCAATTTATTAAAACATATTAGCAATGTACCAATTCATAAAATGAATCCAACATTGGTTCTGTCTTATATTTACCAGCCCTTTACCCAAACTGAGATTTTTTTTAACCCTGTGTTTTTTAGAGTGTACAAATATGAATTATCTTACCGCATCTTGTGTGTTGAATGTTGGATCAGCAAAAGTTATTTCTTCATCATGATTCTGGACTGTTTCAATAATAATGACAGACGTGTTAAAACTCTCAATCATCACTGACAGCTTTGTGTTGATATCAGTTGATGATAAACACTTGCCCTTTTCTGTTTCTCTTTGTCTCCAGCAGCAGCAGCAGCAGAGATCAACACTATTGGAGATACAGAGACTGATTCTGGAGGCTGTGGGGCTGTTTTTGGGGTTTGTGAGGTGGTTGTTGGTGCCACTGGTGAGCAGAGGGAATGTATTAATTAGACAAACCCATATAAACACTACTGTAAAAAAGTCTCGGTTTACATTTTCAAACATTGCTTTTGCCATTAACTGTAATAATCCAGTGACAACAGCCGGTGATCCATACAGAGATCTGATCTCACCACCATTGAATCTGTTTTTGGGTCACATGAAGAAACAGAAACAACTGAGACAAACTAAATCCAGGAAAAACTGTGGCAATGTCTCTGAGACTCTTGAAGAAACTGACCTGCAAAGCTACAGTACTATGAAAAGTTTTAGGCACTTGAGGATGCTTTCAAAAATAGTGTCATAAATAGATTTTATTTATCAATTAACTAAATCAAATCAATATTTGCTGTGACCATCCTGTGTGTTTAAAACAGCTTTTGTCTTAGGTACACTTGTGCATAGTTTTTCAGGTTTGCATGAAGGTTTCTTCAAGATGTCGCCACAGTTCTTCTGGATTTAGTCTGTCTCAGTTTCTGTTTCTTCATGTAATCACAGACAGACTCAACATTGGTGAGATCAGATCAAAAATCTCACTTAATGGCAAAAGGAAAGTTTGGAAATGTAAACTGATATTTCCTACTGACACACGACAGCAAAATGTATAAAACCTTAATGGCTTAAAACCATTTTTTTTTTGGTAAAAATGCTAATGTGCCTCAGACTTTTGCACAGTACTGTATATTCATAAATATAACTGGAAGTTTGAAGGATGATTTAGTATTATATTATGAAGAGAATGAGATGATTGATGCTTTAATTTTCTTCTCACCTTTAACAGTAACATTGAATCTCTTGATTGAATCTTTATTCACAGTCGTGAGAGTTAGTTGATAAAGTCCAGAGTCTGTGGTTCTGGTGTTTCTGATGGTCAGAGATCCAGTCTGTTGATCTAGATTCAGTCTGTCTCTGAATCTCTCATCGTCATATAGGGGATCGTTCCCGATCGCTCTCTTGATTCTAGCTATACGACTCTTTTCAAACCTCCACTCTATATTTTTATATGTCTGTGTTTCAGTAACATCACTGTGTAGAACTACAGAATCTCCCGCCGTCACTGAAACTCTTTTCACTTCATTTGTCTCAGCAAATGTAAACACACCTGGAGAACAAAAGCACCAACAGACACAGATGAACTTAGCGCAATGTTGAACAGATTTAGTTTCTTGAGCTTTATATGATTTAAATGTACTGTAAAGCTTTGCATTATTTTGACTGGAGGTCAATCAAGATTGTTAGAAAAAAAAGTAGCAGTAGAGTAGGAGACTTTTATGTAGAAGCTAAAAGCAACTTTCAGCAAAGTGTAAGACTAAATCTTAAGAGCTGACTGAAGTCACACTTAAGTGTTGTGAACTAAGGACTACAATGATGTCAACCCAAAATATCCGCTCTCAACCTCTGAATCGGCCAATAGTGAGTCTACAAGGGTAAAGTCACTGCAGCACCACACCAATCATTTAATGTAATTATAATAAAATCATTAATGAAGACACTGAAACTTTAATATTTAAAATTATTTTTTAAATTTTTATTAAAAATTTTTATTTGCAGTTTGCATTGTGCAAAATTTTCATGAAGTATTGATGCTGTGCAATCCTTTTCTATTGATATATGTCTCTTCATTTACAGCTGGAGCGATGATGTGAACATGAGTTTCATCAATGACTCCAACAAGGGAAGCCTGAAATCCTCATAAAAGTGGCTTGCTTTTGCTGCATGTTTTGACGGTCAGCTGGAAATTCAATGAACTGACATACAGTAATGGCCAAAAGTGATGTTTGGACAAGGAAAATTAACATTTTTACCCTTTATTCAAATATTCTTAAAAATGTTTCAAAGATTTTGTAAGCATATTGTGTAGTTGTGCTCGGAGTCAGTTGTTTTATTTGTGATAACAGTGAAACATCAAATTGTGTGGACATCATTTTAGGCCAGGCTGTCACACAAAGAAATTATGAACACATGTAAAGTCAAGAGAGGACCAATGAAATATTAATAACTGATTAAGTTGCAGTCAATGTATGCTTTTTTCCTGTGAGCTTTTTTTGTTTCATTGTATGTTTGGTGTGGTTAGAGCCACAATAGTGCTATTTAAGACTCTGCTTCCTGTGGGCTGACAGGCTCGAGTCATCACTGATGCACTGCTGCATTTTTACAGTCGCCAAAAGTGTAATTATTTCTGCAGATAGAGCATTTATTTAGAGTGGGGTTTCTTACTAGGTCAGTTACAAGAAGAAAAAAAAAAACCTTGACGATCAAGCTTATCGTTTTATCAACTCCAATGCAATATCTTTGTTGGAAAGTGTGCGGTCTCCTCCTCTCTGCTGCCATCTTGTGACTCCTAACTAGGTTATGGAGCACTGAAATAATTTAGGAGCTGAGACCTAGTCTTAAAGTCCCTCTGTAGTCAATAATGTTATCCCTTAAAACTCATCTTTGATCACCAAAATGACACATTTTTTCACATTTCCTGTGAAAAAACTGTTCATGCCTTAAAATAGCTAGAATGTAACTCTACACCCTTGCCTCATTTATTATATGTGGATCTATGAATATGTTAATTAGCCCCGCCTCCACTCACTTTTTACAACACCAGACACATAACAGTAATTAATATGATTAGCCTTTTGCTTGACTACAATATCAAACAGCTAATAATGTGTTGTTAATGTTACACAAACCTTGTTCCCGTTTGCAAGTCAGACAGCTGTCTTCAACAATCAGTGTCCTTAGAAACACTTTGAACAACTCAGAACGTCATTGGAGAAAGGCATGTAATTCATAATAACATCATTATATACATCATACACCCGCTATATTGCCAAATATACCATTTTATATCAACAGAAAAATATACCGTGATATTCTCTAGAGACTCTCCTGTTTCAGATCAGTCATGATTAATGATATGCTAAACCCTGTCGGCATGTTGACATGATTGGATACAAGGTAGCTTGTGACATTGCCAGAGATTTTAAACTGACTCACTGCAGTTTTAAATACTCAGAAATGGTGCTGAATTTGAGGTTTTGAATTTGAATTGAGGTCACTCAAAGCGCTAAGAGTAATGCGAGTGCCAAAAGGTGGGCCAAGCTTATGTGCTGGCCAACAGATTACAAGGAAGACAATAGGTGACAATAACTTGTAGTATAAGGCCAGTTCCTTTCTTTCACTGTAAAAATGGCAATAATGGTAATTAAAATATTAAATGAGAAAGTGTTTTTGGCCGCACATTATCACCACTGCATACACAAGAGACAATTTCAGATAGTTAAAGTAACATAAAGTGAAATATTTTTGTCCACTAAGACCAACCTAAAGAGTTTTGACCTTTTTTATCTGGTCAGGCTGGGAGGCCTGCATAGTCTTTCTTGGCATAAATCGAACTTGACTTTTACTGCAGAAAAACAAAGCTCAATATGTTGCACTTCCAGTTTCATTGTCTCAAGTCAATGGGTTGTTGAATGGATTTTTGGTTAAATGGATTTATAAGGTAAGTGATGTCACATTTTATTCTACACCATTAAATCATCAGTATTAACCTGCTCGTGATTTTTTTAAGCTGTTGCATGTCTTGAAAATGATGGTTGCTAACAAGTGTCTAAATGGGACACCAGAGGCTGTTGGTGACATTAAACGTCATCACACCGAACAGATAAGATCAGCCCACCTTCACAGGTATGGTTATTATTGAGCTCTTTAAATCTATTTTAATTAAAATTTCAGGGAAAATGTTTTCAGATAAAGGCTGAAAGAGTGTCAGAAGTGGTGGTGACATTGAAATTGTGCAACTGTGGTGTAGTTCACTTCAGACCGTGGAATCAGTCAGTCAACCAAAACACACACAACCCATAGCAATGCCTCATACAGAGGAATATACAAAAAATATTTAGTTCAGTTCATTCAGCTGAACAGTCTGTACTTTTTGCCAATAAACCTGATTTACAGAGGGGGTTGAATAATTTTGACTGCACATTATCTACAGATTATTTGGCTTTTGCACATGCCCTGACCTACAAAAGAAATAAAAGTGCTTGATGTAACATGTCCACAATGACCAGAGAGAGAGAGAGAGCAGATACGATCTTGACACTTCACTCAAAAGTAACTCTAAAAATAGTATGTATCAGGGCTCAGGGTGTCTCTGCTGAAATAAACACTTCTGTTTCTGTTTCCTGTAATACTAAAAGCCAAAGATAGTTCTGCAAATTTGAAAACATTTGCCTTCAAAACTCTAAAATTAAAATTTATCTCATTACACTAAGGTGACAAAAATGAACATAAAACTGAAAACCATAAATTAGTTGTTAATTTTCATTTGTCAATTGTTATTTTTATAGCTTGCTCTCTACAAACTATGCATGAGGAGAGTTAGTCTTCAGATAGTTGAGTTTGTACTGCCTGTTAAAGGGGTTCAGTTGTTGAATGACCAACATCCCTCTTTGTTGGATCAGCTAGTAAAAGCATCTACAATCCCTCTTTACATATAAGCTCTTTTTGCCTGTCATGTTATGTAGTTCACAACATTCAAGGTATAAAGTAGTGCTGTAGTACTCAGGACTGAACTCTGACTTAAGCCAGAGTCCAAGACTATATTTTTTTATGTCCAAGTGCTCCTGAAAATAGCCTTGGACTCACACTTGAGACAGACTTGAGTCCAAATCTGGTCTTCTTCTTCAGTTGAAGTGCTACAACACTGGTATAAAGTATAGTTGGACAGTTTCAGAGCTCTGCTTCCTGTTTGACAAAAGTAAAGCAAGTGCAAATGCTTTTTTTTTAAAAGGCAATTTAAAATGATTTATCAATTTACTCTATTATTGTTTTATTTGGATACATTTCAAAATTGATTTAAATAAACAGTTTAAAAATCATGTTTTTCCAATTCTTTTTTTATATAAATAAAACACTATTTTATAAAAATACATATTTTTATACTTTTTCAGATATTATCTGTCATACAGTGTGTAATACAGCTGTTTATTAATGTAAAATTACTGCAAAGTTTCAAAGATCAAAGCAAAGATAAATAAAGTTAAAAACATTCTGAAGTGCCTGAACTTAGTAGCCAGTAATTAAAGTGAATCTTTACTGTGCAGGTTTGTAAAAAATCTGCATAATTCCAGCCTATGGCCTTCGTTGGCTGCCCACAAACAAACTGGGCGATGGGGCAAACTGAGGTTTTTATTCAACAAGACAAAAAAAAAAATAGTTGTTCAGTATCCTGTGTGTGTGTTCTTGTTTTTTTGTCAAACATTTCTGCAAACAAGAACAGTTCATTAGTTGAATGTGTCACTAACAGTGTTGGGTCAGTATGTTACTGTAATAAAAGTAATTAATTTCAGGGCTCCAGACTGAATAAATGGTTGCATTCTGACCTTTTTTTCTGCCAGAGTGACTAAATTTTGTCAGAGGTCACACTGGTGCGAGCAACACATTGCACAACTGATCAGAGCTGCCATTTCTGTTACATATGAGAAACATCAAACGAAAGTGAAATGAAACTGCGCTACTCATTTGAACTGAACAGCGCTTAACTCTAGGAGAGCTGGAATATGAGCCTATTTTCAAAAAAGAGTGTAGTGTTCCTTTAATGCAGTAATGCTTACTAACTGTGGTATTGTGGCAGAAATACTCGAATGCTTTTACATTCATTAATTTCAGGGTTCATGCAAACTTTTGAGTGAAATTCAAGCATTTTTCAAGGACTTTTTAGAGAGATTCACACTTTTTCCAGCACTTAAAACCTCTAAATGTGATCCTATTTTAATGTGATGATTTGTAAAACTAAAAGATTAAGGAAAACTAATACTTCTAGGCAAACAAAAATTTAAAAAAGGACATGAAATTACCACTAGATGGCGGCACAGAAAGACTTATGGCATTTACACTTTATTTTTATTTTTTTCATGAGCTGCAGTCTTCTTTTTTAAAATGCTTTATTCAGTAACAAAAAATAACAACAGCAAGAAATTAAGTAAAAACATACATTGCAAAACAAAATAACAATAGTACAAAAAAAAAATGAAAAAATAATAAATTTAAGACAGATAATACAAGGATAAATAACTATATCCACAGGGGTATTGAAATCAAATGCATATCTCTCTCATAACAAAATAAAAACAAATATTCTTAAAAAGGATATAATTTCAAGGCCTTACAACAGTCTATAGTCTTTTTTGCTTTGGTGTTTCTTACACCCTCCAATGATTTAAGATAATGACAAAGCTCAAATTTAAACTGTATTAAACTAGGTGTATTTTTTGTCCAACGACATTTATGAATATGATATTTCCCTAAAATAATAAACAAATTAATAACAAAACAAATTTTCTTTTCTAACGGCTTATCATAAAAAATAAAATATTTTTGTCCTCCAGATTACTGTCAATTCCAGAGATTGCCTAAAAAGACCTCAAAATCACACCAGAACAATTTAGTGCAAATACACTCAAAAAGAGATGATAAATAGTCTCATCATACAGATTACAAAACAGACATTTCAAATCAATATCTTTCTTAAATCTTTTTATAACCAGATTAACTGGGTAAATACAATGAATAATCACTTTATTATTGGGTATTTATTGCGTGGGCAAGTATACACACGTCAATCTCGCGAGAATTAGTGTGCCACCAGGTAATTCTCGCCTACTTTTATGAATACTAGGGATTCGGACATACTTATTCACTCACCTACTGCTTTTTTCCTACTATATAGTAGGGAAGTATGCGGTTTTGGACGCAACCAGACATTCTCTCATACTAAAATTTCAGAATAAATGTGCCAAGAATATAAGAGAGAGAAACTTCTCCATTATACACAAACACAAGATCATAGTTTAATTAGACTCATAATCAGCATCTATTGATTAATCTCCAGAAAATGTCTGTTTATTCCTTTTGAGCTTCAGCAGGTTTTACAACAACTGAAGAATATAAAATGTGGAAAGTAACAGTGCAAGAGTATCAAATAAAAAACAACAAGAACAAAGTATTCACATGTTAAGTTTAGCATGAGATTATTTCTGCTAAATTCGGTAAAAGTAACAATTATCAAGTCTTCATACAGAGCACACATGCTAAATTACACTAAATCAGTCTTGACTCTTAATACAGGAACAAAATCTGATCAATATCAATGTAGATGACTACTGAAAGTTTAAAGGTGCCCTCGAATGAAAAATTTAATTTATCTTGGCATAGTTAAATAACAAGAGTTCAGTACATGGAAATGACATACAGTGAGTCTCAAACTCCATTGTTTCCTCCTTCTTATATAAATCTCATTTGTTTAAAAGACCTCTGAAGAACAGGCGAATCTCAACATAACACTGACTGTTACGTAACAGTCAGGATCATTAATATGTACGCCCCCAATATTTGCATATGCCAGCCCATGTTCCCAACATTATGAAAGGCATTAGACAAGGGCAGCCAGTATTAACGTCTGGATCTGTGCACAGGTGAATCATCAGACTAGGTAAGCAAGCAAGGACAACAGTGAAAAATGGCAGATGGAGCAATAATAACTGACATAATCCATGATAGCATGATATTTTTAGTGATATTTGTAAATTGTCTTTCTAAATGTTTCGTTAGCATGTTGCTAATGTACTGTTAAATGTGGTTAAAGTTACCATCGTTTCTTACTGTATTCACGGAGACAAGAGAGTCGTCGTTATTTTCATTATTAAACACTTGCAGTCTGTATAATTCATAAACAACTTCATTCTTTATAAATCTCTCCAACAGTGTAGCATTAGCCGTTACCCACGCAGCATAGCCTCAAACTCATTCAATATCAAATGTAAACACCCAAATAAATACAATACTCACATAATCCGACGCATGCATGACGAACACTTTGTAAAGATCCATTTTGAGGGTTATATTAGCTGTGTGAACTTTGTTTAGGCACTGTTCAAGGCAAGCGCGAGCTCTGTGGGCGTGGACCACGGGATTTAAAGGGGCCGCAGCATAAATCGGCGCGTTTATAATGATGCCCCAAAATAGGCAGTTAAAAAAATTTATTAAAAAAAATCTATGGGGTATTTTGAGCTGAAACTTCACAGACACATTCAGGGGACACCTTAGACTTATATTACATCTTGTAAAAACATGTTCTAGGGAACCTTTAAAGATTAAGGAAAAATAACACTTCTAGGGGAAAAAAAAGACATGAGATTACCACTAGATGGCAGCAGAGAAGCACTTATGGCCGCATTTATACTGTATTATTTGGGTGTTTCTTTTTGAATACTGAAATTTCAGACATAATACTCTTTTCACGTACTGTTTTACGTGTTTTAAGTGTTACAACAACTTCATAATAAATGAAAGCACATTTTTCTAATTATGCCAAATCAAATGATATTCTCACTTATCACTTTCACATGTCAAAAGCACACATGGGTTAACTTCAAACACTGTTAGTATGTATTGAGTTGTTGTGACAACAAGATACTGCTGTTGGGAGTTTTCAAAGCATGCTGACAGTTTCTTGACCAGAATTAGCATCTGTGAGAAAATATAGAAGAAAAAAAATTAAAAAAGGAGAATTGACATTAAATTAACATTAACATGCTGAATTTTATCCTGCTAGTCCTGCTTGAGTGTAAAAATTACATTTAAGTGTCACAACATTAACATCTGAATAAAAGCCAGTGTGTTGCACAGAGAATATTTGTAAGGATTCTCAGAAACACTGTTAATTACGGCTTGTGGAAACAAAAACAATGTGTGATAAGTGATGTGATACTTACACATTTGTCTTGATTGTCTATACTCCTTGCAGCAAAAGAACAGCTGCAGCACAGGCCAGAACAACACTGGCTCCACATTTCACTGACACACCTGTACCTGTAGAACCTGAACGCTCCTGTGAATCTGTGACAATAAAGACAGACATTAGTGTGAGTGTGTCTCAAACACTATAAACATCAGCTCTGTATAACCTGAGTGAAGATCTGATCTTAACAGATGTTTCTTTTCCAAATTATTTCACCATAACATTGTTCACAGAGCACACATCTAAAGACTTGAAGCACTCACCTTTGAGACCAACATCGAACGTCTTCTGTAATGTATATGTTTTCTTGATGATCTTCACTTTATAAAGTCCTGAGACTTCAGTGTTGAAGTAATTGACTGTGAGATCTCCAGATTGGGTTTTCAGTTCCAGTCTGTCTTTAAATCTCACATCATCTTCATTATAAATTATTATTATTTTATCATTCTGTCTGTCAGTTTTTGCTAAAGCAGTGTCTTGAGATCCAAATGTCCACTCGATCACATCGTCTTCTGGTTTATAAATAATTCTAGTCTGTAGAGTAACAGATTCATCCTTACTCGCTGACATTTTCTTCACTCCATCATCACTAAACACACCTGGAATACAATCATGAACAGTTTGAAAAAAAGAAAAAGACGTAGTTATTTAAATTTCTATAATATTGTTTTATAGTAATTGCAGTAAACATATATATATATATATATATATATATATATATATATATATATATATGTAGATATAGAAGGGAGAGAATAGAAGGATTTACAAACATCTATAAACATGATTTAAACTGATCAGAGTTACTGCTTAAGAGAATAAAGATGAGCAAGTTCTGTTCAGAAACTATAACCAGTGATCACGTCGATTAGAAATGATAACCTGCAGTGATGTGTGCTAAAATACTCTCATGACAGACAAGCACCAAAGATAATTAGAAAGACATAAAAATATGTGAGAAAAAGTTATACACAAAACAGTAAAAATGCATCTACTTTACAAATAAGCACTCAATCTCTGGCTCTGTGTGATATGGCTTCTCTCTTCCAACCCTAAACGCCCCTGACTGATACTGTGATAAGATATTCTTCCTCAAGGAGGTGCTTCACAAACCAGAATGATGAATTCTCATAAAAGTTCCCAGAAAGACAAATTTTCAAGGAAAAGAAAGAAGAAAAAAAAAAGGTCCACCTGTGAAAAGGCTCTCAAAAGTTCTTTAAATGCCTCTGAAATTGAAGTTAACATTTCAACAATTTGACACACATCTGCATGTTCACTGATGTTGGTTGATGGTCACATGCAGGAAAACAAAAAAAATCTCACATTTTTAGCATGTTTTATTTTGGTTGTTTTAATTTTAAAATAGTTTATTAGGGGTTCAAACACGTAGTGCTGAAACTGTAAGTAGAAATTGCTGTAATTGTAAGAATTTTTATTTTTCTTCCGCCGTAAAACTGATCGTGCAGACCAAACCTTAAGGCTTAGAGATGATAGGTCTCAGTTCGGTGAGAGGTTGACAGAGTATGACCCCGATTAGCCAATAGGTGGCGCTACAGCGATCAAACACCTGAAACTGCTCATAACTCCTAGACCATATGTTGTAGACTCAAGTGCCTTATACTGTTGGAATCCTTGGCTCAAAATGTATATCTCTGATTTCAATCAGAACCAAACAAGTGCAGAAATGTTCTCTGGAGACTAAATATCCAAAATTATCAAAAAAGTTGAAATTTTGATTCACGGTCGCTAAGTGGCGTCAAAACATTCTAAATGTTGGGGGCCACTTTTGCTAAAATGGCTATAACTCCTGAATGTTATAGCCATATTTTATATTTTCACCAAACTCGGCTCAATCTGTGGTCACAGTAGAAAAAAAATTGCACTTGGTGGTGCTATAACATGAAATAAAAAAGAAAACAGATATAACTACGCAACCTTTAGTCCGATTGATTGTTGGTTTGAAAATTGGTATGCACTGGTATGTCTTGGTCCAAGGAGCCATGACTGTCTATGAGGAAATTGGCATATCTCAAAAAACATGGTCGAAATTTGAGCACCTACAAGGTTAATGGAGGCAGATCAGAATGAAACTCAGTGGGCGTGTTCGGCTCATGGTCCTAGAGGCCTGTAAGAATTCTGAAAGAAATCAGCCACTAGTTGGTGCTAACTAGTTTTACGCCTCTGTAATCTCGTGGTGTTTCACACATACACACAATATTTATATCATTTGTTAGATATCCTCATGCTGAACAACTTTGCCTCAAGAACCACTGCTGTCAATCAAATCGTTCATTAAATATTCACAATTAAGTAAAAAACCTACTATTTTTTTTGCCTGATCAGAACAAAACCAGTGCAGTACAGTTCTGTGGACTCTCAAGATCAATAATTATAAAAAAAAAAAAATTTTACTTTACCATTTGGGTCGCTATAACAGGGTCATTTACAAAAGGGTCATGGCAAAATACTTAAAAGCCTATAAATCCTAAACGAAAACTCAAAACTTCACAAAAATAGGTGAAATAGGTGAGCACATGACATGTTTCTTAACAAGCATGCAAACTTTTATTGAGATCAGACCATAGGTGGTGCTATAACTGTTAAAAAGCTTTAAAACCCATATACTTCCTATGGTAAATAACCTGCATTGGCTGTAAATTGTCTTTTCCATGATCTAAGTTACTTGCTTGCTAAATAAAACATAATATCTTTTTCCGCATGTGCTTAAAGGCCTTAACGTGATTGAACCTCGATAATTGCTGTATTTTGATTGTATCTGTATTGCTATATTTTTAATTTGACCTTGTATTATGCAATAATTAGCTTTTCATCAACTCATTAATCACCTTCAGTACCCTCACAAGACCTAGTTTTTATTTAATGTAATATTACATTAGTAATTCTGTTTATTTAGTGTCAGTTTACCTGTTCACATCATCATCATGAGACTGCCAAAATCTTATAGCATTCATAGAAAGTTTGTGCTACTCACCGCTAAAAGTAATACGTAATTTTCTGTGTAAGATCACACTGCCATTATTGATCTCCAATTCATAAACTCCAGCCTGATCATTCTGGATGTTTCTGATGTTGAGGTCTCCATTTTTGCTGTTCAGATCGATGTTACTCCATTTGTAATCAGCGCTGTTTAATCCTATAACTTGCTCCAGACCACTGCTGGTTCTGAAGTTTTTTTGCTTATATTTACTGCATAATTTTACCATAAAACCATAATTAATGTTAACAAGCAAAATGTCATTAGAGAGTCTCAAGTTTCACTATTTACAATCACAATGTCACAGCAATTACATAATTTTAATTTTTATCAAGAGTTTGCAACAATACTCGCAACATCAAAAAGGGGAGGTCTGAAAAGTTTCTGTCCAGTATGGATGACAAATGCTATTATACAAACACTGGTGTAGTTTTAACTGTAATAATACAGAGAATAAAACCAGTTAAGACTTTTAGTCCAAAAAGTGGTTATTTAACAGGAACATTGATTAATTCCGCTCAGTTTATCTAATATATCGTCAGACAGAATTTAAATTCTTGTCAATTGTCCAGTAATTGATGCACTCCGATGTTGTCATTAGCACATCGTTATTTTATCATTTTTGCTTGACTCTTTTACCTTCAGAATAAACCCACCTCCAGTGTCACAGTGCTGATTGGTCAGACATTCAAAACATTCTAACAGCGCCACCAGCTCTTGTGATGTCCAAATATGCCCTACCTATAATATTCAGTGCACATAGTCAGTGTGTAATTGCTAATAATGGTCTGATGGATGAAAAATGCAGCCAACGAATACATGATTACAGAGATTATATGGATTATTTTTATTCTACAATCAGCATTGTCAAATTTCAAATATGCATATAGGTATTTTAATATTTCTATTGTAACTGAAGATGTATTGAATAGTTTATGTGAATAGAATATTACAAAAATAATGACTGTAATCAAACATGTTTTTGAAGACAACTCTCCTTGTCTGACAATGACTGTCTTCCCTCTGGTTTTCCCAAAGATGTAATCCCGCCCCAAACTCACTTCAGCCAGTGTTACTACATGCCGAACTGCTCTGTATGCTCAAACAAACAGATCAATGATTGATAGTGCCACACAAACAGTGCTAAACTTTTTGGGAACTCACCCTACAAACAGCTTATTTATTTTCGGCTCTGCATAAAACTGGGACACAGGATAGTATTTTGATTTCGAAAACACCCATTACTTTAACAAGGTCTCGCAGGATTACAAATACACATAACATTAAACTGTTAAAATCTGTTAAAATTAAGTGGATTTCAAAATGTATTTACTTCCATATTGTAAAATATTACTAAGTGAAACAGGCAATTCAATAAGATAAAAAAAAATGGCAGGAATCTGAAACATCAGAATTGACTGGATGGTGAAAGGCAGTTTTTCTATAACAGAAAAGAGCCAGACCTGAATGAGTTTGTTATAAGTGCGTAAATAGTTGCTAGAAAAGTAACTGAGAAAGCTACATATGGTAGTGATAAATGTGCTGTACTGTACTACATGCCTTATTCTGTAATATATTGAGCCACAATCATAATTTAGCACATAGCAGAAGGCCTATGTCCTTCGTTGAACTATATGTTTGTACACAGGCAATGATGTAAATGTTTGCAGTCTGTTGGGGAAAGTATATCAGTGGGGGCATAGTGTGTAGGAATAAGAGGGCACAGGTGTAAAGGTAGGGCTGCACAATTATTAATCGCGATGAATAACTGTGCAGCCCTATGTAAATGTGTACCAACTAAAGGCAGCAGAATATTGACAGCAGCATACTGAAGAATATGAAAGTAAAGTATAGAGATGTGAGCAGAAGAAACAGATATAAAAGCAAGTGGTGGAGACCGAGTGGGGGCAGTTGTCTTGTCATGCTATGTGTGAAATTTGGATGATGAAATAGTCTGGAGGCCCAGATTGGAACATATTTGTCAGAATTTCAAATGGAACATGAGAACGTAAGAGAAGGAATAAATGACAGTTATGGCCACCAGATATATTTTATAACTTAAATATTGTTTAAAACTTGTGATGTGCCACTATGCTTTGAGACAAAGTGAGCTTATAATGGACAAACATGACTGCTTTTGTGTCCATAAAATGCAGCTTAATCAACTGTTTTCAGTTGTAAACAGTGCTATATTGTGGTTCACCTCATATTAGTTACTAAAGGCCCTTTTTTGGATTCTCCAAGTGCCATTATTATATGTAATTTCACTAAGACAATTGCTTACACAAACTCCATCTTAGTGGCTCCATCTTCAGATTTCAATTATAACTTCCTCAGACTTGTGACCTTAAATTCATTGCTTTTCATGTTCGTCTGGCACAGTTTCATATATATATTTCTCAATATCTTTTATGCAAATTAAATATTAAATAATTTCCCAGAATATTTAAGCTTCGCTTACTGTTTTTCTATAATAACAGAATAAATTCTGATACTTGAATATCAAACTCACATCTCTTATCTTTCTAAAGAGCCCTCATTTATGCCTGTAGTCCAGAGGGTTCATGAACTGTGACTGTTTTAGTTCACGCATGTCAGGGTTGGGTTTGACCTCAACTAGTGGGGGCGACTGTTAACAGGTTAAGCGAGGAATGATGTCGCCTCCAAACCTCCACAGTATCTGATAATTTGTCTGTATTTCAGTAAGATCAGTGTGTAGAGTGACAGAATCTCCCAGCATCACTGACACTGATTTTACTCCATCTGTAACACCAAACACACCTGAGGAACAAACAGGAACGTTTCAAAAAGATTAAGCTTATAATGCTGCAAGTGATTTTCCTATTTCACACTTTTAACACAATTATCACTTTTAAATCTACATGTGCTATTAGGGAAAATGTCTGGAGCCATGAAAATCTGTGACTCAATGTGAAAAGAAACTTTTGAAGATTTTCATGTTAATATTTCAATAATTTGACAAAAAAAAAAAAAATCACATTTTCACAAAATAGTGTGCATTCTTCTGTAGTGCTGTAAAATGTACAAAAAATATCATCTGTTTACAAAAGTAAGAAAATCAAAAGTATATTTAGTCTTTTTTCCAGTTCCTGAATATAATGTTTGCTATAATGTTTAATATATCATATAATATTACACATCATAAAATCTTTCATTCTCCCTCTGTACAATTACAGTTAGTTAATGGTGAGAATATGATTCTGTTATTGGACAAATGTCATATTTGGATAAATTATAATGTAATCTGTAAACCTGACATTTAAATCAATTTCTACATATTTTCTCAAAGAATATCCTGTTTCACTTTGATATATTAGTCACATTATGGAAGTAATATTGGATTGTGAATGACATTTCACTTTGACTTTGAGTCCTCCAAGAATTGTTGTAAAACTTTTATACTGTAAAGAAATTCTTTCGATTCTAGATGATAATGAAATATTTTGTCAGAAAACTATATTCTATGATCACTATTTGGGAAAATAATTGCATATGCAACTCTTTTAAAGATCCAGGATAACAATTCCTATGATAATATTATTTCCTTTACAAATATCTCACATGTTGCTCTGAACATCTTTTCTTCATGTTTCTTAACATACTAACATTATTACATCTTTATCAATTGCTGCTCATCCATTTAGTTTATTAAATAAATGAACTGTTATTTGAGTTGTGTATTATAATCATAATTCATCTTCACAGACACTCAATCCAGACAATGATCAATATGAGTTACTCACCACGTACAGTAACACTGAATTCACTTTCAGCCAATTTTTTGCCACTGATCTTTAGTTTATAAACTCCAGAATCTCTGGTTTTGATGTTTGTGATGGTCAGAGATCCAGTCTTCGGATCCAACTTCAATCTGCCTTGGAAACTTTCTTCATTCCCAGGTACTGAAATTGCTTTGTCTTCTCCATCAGTCTCTGCTATGATAGTGTCATCTTGAATCGTCCACCGCAGCACCTCGTCTGTCTGTATTTCAGTAAGACCAGTGAGTAGAGTGACAGAATCTCCCTCCATCACTGACACTGACTTTACTCCATCTGTATCAACACCAAACACACCTGAGGAACAAAAATGAAACAGTTTCTAAACATAAATTATATATATAAGATTTAGGCAATTATTCAGGATCCCACAATGCAGTGCAGAATAGTAGGGTCAGCTGCATAAACTGTTATTTAGTCACCAAATCAACCTTCAAGACTGTTCACAACTTTTTAAAGTCAGTTACATAAATCCGTAGCTTGGTCTAATTTGATACTGAAAAGTAAAGCTGATTAACCCTAACTAACTGCTAGTTGGTCATACTAGTTCTTAAGATGCAGTCTTAAAGGGGACCTATTATGCAAAATTCACTTTTGCATGGTGTTTGGATATAAATGTGTGTCGGCAGTGTGTGTACACAACCACCCTATAGTGATAAAAATCCACCCACTCCTTTTTTTTAATCCCCATAAATCATAAGCAGTGTCTCAGAACAAGCCTTTTCCAGATCCCTGGCAGTGTGACATCACATTAGCCATAGGCCCCGCCCACGAATGTTGACAGACACTGCCGTTTTAACATAGAACCGCCCTGAGCGAGTTCACAGCGAGTCCGCCATTGCTGCACTGATCGGAATCTCTCCCAAGTGTTTTAGGTGTTCTGTAGCTGGATGGATTAATCCACATAGCTCTCTCCATTTAGTCCCTAAATCTGAGCTGCTGAAGACGAGGTGGATTAACTTGGTTTTCCAGGAAAAAGCTCCCTCAGTTCTGCCGAAATTCATTTATGTCTGCGCGAATCATTTCACACCGGACTGCTTAGTGAACGAATATCAATACAAAGGGACAATACAAAACAGAGACTGTGCTAAAAATGTGCTACTCAAGGACATAGGCGCCGATTTATGTTTTACATCCATATTATATATTTTACATCCATATTATAGATAAATCCGCAATCAGTTTTCGTGTTCCCTAATGGTCTCATGGTAGTATTTTTGTTAATAGAGTCAGAGGTCCAGCCTTGCTCTAATTATCAGAGGTTCGAATCTGCCCTCATTTATTTTTTTCCCTCATAAAGTTCAAAGAAGTTCATTAATGTTTGTATATCAAGAGCAGGGACATTTTGTTAGTGATTTCCCTGGAAAGAAGAGTTAAGCGATAGATTGACGCGCATGTCTGAAGACTACACAAGCCACAACGCATGATTTCAAAAACAACACGTTTCAGCGCTAGTTCCCTTCTTATTTAACTCAAATCAACGTCAACTGGATGTTTCATTTGCATTATATCCGTGCAGCAAGATGCCAATTTCGACCCAAAAGCACATTCTTTTCACGAGTGTTGTTGCGAGTCATGCTCTTGTTGATATCTGATGCAAGGAGAGTTTGAGCGCGCGCATGTATCTGATCGAGAGCAGAGCCATTTGTGAATGCGCATCACTTGGATGTGCTCTCAACGTTTTGCATTAACATATCGTACTTAAATAAACTATAAAAAGATCGTGTCTGAAAGCTCCAATCGATTTTTTTATTGGTTAAAATCAATGGAGAATATCTTGTATTTTTCTCAGGGTCTGGAGCACCCACGGGATCAGCACCTATGCTCAAGGATATACAAGTAAAAACTGTTCGTGATCCAGCTTACAGTCTCCAGAGTGATACTGGATACGGCAGTAATGAAGGTGAGAGCACTTTATTACAGTTCATCAGAGTACAGATTTACAGATATAAAGTTTACCAATTTATTAAGCACCACCCGAAAGGCATAAGGTCTTTATATATTTGTTTACTGTTAGTTTTAACGAGTCTTTCTGTGTTCTTCGCTATGTATGTTGGTGATAATAATACAAGGGAAAGAGAGAGAGTTTATGGATAATATTTTAATGCACACATGCACTGTGTTTTATTAAGCTCTTACAGTGATTTTCTAAAGTGAAAACGGATGCGTCATCTTTTGTGTGAAGGACAAAAAACATCATAAAACTCATCTGTATAGTTTTGGCCATCATTCGGACGGTACAACGGGCCTGTACTAATATAGTGGATAAAAACAAGAAGACAATATAAGTTATAACCGTAATTGAACTAAACTATACCTGTTCTGTCTCCATGCAGCATATATTCGCAGTTTCTGACATTATAGTGCGTCCTGACTGACTCCTGACACCGGAGAATCAAATTTTAACATGCTATAAAAATGTATCTGGGGGTATTTTGAGCTAAAAGCTCACACACACACTCTGGGGACATCAGAGACTTATTTTACATCTTGTAAAATGGGGCATAATAGGCCCCTTTTAATATAATGGCTATGTTTATACCACTGCCCCGTGGAAAAAGATCTTGATAAAACTCTATATAAAACACTATTGATAAAACACTATTTTAAGGTGCTGTCATAACTTTCAGCTGAATAGTACAGTCTGAACAAATAGAAAAGAGCCTTTTGGCTTTCTCAGTTTATGTTAAAAAAAAAAAGAAGAAGAAGAATTTACAGGACAATTTACAGGGATTTAGGGTCAGGGGCGCTGCTAAGGGGGGAAAAGTTAGGACAATTCTAAGGGCCCATGCCTTTTTGGGGCCCCCAGAGCTCTGAGCGCCCACTCACCGAAACATAGAATCAGACTATTAATTAATTGTATACATCGCACGTTTGGAGCTTTTATAAGCTGTACGACCTGAACGGATCAATTGTCTGAGCAATATGACTGAAGCCCAATTGTTTAATTTTGCATGAGTGGCAAATCACTGTGAGCGTGTTCACCAGCGCGCTCCAAAAGTGTTAAGATTTGCACGAGCCTTTCCTATGCAACGCTGATTATAAAATGTGCAACCCATTTGGATTCTATTGAGGATAGTAAAACGCTACAGAGAAAGTCTAACATGATCTACAACAGCCATTAAAATGACTGATGACAAGATGGGAAAACATCATCCTGCAAGCTTTTTAAACTCATGAAGACCACATTTACTAGAATTTATCACGTTCTATTGTATTTATTATGTTCTACTGTATACATTTTGACTAGTTGTAGAATTTATAATAGATAATCTGTTAAGGGAATATATTTTTCACTAAAGATTTATATTACAACTGTGGCATGTTGTAGCTATAGTTTCTAAACTGTGTTGCTTTTTTCATAATAAATGCTATAAAAAGAAAGAAAGAAAAAATGGTCTTACCTGTAATTATGTCCTTATTGTAACAAATGCTATAGTTAACAATTACAAGAACTATGTTATTTTAAGGCTGAGTACAAGTTAGAAAGAGCTTTAAAATATGGACCTTCTTGAATTTTTGACTAAACAATTGGTTTTTGGTATAAGAATGTATGATTATGAATATTTGATTACTGTACTGTATTTTTCTATTATACTGTATTTGCATAATAAATCATCTGCTAGTGCTACAGCCATGGGAGGTCTCTGACTAAATACTGATACTGTCACGGTGCACACAAGAACAAGATGTTGGGATCCAGTTGCAGCATTTATTGGGCAATCCACAATCGTACATCCAAAACAGGCAGGGGTCAAAGTCCAGAAAACAGTCCACAAAACAAAAAGCCAGAGATACAAAAGTGCACATCACAATACAACAAACCACCACCAAGGACAGAAACAACTGAGTATAAATAGACAGACACTAATGATGAAACACAAAACAGCTGAGTGCAATGACTGGGATAATGAGTCCAGGAGTGAGTATGGGAATTGTAGTTCAGACAAGTGACAAAAGTTCATGTTGGAGTGCCCTCAGGTGGCTAAACGGGGCACTCCAACTCATGATCATGACAGATACCTAGTAGTCAAAACCAATAGCAAGAGTAATAGGTTATTATTATCAAATTGCAATGCAGACAAAGATTTTGGATAGCTAGGTTGACTTGTATGTTTAGCCTTATATTGTTTCACAGGGCCCAAAATTGCTAGTGGTGCCCCTATTTAGGGTAAACAGACTGCTGTAGGCTACTTGCAATATAGTCTAACACGTCAAAAACATATAGCAACCCAGGTGAAAAAAAGTAGCTTCTATTTCTTTTAGTGCTCACTTAGCTAAGATTAGGAAAACTCGACAACATGAGCTTATCCGTTCAATTTTAGAGGTGGATAGCCAGTATTCCAGCGATCCCAAACCCGATCTTAAGTTGAAACGTTAAAAAATTAACTCTGTATTTTTCTCCTTTTATTCCAGTCTTTATACTTCTCAACCTCCCTCTGATGCATCCTTAATGGAGTCTTTCCTACATAATTTAAATATACCCACTATTAATATATTAACACAGGACACATTAGACAAACCTCTCAGATTAGATGAAATCACCACTTGCATTGGTCTCATGCAGTGTAACAAGGCTCCAGGGCCTGATGGCTTCCCCTTAGATTTTTATAAGAAATTCTCAGTGCAGTTAAAATGAATGTTTTGCCACGATTTTTATTTCTTTTTCAGTCTCTCCCTCTTTTTCTACCTAAATCTTTTTTTAAATGCTTAGATAAAATCATCTCTTCATTCATTTGGGCAGGTAAGATTTCTAAGGTTAATAGATCTATCCTTCAGCGAAACAAATGTGACGGAGGTCTAGCCCTGCCAAATTTTCTTTTTTATTACTGGTCTGCTAATATTTTTAAGATTTTCCTATGGTGTAACGTGCTGGAGGTCAACTGGTGTACTCTAGAAGCTACTTCTTGCCTTTCTTCTTCCCTCCCTGCACTAGTCTTTGCTCCTTTGTCTGTGCGTCCCTCTAGTTATACTAAAAATCCCATTGTGTTATCGACATTAAAAATTTGGAAACAATTCCGACAACATTTTCGTTTGGAGTCACTATCTGTTTGAAGTCCTATTTGCAATAATCACTTGTTTTTGCCACCAGGTATTGATCACACCTTTAAAAGATGGCGAGATAAAGCATTGTTTGTTTTTCAGATCTTTTTATTGATAATTTTTTTGCTACATTTACAAATCTTTTTTCAAAATTTAACTTACACTCTTCAGGTTTGTTTAGGTATTTTCAACTCCGTAATTTTGCTAAAACCAACTTCCCCAGTTTCCCTCTATTACCAGAAAAATCTCTGCTTGAGAAATTGTCAGCTTCTACAGGTGGTAGTCGTATAATCCTCTATCCATGCCATGTTACTTTCATCTAGTACATCCTCTCTTAACTGCTTGAAGATAACTTGGGAGAATGAGTTGCAAATCAAGTTATCGCAAGAGCTATGGTCTGAGGCCCTTGCTAGAGTTAACTCTACCACTGTATGTGCTCGACTAAGTCTCATTCAGCTAAAAGTCTTGCATCGAATTCATTTGACCAAAGCTAGACTTCATAAATTGTTCCCACAAACAGAAGACTCTTGTACCAGATGCTCCTTCTCTCCCGCTGATCACACTCATACATTCTTTAGCTGCCCAAAACTGGCCTCATTTTGGGCTTCTTTTTTTGACTTCATGTCTACGGCTTTGCATGTTTCTTTATCCCCATGTCTTATAGTTGCCATTTTCGGTGTGTCTCACTTGTCATCTATCACAAGGCAGAAAGCAGAGGTTATTGCCTTTGCTTCTCTTATAGCTAGAAGGTGCATCTTGTTGCATTGGAAGTGCCCAACCCCACCCCCAACCTCCTCTTGGTTAAAGGATCTGATGTCATTCCTTTCTCTTGAAAAATTGAAATATACTTCTCGGGGCTCAACTGATAAATTTTATAAAACTTAATAAACCCTATTCTAAATCTTTATGACTCAATGTCCTCACTAGATTCCGACTAATTATATAAATCTTGGGTGTGCATCCATGGATTTTTTAAACCGGTATATGTGTGCATTGTTTTGGATGCATAACTGTATGTATAAGTTTCTTTATACTATTTCCAATTTATACTTTATCATCTTCACATACTATTTGTATAGTTGATTACACTTGTTTTTCCTTTTCTTCTTTTTTTTTTCTCTTTTTTTTCTTCTCTCTTTTTTATATATGCATCTTATTAGTATAATTGTATACAAAGAGTGTTGATATTTTCTAATCCTCCTGAGGGGGTTTTAGGGTGGGGGGTGGCTACTTTTATTTATTTATTCTTATTATTTTCCTTGTCTCTTTCCTCATTTGGTAACACTTTAGAATACTGATCCTTCTTTAATGAATAACTACACAGGAACAAATGAGTAATGCATTATTAACTCTCTAGTAACTACTATTAACTAACAATAAACTCTGATGAATGAATTGGTAAGTAATTGTGCTCAGTTGAAGGTAGTAGTTCACTATTATCAGTAACTACTGTTTTTTCATTCCTCCCAGAGAACTACTAAGAACTACTATATACATGTTCGTAATTAATGTGAATAATGAATAATGTATCATTAATTCTAGAGTAAAGGCCTTGGTAACCCACTAGTAATGACTGAAGTATTACCAAATACTTAAGAAGGAATTACTAATTATTTGGATCAGTATTCTAAAGTGAAAGCATGATAACTCTCTAGTAACTACTGAAGTCATTGTAAACTTTTGATGTTTTTGTAAAGTATTGGATAGTAATAACTCAAGAGTTACTATAACTCTAAAGTAACTACTTATTATTTGGATCAGTATTCTAAAGTGAAGATCATGGTAACCCACTAGTAATTACTAAAGTGTTACCAAACATATCATAAGGAATTACTGTACAAAAACATACAAAAACATCAAAAGTTTACAAAGACTTCAGTAGTTACTAGAGAGTTATCATGTTTTTCACTTTAGAACACTGATCCAAATAATTAGTAATTCCTTCGGAAGGATTTGGTAAGTCATTACTAGTGGGTTACCAAGACCTTTACTTTAGAATTAATTATACATTATGTATTATTCACATAAATTATGAACCTGTATATAGTAGTTCTTAGTAGTTCTCAGACAGAGGTATGAAAGAAACAGTAGTTACTGATTAGCTAATAGTGAACTACCACCTTCAACTGAGCACTATTACTTACTAATTCATTAATCAGAGTTTCTTGTTAGTTAATAGTAGTTACTAAAGTGTTAATAATGCATTACTCATTTGTTCCTGTGTATTTATTCATTAATGGAGGATCAGTATTCTAAAGTGTTACCAAAAAACTTTTTTAGTACTTTTTAAGATAATCTTAAAGTATACTCAACTGTGCTATTTTGAGACACTATGAATATGAACAAAAATGTGCTTTGACATACTATATCTGTATGGGTTCAAGTGTACTGCAAGTGGCAACTAAATACATATTCATGGTGTCTTGAAATAGCACTTAGAGGTTGAGTATGCTTAGATGTAGGGCTGGGGGATATATCGCATGCGATTGTCACGTGCATTTCGTCAGTAAAGCCGGTTCCCTGATTACCGCTAAATCGCCATCACCTGCTTTCAAATGGAGCGGCATTTAATAGACAGAACCATAGTTCACTGACAAGCTACGCAATATCGCGTTCATTATCGCAGATGAATCGCCTTCGATAATGAACGCGATATTGCATAGCTTGTCAGTGATCTACGGCTCTGTCTATAGATGGTATGCATCGACGTCACTTTCCCGCAAGAACGCGCTCCCTCAGCTGGACTGAGTGGCAAAAGAAGCTGCTGCATGACTGGATTTAATAGAGGAAACTGCGAAAACGCGAGTAAAACAAACGATTACACTAAAGGTTGGGCTCGAAAGTGTTCCTTATGACATGTCAAAGAAACCTAATCCATGGATATTGACATGCAGCCAGGAGTCGTGTTTCCTGACATTTATATGTGGCTGATTTCGACGCCGGGTTAACACATAAAGCAAATCTGCCTGTGAACGCTTTATATAAATACAATATAGGTAGGTCTAAATTGCTTATATCAATGTTATATATTTCGTCATATCGTCTAGCTCTAAAACATGTATAGTTTTTGTCAGTGTTTATTTAAAAACACCAAATTATGCAGAATATAAGATGGTAAATATTAAATTGATGAGTTGTCAACACGATATATAACAATACAATATATACGGTATGATTTTACCCCAAAATCCAACATTTTGACACAAAATGATAACTGCAAAACATGTTTCTCTGCCTGGAGTCCAGCTGTTTCTGTGAATTGCAGTGATCCATTTGCTTCTTTTTTCTGTAACTTTCAGCAGTCTGTAAAAATATACCTCAGGTTTTGTGTCAAAGCTAGTTGTACAGTCAATCACAAAGTTTTTTTCCGTTTTGGATGTGTTTTGTATGTTTTTCGCGGCATTCACACTGTAAACCAATGCTGCCACTCAGTCTCTTGCCACTCAGTGGGCGTGACCGCAGTCCTAACGGTCGACGGTGACGTCACGTGCATACCCTCTATTAAATGCCGCTCCATTTGAAAGCAGGTAATGGCGATTTAGCGTTAATCAGGGACCTGGCTTTACTGACGAAATGCGCGTGACAATCGCATGCGATATATCGCCCAGCCCTACTTAGATGTTCTTAAGATTATCTTAAGAAGTACTAAAGAAGTTTATTAAGTACCAAATTAGTGTGTGAAAAAAAGAGCACTTTAAGTACATTATGGAAGTGCACTTTTTTCACCTGGTAATGCACGTGCGTGTCCATGAGTGTGCCTGTGTGGGTGCGGTAATGTGGGCTGGTGTTGCTACAGTGCCAGGGCTGAATTTTTCAGAAATGTTAGTCTCAGAAGAAGGAGGAGAATAAGTTTAAATAGCATTTCAGTATGTTGGCCCAAGTCAGCATAAATAATAGAGGAGGGCCTCGACAACTTCCGAACCAAAGTCTTTGACCAGAACGCAGAAATGTGGTTTTGAAGCCCTGAAAGGGGTGCAGCTATCAATAAGCTTCCGGGTGAGGCATTTGTAAAAACAAAAAAAGATCGCTAACCGGTGCCTCTGTGTTATCAGTTTTCACGAAAAATATGTAAGTACACCTCGCTGTAGTGACTATTGAAGGTCGTCAAGCTCCTTATATTGTTTGCAATATAAACATACACATGCACAAACAACTTACCCCTAGTGCACATATGATGGTGCTGCCATCTGTTATTATTCACAGTCTGATTTATCACAATGTCTATTTGTAGAAAGGCAATAATCGTTACCAATTTTAATTAACCATTAAGATATATATATATATATATATATATATATATATATATATATATATATATATATATATATATCAGATAACAGCAAGAGCTCATTTTCCGGTTTATACTGAAACCGAAAGTAATGAAATAAAAAGAAAAATGCAACAAATAATTGAATAAATATAACTTACCGACCACGAGTAGTAAAACCAACACGAGGAAAGAATGGTTTCTCATACTGATATCGCTTCTGACTGAATCTGAACTGAATGACAGCAGTGATCAGTGGTACTGGTCCTGACTCAGGGCTCGTAGCAAACCCACCAAGTCACGTGACTTCTGGGAAAGCGGTTGTTACGTCATTCAATTTCTAAGTGTCCCACAGTAAACCTAAACTTTGGTTAAAAGGCCAAGCATTTTCAAAGAGAAACAATGTTCTCGTTCGAAATATGTAATGTTCCAGGGTTAGCCTGTGCAGAATAGGCTCGTTTGAGATGCGCCGCGCCTCGCCTGGAATATAGGCGAGAGTTTGTGGCTACAGTGAAGGGAGTGAAAAAAGTGCAGGCAAGACGGACAGTTTGCCCTGTCCAAATACCCACACTTGTGGTCTTGGCCACTTGAAAGCGCGTGCACGCGACAGGAAGTAAGTGCGCAAGACTGTCCATGTCTTAAAAATGCCCAAGTGCAGTGCCCTTAATGCACACTAAACCCACACCAAGGAGTATAGAACACAAGAGGCGAGACTCAGGTGCGTTCCATTCGACCGTAAGTGGACTGCGAAGTGGACTTCACACGGTATTTCGCCATCTTAACTGAGATTCCATTCCGAAGGGAGCGAACATGTTCAGTTCGAAGGGCACTGTGAACGGCATAGGGAATAAGGGAACATCGATACATCACTTCACAGGAAGTACAGAGGTAAAATTACCCAACTGTCATTGCGCAACGCGTCACCAGTCAGAACTACGATGGAGCAGAGCTGTTGAAAGAGTTATTAAACGGCTCTCCGATGGAGGAATTTACATTTGAATTTTGAGTAGGCCCCTATTCATAAGTTTTGTTATTATTATACGAACGAAAGTACGAATGGTTATGGCAATGAGTGTATTTCCATATTTTATTGTATGAATAGGCATGACAAAGTAAAAATTGTTGAAAAGCAGTTTAGGCTCTGTCATTTTTTTTTAATTTTTTTTTTTTACTTTTTTTATCTCAGTGTTTACTATGTGGCTGTCCATGAAGACCCAGAACGAAGAATACATTTTCATATGGCATGACAGTTACAGCTTCAAATCTGTTAAGAATCAATTTAAAATTCACAAGTAAATTATATTTATGTTATATCATAATCTGCGCGACACCGTCGTTGACTTTCTTTGATGACGTTTGCAGTGCGTTCCAAATGAGTGATTATTGTCAGCGAAGTCCACTTCAACTGATATACCGTGCTCAGGGAGTAGGGAGCAGTGAACACTGCGTAGGGACCCTGTCGAATGGAACGCAGCTTCTGATGCTTTTTGGGTAACAGCCGCTAGGTGTCGCTTCGGTAGCGCGGCAGCCATATTGGGGTGAAAATGCCAACTGGACAACAGAATCCTTCACATTTTACGCACCCAAAATCGGCGAATCTCACAGCCAAATCAGTAAAGCAATAGAACATTTCTCAAATTCAGTAAATTTTATGACACCTAGAGTAAATGTTGTATTGTCATAGCCTATGTTTTATATGATCAGTTGTGGAATCCAGCCATTAGCTACACATCTGAGGTAACTTTATTGAGTATTTCCATTTTATGCAACTTTACATATTTACTATTAATAGTAAATTAATAAATAATTAATACAGGTTAGATCATTATGTTTGTAGAGTGATCTAAACTAGATTACTGTAATGCATTATTAGCTGGTTGTCCTGCTTCCTCAATAAATAAGCTACAATTAGTCCAAAATGCAGCTGCTAGAGTTCTTACCAGGTCAAAAAAATATGATCATATAACACCAATTTTATCATCTCTACACTGGTTACCCATTAAGTTCCGTATCGATTATAAAGTATTGCTAATGACCTATAAGGCTTTAAATGGTTTAGCTCCTGTGTACTTAACCGATCTTCTATCGATCGAAATCAGCCACCGATCTAATCCTTCACGCTCTTTAAGATCACAAAACTCTGGACTTCTGGTTGTACCCAGGATAACTATAAGTCCACCAAATGAGGCAGAGCGTTTTCACATTTGGCTCCATAACTCTGGAATAACCTTCCTGATCAGACTCGCTCACCCAGTTTAAATCTAGATTAAAGACACATCTCTTTAGCCAAGCGTTCACGTAATGCATCTCATACCAGATCAACTGCACATGACTATCGTTGCTTAATGTTATGAACAGCAGCTACGCTAATTATTCTCCATTTTGCTTTTCTGTTTTATCTAGGGACAAAATACAAAATACAAAAGAACAGAAAAGTGGAAGACTTAAAGTCTGTATAATAAACTGTTAAAAGGATTTGATGATCACTAGTGATAGTATTTTATTCTGTGTTGTCATCATTCAGGTTGTATTTCAGCTTTAATGTACTTATTAAATGTATTTCGAGGCTAAGCGTATCATGCATAATGTTCGGGAACTCACATGCCCCAAAATCGCGAGATGTCAAGGAAAACATTCGACTGTAAGTTAAATTAATTATATACAGTTGAGCTCAAAAGTTTACATAGGCCTACCCCTTGCAGAATCTGCAAAAATGTTATTCATTTTAACAAATAATCAACTGTATTACATATAATTTTGGTAGTAAAATATAAAGTGTTGCACATTTTATTGATGCAAAGATGAGTAGACTGTGTATTTTGTACATCATTTGCAACTGCTTTTTATCACTTGAAGCGCCACAATTTGAAAATTGTCTTGTGTTAGTTATATAGCGACCACTGAACAGACATTTAGAAGTTTATTTTAAAATGCAAAATATTGAAAATAAAAATCTAAAAGAAAAGCTAAATAACATCATACATGTAACAAACATAATGTACAGCGGGGGCTTAATATAAATCTTCATAAAATGAAAAGTTTACTAATGTTCAAAGTTTTAGCTGTTTTTTGCTTCATAGAAAATTGTATAGAGTCGAATACAATGTTCAATTTCTTTCTTGAAAGATATAAAACTATTTAAAGTATACGTTTTTTTTATAAAAACAAATGTATACATTTTTTATAAAAATCTATACAGTCCTCCATAAGTCAAGTCAAGTCAACTTTATTTATATAGGCTAGCTCTTTTTACAATGCAGACTGTGTCAAAGCAGCTTTACAGTGATTACAGGAAAACAATTTTGGCTACAGCAGCTCTAGAAGAAAATGGTGTCAATGTCCAGCTTAAGTAAGTTCAGTATTGATTAATTCTGTTGTAAAAATCATTAGTTATTAATTTAGTTAATTTATCTACAGCAGCTCTGGAGAAAACAATTATGTCATTGTCCAGCTCAGTTTTGTTCTCATACAATGGTGTCAATGCAGGCAGATCAAAAACGATCCATGTTCCTATCAAAAGTTCCTGACTAAGAGGCTCTACTGCTGCTCCTGGAGGATAGGCCCATGTATGACGTCAAGGAGATTCTGGACTCCAAGCGCCGTAAATGACATCTCGGATACCAATATGGCCCTGAAGAGAGATCTTGAGTAGTTTGAGACAATATCCTGGATCTGGCACTCACTGACACTTCCACGCCAACCATCCTAGTCATCCTAAACCACAAGGACAGGGCCAGCAATGGCACCTGGTGGTGTTTAGACTATTAGAATTAAAAGTAAAAAAGTGAACTGAGAAGAAAAAGAAGAACAGAAAAAAGACCACATCATCACACAGATGAACGCAAATAAAATGTGTGAATTTCTTTCCGGATGTCTGAGCTTTTATGTTTAGTGTGTATGAAGGGCTTTTTTTTTTCTGCTAACATGAATTTCACGGTTTGACTTCCCCTCAAGACAGTTTTACTGTGGAATAAAAAAATAAATGATAAAATTATCATGCAAGAAAGATTAAACTAAATGCATTTGACCAGCTCAGGTTCAGGAGTCAAAGTGAAACCTGCAGTAGTTTAATTCAGGTCATTTTAGTGGCCAACTGACTCAAATGAATGCGTCTTCTGTAATCTGTCTTGCACCTGTTGTAAATAGGCAGAATTTCTCTATCTACACGAAGATTTTAAACCGCGCCATCTCGTACACAATCGCGCGCATATAGCGGACGCGCACGCGCACTGACAGGAGGAGTTTCTCTGACTCTAACCTCAAACGACACATTCTGTCGAAATCGGCTGAGCGATTAATCTCAAACGATTGAAGAAAATGATCCAAGCGTTTATTTGGTTCTGCTTGTGTTTTTGTCATCTGGTTGGTAAGTAGCTATATGTGCACTTCACTGAAATCATATTTTTAGTCAAAGGGTTTGCATTATTAGATCACTACAGTAAGGTTCAATCTGAAAATATTAGGTAATAAATTATGGTAACATTAATCAAAATAAGATAGGCTAATTAGAATTGATTAATCTATGGTACAGTCAATTTAGATATTATACTAACACATTAAAATTGTAGCCTATAAATTAACATTAATGTATTATGACACACGAGTTTAAAATGAAAAGGTGTATTTATATATCAACATGAATTAATACATGACAAATATTGTTATTCATTGCTAGTTAATGACATCAAATGAATTGCAGTGTTAACAACTCAACGTTATTGAAAAGTGCCACATTTTTAATATTTACATTATTTAATTTTGTCCTCCAGGTGTGTTTGTTGCTGAGACAAATGTAGTGAAATCAGTGCCAGTGACTGAGGGAGATTCTGTCACGTTACAATATGATTTTAGGCCTGCTGACATACAGGGATATGACATGATAGAATGGAAGACTGGAAACCTTCCTCTTGCTAGAATCAAGAAAGTAAACGGTACCTTCTTAACAACATATTATAATAATGACTGGAGATTCATAGACAGACTCCAGCTGGATAATCACACTGGATCTCTCACCATCACAAACATCATGCATGAACACAGTGGAGTTTATGAACAAAGCATAAAGTTCAGAAATAGGGAGCCAGTCAAGATGTACAATGTCACTGTTTATGGTGAGTAGACTTTTACATATTGTATAGAGTGTGTTTTCCTGTCTTTTCATAATTATGTTAGTTAGTAATCATTTTGGTCACACTTTAGTTTAGGGCTCAACTCCAACATGTTCTCTAACCAATACGACCATATAGGTCATTTGTCACTTCCCTGAAATATGACCCATTGGACCGTCGACAACAGGACACTTTCATTTTAATGCATTGTTCCCTTTTATCTGTGTCATATTTTTGGTTTTGCGTAGCTCAATTGGCAGAGCATTGCAATAACAATATGCAATCATGTGATCATGCGATTGTGGGTTCGATCCCCGGGGGACACAAGTGTTCATAAAGTGTAAATGCACTATAAATCACTAAGAGTAGGTTTAGGGGTGGGGTGGATGTAGTTGTTAAAGGGTTAGTTCACCCAAAAATGAAAATTCTGTCATTTATTACTCACCCTCATGCCGTTCCACACCCGTAAGACATTCGTTCATGTTCGGAACACAAATTAAGATATTTTAGTTGAAATCCGATGACTCAGTGAGGCCTGCATAGGGAGCAATGACATTTCCTCTCTCAAGATCCAGGTAAAGGACCTCACGGAGCCATCGGATTTCAACAAAAATATCTTAATTTGTGTTCTGAAGATGAACGAAGGTCTTACGGGTGTGGAACGGCATGAGGGTGAGTAATAAATAAAATAAAGAGATTTTCATTTTTTGGGTGAACTAACCCTTCAAAAATGATTCTTGCTAAGTGGAAATAGGAATAGAAATAGAAATAGTGTTGTGGTGTAAAAAGTGCACACCCCTAGAGGTCGCTAGAGGTCTATTCAAAACAAAGGCATAGCTTGATTCAATTGAAAATGAAATTGTGGGAGCTGAACGAGGCCGCTGGAGCGATTGATCAACACACGCCTCACAAGCAGCAGAATTTTTATTATGACACAGTCGCCGGTCCCACTTCCGCTTTTCCGGTCATGAGTATGAGGTAACGCAGCTCTGTTTATCATATTAGATACATTTGAGTGTGTTGAAAATGATGTTATAACGTTACTCTGTGCGTTTGCTCGGCGGCTGCTGTGAGACACTGTTACACACTGCAGTTAGATAGATCATACTTAGAATATATTAAATGCTGGATGTCTTGTGTTGATAAATCGCATGACATTAATTTTAAAACATATTGTATGATGGAAAAAATGCTGTATTACTGTTACTAAAAATAAAGCTGCATCTGATTATGCTATGTTAGAAAATTAGATCTAAACAATAAGACTAAACGTGTTGAGCTATATAACAATAATTCGTTTTCTGTCTATAAATATATCAAAACAGTTGTTCCCTTGTCTATTAAAAAGTAATATATTAAAGCGTCTTTGGTGTTTCCATGGTTTCTACAAAATTAAACCGGAAACTGAGGGTAACGCGGGTATGATGCAATTGACAGGTGACTCCTCACACGTCCCCCTTGGGTAAAATTGCAATTTTCTCACGATTTACAAATAGTTGCAAACATTTGGGATATTGTAAGTACTCAAGTGAACAAAATATATAACACTGGCCTAGTGGAGGCCTTTGGATATTTTACTGCAAAATTCTTACATATTGCACCTTTAAGGGATTTAGAATATGGTCATGCAGAATAAGGCATTAATGTGTGCTTTATAAGTACTAACAAACAGCCAATCCTAGTAATATGCATGATGATATGCAACTAGTTCATAATGAGAATTGAACACTACACTAAAGTGTTTTTTTTTATAACTTTATATTTGTCGTTTTACATTTTTTAATCAGCTATTTATTGGCATCTCAGTTAGTTAATTGTTAAATATGAATCAATTATAAGTGATTATATGCTTTGTCAGGTATTTAATGATTATATTTAGTTAGGGCCAAAGCCCTGTAAAGGGCTGAAGGCCCTATTGTTTTCCTTAGGAATTTTTTTTTTTTTCGACTATTCAGGCATTTTTGGGGCCCTTAACATGCTCAAAAACTCTTGAAACTTACCCAGGCATGGCAGGGGGGCTCAACAGCACCCCCTTGAACGGTGTCTAAAAACTTGTTCCATATATCAAACATGCTTGCACGTATTTGTATGAAACTCAGTACACATAAAGACCTCATCAGGCCTAACAACGTTCATGCTCTAAGTTATACGTCACCTCAACAGGAAGTCAGTTATTATGGGTTGTTTGGAAAACGCATGCTCTGGAATTTGATATACTCCTCCAAGACAATTAATCCGATCACCACCAAACTCAGTCAGCCTGAAGTCAAGACACTGAAGATGCTAAATTGTGAGCGGATTTTTGATATCTCGAATGGTTTGGCCGTGGCGAGGCAAGGAATTTATGGCGAGAAAAGGGAAACAGAAAATGTGTTATAACGTCTGCATACATTAATTGATTTTTATAAAACTTCAGCTATGTGTTCATTATAGGATGCTGAACACATGGATCTTGACTTTTGTGAATCAAAGTTATAGTGCCACCAATTGGCAGCAGGATGTGTGTCACTTTCATAATGTATTGAGATCACCCTCAGATATTTTGGTTTGAATGTGGATTTTTCACACACACACAGATGTAGACTCTCTCTCTGTCCAACCCCCCTTCCTCCTCTTCTCCCCCTCACTCCTTCAGTCTGTGTGTGTGTGCGTGTGTGTATGTGTGTGTGTGAGAGAGAGATAGTTTTACACCCTTGATCAGTTATTTAACCCTTTTATTGCATACTTAATGTGCTTCAGAGTTTAGTGCCAACCCTAATCAAACACACCTGAAGCAGCTAATCAAGCCAGCATATTTGTAGGCCACTGACAACATAGTGTTGCATTATTAGTTGATAATTAGGTTAATTAAAATATAAAAACACACTGCAAATGATAACTTCACACTCATTTGAAATTGAACTATGACACTATATCACTATTAGTACAGAACTAGTTTTCTAAATGTTTTTTGAGTTACAATTATTATTTTTACAATTAAAATAATTTTTAAATTAATTATTTATTGATACAATTCAAATTTATTAAAATAAAAAGTAAATTTCACAATTATAAAAGTGGCTGTTTAAAATAAACTTGCATAAGTGAGCAGAAAAATCTAGACATGTACCTTACTATTACCTGAGACTGACTTTAAAATTGTCTTTGCAGGTTCTGTGATTTGACTCTATTTATTAATTTTTTAATTTTATTTTTTCTAATACCACACATACTGAAATTAAATGAAAGCATGCTTTTGGTGCATAAGATTGGTGCACAAACAACAGCTTAGGGAGGTCAAAAAACACATGAAGAGAAGTGTTAGGATTATACAACATCAGCAATCACAGGATTAGATCACTAATTAGAATCACTGCATTAGATATCTCAGAGCACTGTGGAGTTTGCAAATAATAGTATATAATTTGTTCTAGAATTTTTATAGAGGTTGTCTGAGAAATAACACAGACATGTCAGATTAGGATGATATTCTGCATATTTGACAGTCCTTTTATGTTTAACTGTTTTAAATGGCCATTGCCCGCCGTGCACAGTTGCCCTGAAGCCACCGTGGTGGCGGTGCTTCCGAGTCTTGGCCCGTCATCGCTGCTTGCAGCTATATTTATAATTATAATCATTAAATACCTGACAAAGCATACCGCTTACCTCTTACTGTCATACCTTCTTACTCTCTCATGTTTTTCAGCTCCTCTGCCTGTTCCTGTCATCATCAGTTTCTGTCCACCAAATCCTTCATCAGTTTGTTCATTGTTGTGTTCAGCTGTGAATGTGAGTCATGTGACTCTCTCCTGGTACAAAGGAAACAGTTTATTGTCCAGCATCAGTGTGTCTGATCTCAGCATCAGTCTCTCTCTTCCTCTGGAGGTGGAACATCAGGATAAAAACATCTACAGCTGTGTGATCAACAATCCTATCGGCAACCACACCAAACATCTCAACGTCTCTCAGCTCTCCAGACTGAGTTCAGGTATATTTCTGACTCTGGTGTGATGTTTCAGTTTTTCAGTATTGTTTCATCTACTGAATTTATTGTCTTTCCTCAGACACTGGCTGGGGTTGCGATACTATTGAACCTGTGATCCGATTGGTCGTCACTGCTCTGATGGGTGTGGCTGCTGTGACTGCCATTGTTGTTCTGGGTTATGACATCAAATCCAGAACGAGAGATGAGAGAACAGACACCAACATCAGACAATAATGAATCAGATATTGTAAACAATAATGTAAAAATGTCTTTTCAAGTACTTTTGTAAAAAAAAAACAAAAAAAAAAAAACAATCATCATAATCATCTGTATTCTTAATGATAACGGTGCATTACATATTTAAATGCAAACTTTTAAGCCAGACCAGGCTAAATATGAAATTAATGCAAAATATGATAATGTAAATGAAAATAGAATAAATAAAACAGGCCTGCTGCATCCACCACCTTTCTGCTATCTAGGTGACCACCTGTCGGCCCAACGACGGAATACAGCAGTCTGGGCAAAGGTATATAAAGTGTATATGTCTTTTCAGCGGTCCTGTGAATTTCACTTAATTTGTAGAATTTAGTTTAAATTTTCCTTTAGTTGTGCGATTAATCTGACTCAAATTTCAAATGATTATTACTTTTAGATTGTGTTTCTATTAATTTAGATATTTGATTATTCTGGGTATCCTGTATTTTCAATTATTCATTCATTAGGGACCCGATATCAAGAATTCATGTCGGCCGGTCGTGTTCTCATGGACACAAACTCATCAATTCTGATTCTTAGTCAGAGGGTAC
Organism: Megalobrama amblycephala; assembly: GCF_018812025.1. NCBI lineage: Eukaryota > Metazoa > Chordata > Actinopteri > Cypriniformes > Xenocyprididae > Megalobrama > Megalobrama amblycephala. Next base: position 38,281,786 of record NC_063062.1, on the reverse strand, counting down.
AGAGTTTAGTTAACCACTCAATGCTTGTTCATACAAAAACACAGTTTTTTAGTCACGATACTGCAACTTGCTAAGTCAGTGATAGACAGAAATCAAAAGGTCCCACATGATCTGCCACATGCTCTTTTCATTGAGCCTTTAGTTTGATCCTGACACAGATTTGTGGAAATACCAGACTCCACTTAATCTACTGGTTATTATGATTTTAGGAGAATCAAGTATAATATTTTATTTGTCAGGTAAAAACGTATCATGCCAATTACACAATTAGACAATTAGAAGCCAGTTCAGAAATAATAAATACATAACATCAATTGCTCAAAGATGACTCTAAGAGTAAGAAATGCATACACACAGTGTGTGAGTGTTTTTAAGATACTCACCCATCACTGCATGGGGGTCTTCTGGCTACAGAATGTCCCAAATGGCTGCTTTGCCACCTTCCCTTAAATACCCAGGCCAGAACAAAAGTATTGTAAATATTTACTATTTCCTTGTAGATTAGTGAGTTTTATTGTTTTATTGCAGGGTGTTTGATATCAGCTTTTGTCTAAGCAGGAAAATCAAGCCTTACATAGGCCTCAGCATCTTTTGTTAGCTACAAAGATACAAGGTTGTAAATATAGACTTGCATTTATTGTATGTTACAAACCAATAAGCCAATTAAACAAATGAATATACTATAACTACTCTAACCTAATATAATGTAACAAAAGACACAATAACAGCAATGACACAACTCTGACTCTCTAGGGCAGGGGTGTCAAACTCATTTTAGGTTGAGGGCCGGATTGGAAAAAAATAACCATGTGCGGGCTGAATTAAAAAAAAAAAAAAAACCTTAGTGCGCTGATAGTTGCATTAATATTAACCATATTAACAACAAATTAATTTGCAAGAAAACTAGTACACTGCTCTTTAAAACTGAGTATGATTTACAGTGAAAAAACGATTAGATTTTTAAAATGCTTTATTTAATATGTTTTTATTAGTGATGCACCCATTTTGATTTTTCATGGCCAATTCCAATTTTTTTAGAAGCAAATTGGCCAATTTTACGGCAACCCAGACATGACATGCAGAAAAAAAAATAGTAGGCTAAATCTTTCCCTCGATTTACTTAATCGTGCAAACGATTTCCTATTTCGTTCCCCTCAATTTATAAATCATGCACACGAATTAGTACATCAAGGAAACTAATTACTAAATCATGCACGAATTAGTAAATCGAGGGAACGAATTAGTATGTATCGTGTGCACGATTTATTTATTTTTTTGCATGTCATGTGCGGGGCTCTGTACGATTCTGATACTGGTTGCAGATTTTTTAAAAAGCTAATTTATTTGTTGTTTATTTGGTCAAAAAATATGTGTAGCTCTTTGATATTAGAGGCAAACACTGCATTTTTATCACAATCCCAACAAAGATGTTGGACAAAGTCCCAGACAAAGTCCCAGGCCGGAGTTCTTGTATGAACAGCAGGCCTCAGCCTCAAAGTACCACAAAGAAAGCATATAACAAGGGGGTCCCGAACTACCGAGGATTCTCCCAGAGGAGCATGATAGGCCGATATGATAGGCCATGATAGCATGATAGGCCTCAGAGGCCAGGCCCACAGTCTCCATAATTCTGGGCGAGGATGAAGTATCATGCCGCCCACTTGAAACAGAAGGTCCTGCCTGAGAGGGATCTCCATCGAAGAGCCATCCAAGAGAGACACTAGGTCTGAAAACCAAATTCAGGTTGGCCAGAACGGGGCTACCAATATTAGACGGACCCCGTCCCGGCACACCCTCTCCAGAACTCCCAGGAGCAGAGTGATCGGGGGAAATGCGTACAGACGCAGCCTCGGCCACGTCTGTACCATGGCATCCAGGCCCAATGGTGCTGGATGTGATAGAGAGAACCACAGAGGACACTGGGTAATTTCTCCCGAAGCAAACAGGTCGACATCCGCTCGACCGAAGTTTTTCCAAATGAGCTCCACCACCTCGGGGTGGAGTCTCCATTCCCCGGGCCTTGGCCCCTGCTCGGACCCTGCTCCCGCTCAGCACTCTCTGGAACACCGCTGATTGCTTTCTTGTCTCCTGGAATCTCTCGATGACTGATGTAACCGAGTCGCCGAAGAGGCCCACAGGAGACAGCGGCGCATCCATGAGGATGGTTTTATCTTTCTCCTTTATATCAGAAAGGTTGAGCCATAAATGCCTCTCCATGGCCACCACGGCTGCCACACTATACTGAACTGGTCTCTGGATAGATGAAGCGTTGATGTCTCTCTCTGGTGGGAAGAAACCCCAGCGCGTGCTTCCGCCACCAGAGGAGAGACACTGGGTCTGACAGGTGAAGGCAGAGATAAGGCTGGGCCCGTCTCTAACCCCTCTGCCAGATCCATTTGTGAACCCTACGAATGGACCCGATCCGCGGGCATGTCTGGGCATGCTCAACTCCCATACAAACAACACACATCTTGTGTGTATCCCAACCTGTGATGAAACAGGGGCAGGGATGAACACACTTGACTAACTGCTGTTTTCCTGCCATAATACGTGTCTTATATATATATAATGTGGTGTGAGATACTCTTGTCCTCAGATGAAGAGATCGTGACTTGTATATATGTAGCAAGACAATCAACACCAAATAAGACACACGATAACACTGAGCGCTTGCTGAAGACACAGAAGCTAGCGTTCTTTGTTCTGGGTACGCTTTATAGTTTCCTGGTCCGTGACCTTGCCTGCTTCTGACGTCTCGTCACATTATTAGTTCGATTTCACGAGTGCTTCACAACGCAATCACGCAGAGGCGTTCCCATTGCGTTTGACGCAGCGTCGACAGTTCCCGTGAAAGGGAACACTAAAATCACTTAATTTAAAATTTTAATATGCATTTATGTGTACACAACATTTTTTTTTGTTTGAACAATTGCAAAAGATATCATTTTTTTGTATTTTAAAATGGGCCTGTTGAAAATCTACGTCATTGACCCATATACTTTACTACATGCAGGTGTGCTTGCGCTATTGTCAACTTGCTTGAAAATATGAAGCATTTATAATGTAAATAATTCTAAAATATATGAAATTTTTATGTTTCTCTGTATATGTGTGTTTATATTGCATGAGTAAATATATCTACAATATATTATACATGCAGTACCATATCTGATCACATGTACATTTATATACTACACAGTGTCTTACTGAATAAAAAAAGACATACATTATGATATATTAGTAAATATATTGTCACATATTTTTCAATATAAGAAAAGGGGCAATTCCTCCAATGTATTATTCAATATATTATAAAATATTAACACAATATATTATTCTGTATATTTTCAAATATACTTTTAAATCATTTAATATATTGATCATTCATATATAGAGAAATATATTTTCTTTGTGTAAGAGGAGATCCACACTTGTGGACTGTGTAAAACAACGCTTTGAGTGACCTCAATTTCTGCTTTTGGCGTTTCCTGATCTCCTCCCCATTGCTTCCTGTCTCTCATCTGTCCTGTCAAATAAAGGCAAAAAATGACCCTTCCCCTCTCGCCATCAAAAAACAACAAACTCTCCGCCTTCAGTTATAGTACAACTGTAAGACTGTAAGATTGTAAGAGATCTGTAACTGCGCTACTACATATTGCCTTTGTGACTCGTTTAGAACTGTTAATATTTCAAAGTATTCTGTGAGCTTTTCAGCTGGAAATGGTCAACACATTATTTGTTCTCAGTTTGTGCTTGTGGCATATGATTGGTAAGTTACAAGTGTTTTTCTATTATTGACAAATTTAGTCCAGTCTATTTAAATCAGCATTTGCTCTTAATTCCAGAGAAAGATAGAGTTTGAGGTCTGTGAAGCTGCATTATAGACAAATGCTCATAATGCTTTTTTTTATATATATATAATTTGCATTCATGATATGCTGCTGTTCTGTACATGTTTTTGTAAATTCCAATAAAATCAAATACAGTACAATTAATTAATTAATTCAAATATTTGATTCACTTCCAGTCAAAATAATGCAAAGATTTACAGTACATTTAAATCATATCTGGTTTGAAATTTCAAGAAACTAAATCTGTTACTTAAACTATAAGCTCATCTGTGTCTGTTGGTGCTTTTGTTCTCCAGGTGTGTTTACATTTGCTGAGACAAATGAAGTGAAAAGAGTTTCAGTGACGGCGGGAGATTCTGTAGTTCTACACAGTGATGTTAATGAAACACAGACATATAAAAATATAGAGTGGAGGTTTGAAAACAGTCGTATAGCTATAATCAAGATAGCGACTTGGAACGATTCTAAATATGAGGATGAGAGATTCAGAGACAGACTGAATCTAGATCAACAGACTGGATCTCTGACCATCAGAAACACCAGAACCACAGACTCTGGACTTTATCAACTAACTCTCACGACTGTGAATAAAGAGTCAACCAAGAGATTCAATGTCACTGTTAAAGGTGAGAAGAAAATTAAAGTGCAATTCATTTCATTTTCTTCATATTGTAAATAATACTAAATCATCCTTATAACTTCCGGTTATATTTATAAATATACAGTACTGTGCAAAAGTCTGAGACATGTTAGTATTTTTACCAACAAAAAAATGGTCTTAAGCCATTAAGGTTTTATATATTTTGCTGTAGTGTGTCAGTAGGAAATGCTATTTTAAAGAAACAGGGTGGTCATGGCAAAAATTTATTTGATTTAGTTAATAAAAATTAATTGATAAATAAAATCTATAACTCTATTTTTGAAAGCATCCTCACTTTATAGTAAGGGTGCTCCAATCAGGATTTTTGGAGCCAATCACAGATCACTGATTGTCAATCATGTCAATCACAGATACCAAGTCTTCTTTTTATCACTTATAATTATTTATAGGGATGCTCCTATCAGGACTTTTACAGACATTCATTCAGGGCCTGAATTTCATTTTTGAAAATGGGGAGAATGTGGAGGGTTTTTTTTTTTCTTTTTATTTGAAGAGGGAGAGGTCCATTTTTTAGACATTTTTCAAAAAACATGATTATCTCATCTAAATGTTTGATCATGCAGTACATTTTTGTTTTTACAATGGGCAATTGTTGCACAATAGCTTACACACAAGCCTGATTTCAATCTCTAAAGTGAATTCACAAAAAAGACAAGTAAACAGTCAGTAATAAAACAAGAACAAATAAACAATTTACAAGCAGTAGCACAAATAAATAAAATAGAATAAAGAAACACAAAATAAGCAGTGCTTTAAGTTTTTTCATGTAGTAGTATTGAGGTAGGAAATACCAAAAAAATTAAGGAATCAAATGTAAATAATAATATGGATGGTCTTCCCTGAATAACTGAAGGTTATAAAAGTTAGTCATTCAAAGCAGTGAGTGTATAAAGACCACCGATCAAACTTTCCAAAGCAATTATCGGCTGATAGGGATCGTTAGCCGATTAATCGGAGCATCCCTACTTTACAGCATTTCTACACAAGTGCCTAAAACTTTTCACAGCTTTGCAGGTTGGTTTCTTCAAGCATCTCAGAGACATTACCTCAGTTTTTTCTGGATTTAGTTTGTCTCAGTTGTTTCTGTTTCTTCATGTAACCCAAAAACGGACTCAATAGGGGATTTCGCACCAGAGGAATTTTCATAGTTCCTAGAACTATTGGCTGAAGTACCCAGATTTTGCCGTGTTCATACAGCAGGAACTAGGAATGATTTTAGTTCTAGGAACTCCTTTTAGGGGAACTAAATTAGTTACTTCAGAGTAGGGTCTAAACCAGGACTAGGAACTATCAGTGATGTAAATGTATGTTGATTGGTCAAACACATGTCAAACACCGGCACCCGGCATTTTTAAAAAGCCATGTAAACATATTTAGGCTACTTCACGAACATGGAAAACAGCGATAACAGCATTTACCTGCTGTCTGTAGGGTTGTGTTCTTTTCTCCGCCTCGATAATATGTAATACTGAAAGTTGTCATAAGAGATTTAATCTCTTAGCCCCACTTTTTGCTCTTTCAGTTGCGTAAATTACAGTTTACATTCCATCTTCATCTCTTAACACGAAACCCACGATTCTCCATTCTCCATCCACCAGTTTTTAGCATTTGTAAATGTCGCGCTTAAAGATGCCGCTGTCAGCTGATTTAAAGTTCCTATTCCCGGTGTGAATCCAACCAGGAACATGGCCCAGTGGAGAAATTAGTTCTCGGGGAACTATCCTGTTGGTTCCTAGAACTAAGTTCCTAGAACTATTCGGTGCAAAATCCCCTAATGATGGTGAGATCAGGTCTCTTTGTGGATCACCGGCTGTTGTCAGACTCCTTGTGCATACAAAAATCTCACTGGAGTATCACAGTTAATGGCAAAAGCAATGTTTGAAAATGTAAACTAAGACTTTTGTACAGTAGTGTATATGGTTTGTCTAATCAATACATTCCCTCTGCTCACCAGTGGCACCAACAACCACCTCACAAGCCCCAATCTCAAAAACAGCTTCACAGCCTCCAGACCTCCAGTCTCCAGTTTCTGCATCTCCAATAGTGTTGATCTCTGCTGCTGCTGCTGGATTTCTGCTGACTGCAGCCACAGTTGGGATCTTCTGCATCTGCTGGAGACAAAGAAAAACAGAACAGGGCAAGTGTTTATCATCAACTTACTGATATCAACACAAAGCTGTCAGTGATGATTGAGAGTTTTGCTGTTTTAACATGTCTGTCATTATTACAGAAACAGTCCAGAGCCATGATGAAGAAATAACTTATGCTGATCCAACATTCTACACACGAAATGCACAAAAAGCGGTAAGATAATTCATGTTAAGATTTACACTCTACAGTCTGAACATACACTCTAAAAAACAGGGTTGTTTTAAGCCCAAGGGTTGGGTAAATACAGGACAGAACACATGTTAGCTTAATTTTACACAGCAAATTGGGTTGATTTTACTCAACATAATGGGGTTCATTTTTACAAAGATGCTAGCTTATTTTTAACTTCATACTTGAATTCATGTTTACAGATTAACTTCAATGCTCTAAAGTAATGTAAAATAGTCCACACAATCGTGGTTTGATAACTTCCTTTATTTTCAACTTTTTTTGGATCATGTTACAGTATAGCATGTTTTATATTATTTTTAATACATATTGTATACTGTATGTATATTGACTACATTTAAACTCGATTAACAAACATTAGAAGTAAAAATTAAACATTTATATGTAACTATATTCGACCAGTCTCTGTTATCTTGTTTCTACAACGCCGCTGCTTCACCTGTGGGAGCTGGAATCATGTTCAGAGGGGAACTTCCAGTGTTCACTCATAGCCAAAATATGCTGTGACATGACCATAACCTGCCCATAAACAAACATGAACAGCTCTAACAACACATTTAACATCCAAACTATTTTGATGCATCTTGATGAATAAAATAATTTTTATGCAAGGCATTAAGCATTTTCATCATGCATCACTCGATTAGACGACTGACATTGTGTCCTTGTATGTTTCTTTGCATAAAATAAATGATATACAGTGCAGTAACAAATTAATAGATTGAAAAATGTACACAAACTTGTATTTTACATTGTTTACATTGTAGTTTACATTGTATAATTGAGAATGAGCTATTAGTATTATATAATACATGTTTTACCGAATTTGCATGTGTCCCTTTGGAGTAAATAAAAGGGTGGACAGGGAAATGAAAAGAAATTATGATGGCTTTATTCCAAACTTCAGTGAGCTGCTTAAAAAATAAATAAATAAATAAATAAATAAATGACACTATTGCCTTTTTTAACGGAACAGAATTGAATTCTGTTTGTATCATTTTCCCGTTTATCACTGTAAAGCTGCTCAACCCCCTCTGCAAATCAGGTTTATTGGCAAAATTTACAGCTGTTTGCAATGAACAAATCAAACAAGAGTAATTAAAATAGCTCAACACAGCAAATGTTTTAAGTGGCTTCCCCAAATTCAACTGAAAATGCAACTTTTAATGACTTCTGAAGTGTTAAAATTATGCAACCCCTTCATGAAAAGCATTTTTAGTACTTTTGCTGTAATGAATCTTATTTCATTCCTCATAAGCAATGGTCTCCAGTTCAGTAATATTCTTGGGTTTACGTGCTGTAACCACACTGTTCAAATCCCACCAGAGATTATCAGGTTCAAGTCAGGTGACTCTGATGGCCACTGTAGAATCTTCCAGGACTTCTTCTACAAGCCTTGGTGGAGTTTGACGTGTGCTTGGGATCATTGTCGTGTTGAAGGTCCAATGACGCCCAAGATTCAGCTTCCTCACTGACGGCATTACGTTTTCCTGATACTTCAATGAAGTCATCTTGCCTTTCACACTTTGCAGGTTTCCAGTGCCAGGGCCAAAAAGTTTTGTTTCATCGCTCCATAGAACAGATTTGCAAAAATTCTGTTACTTATTTATAGGATTTATTTGAGCAAATTGGAGCTGACTTTTCTTTGCTTTTGGGGCAGTAGTTTTGGAGTTCTGGCATGGAAACCATCTACATTTAGTACGCGCCTTACTGTGCAACCTGAAACCTCAGAGCCTGTTTCCACCAATTCTTGCTACAGGTCTTTTGCAATCACTTGAGGGTTTTTCTGAATCTGCTTTCGCAGAAGTCTGGTGGCAGCCGGTGATAGCTTCCTTTTTTTTGCCCCTGTCCAGTAGTGTATCCACTATTCCTTTATGTTTGAACTAGTTACATCAGGTGTAACTAGTGATTCCGTTCAGGGGGTTGAATGATTTTCAAACTGCATAAGTCATTAAATGTTGTATTTTCAGTTGAATGTGAGGAAACCACTTAAAACATTAGCTGTGTTGAGCTATTTCAATTACTTTTGTTTGATTTGTTCATTCCAAACAGCTGAAAGTCTGTAAATATTGTAAATAAACCTGATTTGCAGAGGGGGTTGAATAATTTTGACTGCACATTATCTACAGATTATTTGGCTTTTGCACACACCCTGACCTACAAAAGAAATAAGAGTGCTGAAAGAATTAGCTTGACTTGGCGTAACATGACCACAATGACCAGAGAGAGAGATAGAGCAGATAAGATCTTGATACTTCACTCAAAAATAACTCTAAAAACATGTGTCAGGGCTCAGGGTGTCTCTGCTGAAATAAACACTTCTGTTTCCTGTAATACTAAAAGCCAAAGATAGTTCTGCAAATTTGAAAGTGGGAAAAGCATTTCAGCTTTTGCCTTCAAAATTCTAAAATTAAAATTTATCTCATTAAACTATAAAACAAAAAAACAAAACATAAATTAGTTGTTAATTTTCATTTGTCAATTGTAATTTTTATAGCTTTCTATCTAAAAACTATGCATGAGGAGAGTTAGTCTTCAGATAGTTGAGTTTGTTCTGCCTGCTAAAGGGGTTCAGTTGTTGAATGACCAACACCCCTCTTTGTTGGATCAGCTAGTAAAAGCATCTATCTACAATCCCTCTTCACATAAGTTCTTTTTGCCTGTCATGTTATGTAGTTCACAACATGCAAGCTGTAAAGTAGTGCTGTAGTACTCAGGACTGAACTGGGACTTAAGCCAGAGTCCAAGACCAAATTTTATGACTATAGTCAAGACCAGATCAGGCCAAGTCCAAGTGCTTCTGAAAATAGCCTTGGATTCACACTTGAGTCAGACCTGAGTCCAAGTCTGTCTTCTTCTGGTCTTGTTCAATTCAAATGCTACAACAAGGCAATTTCAAAACACTGCTTCCTGTTTGACAAAAGGACAAAGTAAAGCAAATTGCAAATGCTTTTTTAAAGGCAATTTTATCAAACATTACATTTTAAATTTTAAAAATTGAATTAAATAAACAGTTTAAAGATTCTGTAAAAATACATATTTTTGTATATTTTTTTTATGTGTTGCTATGAAAATGTGTTCACTATAAAAAACTCAAACACAACCAGACATCTAAAAAAGGGATTCTTTATTTCCGACCACGTATGAAAAAGACACAGCGTTAATGTCTGAGGTTTCCGTTTCCATAGGTAGATGTATAAACAAAATGTATACAACAGAAAACAACAGGAAAACAACAGGAAAAGAACAGAAGAAAACACATTCACACAAAGAGCTCACCACGTACGGTATCTCCCGTTCAGTGTACTTAATTCAGATTAATTTGCACAAATTTCCTTTATAACTTTATGAAAAGAGTTGTAACATAAAACAAAGTATACAAAACTCTTTGTGTAATACCCCAAATAAACAACGGTAGTGGCTTTTGATGAAGAACAAAACAGAAACATTATTAATTAAAGCTGCAAGCAGCGATGAAAGGGCCCTCGCACCCAGGCCTTAAGATTACCTTAAGATTAGACTGACCATATATGATGTGCTTCTGGTTAAATCTCTACAAGGAGTTAATCACAGTGTAAAACATGTCATTTCCTGTTGCCCGCAGGTGGCACTATGACTGTAACTGAATATTGGCATGTATATGTCTTCAGACCGGGACTCTAATAAAACACGTGAAGTTTGGGGCAGATCGGAGATTGTATACCCGAGTTACAACAACATCGAAATTTGTCAGGCCGTCACAGACACGTCCTTCAGCGAAAACTCTAGATCTTCACAATTTAACGTTGCAAAGGCCTTTAGATTAGACCGACCTAATATGATCTGATTAAAGCTCTAGGAGGAGGAAAAGTTTGCAGAGAAAATTCAAAATATCTCACTTATCTTTTTTGTAGGTATTGGGGTGTTACATCTGTCTACCGAATTTCATAACTGTACGTGAAACTCAGCACAAAGGACGCTTAATTGAAATTTTGTAGGTGGCACTATCGAGCCATTTTGCCACACCTAATTTTGAAACCCATATCAGATGTAAATTTTCACCACTTCTGACACGTGTGCAAAGTTTCATGAGTTTTCGAGCATGTTTAGGCCCTCAAAAATGCGATTCATTTCAGAGAAGAAGAATGATTGGCTGAGCAATTACAATAGGGTCCTCACACCATCGGTGCTCGGGCCCTAAAGATGCATTCTCATAAGCCACACACACTTGTAAGAAGTAAATACATTTAACATTCTTCACATTACCATTAACATGACTATATTTATTTTCATCCCTAAAGACAAATTATTAATAAACTTGGATGAATATCAACATCAAAAACAGTAAACAGCTCTTAGACAACTTTCTTTTGAGGGAATAAGCATTTGCAATAAAGAATAACATAAATGACACACACTCTATGAAGCGCTGCACCGCACTAGAAAGCTCACGCAGCTCTCAATTCTTTGTTCTCCCCTCTGATATCATTTTATCAAAAGAAAAAGAATCACTTTCGTCTCAATATCACAACATGATCTACAATAGAGAACTCAAACAACACGTAATGATTACATCACCAATCAATCACAACATACACATCATTTCATCTGACCAATCAGAGGACAGGAAGCTCTCGGCAGCATAGGTCACTGTTCCCCTCACCTGTGGTCGATCGCGCCGGCGCCTCGTGATATTCTAGCACAGCAAACTTGACATCACAGCCTGTTCATTATCAAAATAAAATGTACAGTCAACCAAACACTACAAAAAGCTAGTTTATAATGTTTGTGCATTATAACATTCACTTTGTGTAGCCGGTATTATTTCTGAATGTAAGAAAATGCAACTTATAGGCTACGTGACTTATCTGTTTTGTTTTATGTTTTCTCTCAAAATCTCACAATAGTATTTTTAGCATGTTTTAATCCATCCAGCAAACGATATTAATCTGTTGCTGTCGGTTAACGGCTAGGCTGTATATTATTATTCTTATTCTTGGCTTGACTTGATTGCATGTAAATGGTTGTATATAGGTCACGTCAATTTAAAGGGTTAGCTCACCCAAAAATAATGTCATTAATTACTCACCCTCATGTCGTTTCACACCTGTAAGACCTTCGTTAATCTTCAGAACACAAATTAAGATATTTTTCATAAAATCCGATGGTTCAGTGAGGCCTGCATTGCCAGCAAGACAATTAACACTTTCAATGCCCAGAAAGCTACTAAAGACATATTTAAAACAGTTCATGTGGCTACAGTGGTTCAACCTTAATGTTATGAAGCGATAAGAATACTTTTTGTGCACCAAAAAAACAAAATAACAGCTTTATTTATGACAATATCTAGTGATGGGCGATTTCAAAACACTGCTTCATGAAGCTTTACGAATCATTTGTTTCAAATCAGGGATTCGGAGCGCCAAAGTCACGTGATTTCAGTAAACAGGGCTTCGTTACTTGATAAGTGTTTCGAAAATTCGATGGTTCACCACTGGGCGGCGGGACTTTGGCAGTTTGATACACGCTCCGAACCACTGAATCAAATCGAAACAAAAGATTTGTAAAGCTTCAAAGCTTCATGAAGCAATGTTTTGAAATCACCCATCACTAGATGTTGTCATAAAATCGTTATTTTGCTTTTTTTTGGCGCACAAAAAGTATTCACGTCTTCATAACATTAAGGCTGAACCACTGTAGTCACATGAACTGTTTGTTTTGAATTCGTCTTTAGTAGCTTTCTGGGCACCGAAAGTGTTAATTATCTTGCTGGCAATGCAGGCCTCATGGAGCCATCTGATTTCATCAAAAATATCTTAATTTGTGTTTAGAAGATAAATGAAGGTCTTATGGGTGTGGAACGATATGAGGGTGAGTAATAAATGACAGAATTTTCATTTCTGGGTGAACTAACTCTAAAAAGAAAAAAGTTGTGCTTAAAAAAGTGTGAAAACCACTGGGTTACAGCAACAGGAGTGTGTGCGCCGTACCTTCAGTTGTGAATGCCGCCTTCAGACAACGATTATAAAATTCTTTCAGAGCTCCTTGGATTCAATCAAGTTTATTGTCCTCATATGAAATAAATTACATTACATAAACTGCATATATAGGCTATATTATTGGATTATTTGTTCATTAAATTATCATTTTAAGATAAGGATCATGTTTGCAATTTTTATTCGTCATGTAAGCTACGATAGATTCTGACAATTAAAACAAAAATCAGGCTTGTGTTTTATGGTATGATCAGGGGCGGTTTCTTCATTAGGGCAATAGGGCCAACGCACCACCAAAAGGGACGGATTTTTCAATCACATTCAACCACAGAGTTACGCTAGCTGTTACTGCTAGGCTGTTTGTTCTGCCTCTGGATATAGTCCAATCAGCGTCGAGTCACGCTTTGTGGAGCACCGCCTCTTTTCGAGCGATTTCAGCCTGGCCGAGAATTGCCCCGAGTGCTCCCATAGACTTCCATTCAAAGAACTTTTTTTTTCGAACTGCAGGCACTGCAATGCATTCTCTATGGGTTCCGGGAGGGCTCGCACTAACATGCCTTCGTCATCATACGTAACCTTAACTTGTGCAGCGATTGGTGAAAACAAACATACCTCTATTAATATTTTTTTTTAAGCTGAAGTGGCATCCAATAATTTCCTCAGTGCATAATTTACATTTTCACATACATATTCTCCATCTGTAAATGTTAGAAAGTCGAGAAAATATTACTATTTTGGAGTCAGGCGTGGACGAGCCTTCAGCAAGCACAAACTTCCGTGAATGAGCGCGCCAAACAGACGGTCTGCGTCTCAATGTGCATACTATCCATCCTAAATAGTATATGACACTAGTAGTAATATTCAATACTGTTTAGGGCGGATAGGGTGGATAGTATGCACATTGGGATGCAGAATCGGAGTTCAATCTGAGTAAATTACATTTTGCTAAAAGTTGTTGAATTTTTTTTTTTTTTTTGACGAACATAATAATTATAACATGTAGAATTTCGAACCTACAACTAAGTGTATTTGTACGATAGCAGTAACTGTGTAAAGTGACTGTAGGGTAATCAAAATAATAATAATAATTAGTCTGTTCTTTTGTTTTTATTTATTTTCATTTTTAGTTTGGTGTATTTAACTTCTGCTTTAAAACTTCTGTATTTTGTTTTTAGATTTGTAAGGGTGGAACTCCTACAGCGGTTCAGACTGTAAGGTTTGCCGAGCGACTAAAGAAACTTTATCAGTAAGATGTTAGAGAACTGTACATTTCTTGTCTATTACCACCCACTGCAACTTATACCAACGACGGAAATAAGCGCAGTTATGATAGCAAAATATGTGGGAGAGCGTTGCTATAGTGTGACAATATTGTATTGCAATAGGGAGCACACTAATGTTAATACTAAATCAAAACTCGTTAGCACATCCATTGTAATTGAAAGGGTTTAATGACAATATCTGATGATGGTTACACTTAAAATAATTACAAAATAGATGTATGAGATGATAAAATCATATACCATTAATTGTACACAGCATGTATGAAAAAAGTTACCTGAGAGAGAAAGAGAAATAGAGAGAGAGAGAGAGAGAGAGAGAGAGGGCAAGGGAGTGCCCGAGATCCAAGGAAGAAGAGCATAGAAAAAGAGCCCAGAGCAACAGCTAAAATATTCTTTTATCCCTTCCTTGACCATGTGACTGAAACTCAAATGTGAGACATTCAAACTGACCAATCAGAAGATTAAAACTTCCCCCCACTGTACGAAAGGTGTGACCATTTGTAGACCCCCGATGTACACACATCTTGGCCTACAGGCCTTGATCACTATCACCTTTGTGCCTCCCAAATGGCCCTTGGCAAGAGAGAGGGGTGTGAAACAGTAAAGCAAATGTCTTTGTTCATTTTAAAATATCTTTGGATATTTTCAATTCTTACAGATTGTAAAGTTACAATTTTAGAATATAGCCTTGGCCTAATGTGATTTGACCCCTTTTTTGCACATAACATAGCATACTACACAGTTACATTCATGTTTGTTTTTATAGCCTTCAATATGAACATTGTTTCTAGGACAATATTGGGCAGGATGTGAAATAACATTTTTTTATTAAATACAGATTTTTTTTAGATCCCAGCCCTATGGCATGCTTTAAATACTGAATTGTCCATGTTTTAGATAAGCAGTAAAGATACATTATTATATCACTTGTTAAATGGTTATTTAACAATTAGCCTATTCATTCCTGCATTTTTAAAAAAAAAATTTTGCGCCCCCCCCAACATTTTTTTTGCACCAGCTGCCACTGGGTATGATTTAGCTCATTTATTTGTTCAGAAACAGAAGTAATTTAAAATGTTATTTGTATAGCCTTATAGAATTTTTTTAAGTAGGCCTATATAATACAGCAAAACAGCGCTTCCAGTAGGGTATTTTATAGAGCTGTCAACACTGAAAACTCAGACAGCATGCACTGGCGCCAACCCTGGCTCTCGCAAAGGAGGGTTTAGAGATTTTTAAAAATGAACAGCACAAATAGTAATAGGTCTAAAAACAGTTATAGTTATAGATTCTGTAGGCTGAAACAGAAGCAGGTCAGTAGGAAACTGGACTTCTGGAGAAAAAAAACTGAAACTGAAGATACTGTTCTGTCTGTGAGAAAAAAAGAGTGTGAATATTACAGCTTTTTTTTTTTTTTAACAATGCCTCTTAGTCAAACATTCATGAAACCACTAACCAAAAAAAAAAAAAAAAAAAAAAAAAAAAAACAGAATTTAGAGTAAAATGCATTATAACCTAATGTTCAATAGAGTGATATTGGACTGCTGTCATAATGTGAAAGTGAATATTTCGAATGTTTAATTTCTGTAAAATTTACAGAAATAATACTACTACTACTACTAATAATTGTCTTGAATGTGCATGCATTAAAAATACAGTTTTTAAATGTGTTTAAAATTGTTTTTATGACTGTTGTGGTATGAAGCTGCTTATTTGGTTTTTTTAGTGGTAAAGCACTGTTATTTAAAAATATCTCAATCTGATACTTAAGAATTTTGTGTCTTCATAACTTTTGTGTTTGTGTTTTCTTTCAGAGTGTTAAACAGGAGGATGAGGTGGTGTACGCAGGTGTCGTCACGAGACGTTAATCAAACTGTTCATGATAAATTTGTCGTTTTGTATAGTAAATAAAAACACATGCACACTGCAGCTAAATTCAGAATCGTGTTGCTTCATCTCTGCTTTTTTGACATGACTGGATGTTATTGCTGCTTTCCCAAGATGCTAAAAATAAAACTGTGTGTTTGTGTGTAGTTGTGTCTTTCTCACAACTATGCATCTAAGTACAGTCATCATATCGACTAACAGAAGACATCTTAGTGGTTTTCTTGTGAAAAATTATTGCATTAAATACATTGTTTTACCCTCTACACAGTTTCAAGTCAGAACGAAACCTGACGTGGCCCGAGTTCTTTAGACTTGTAAGGAAATGTGGTTTTGGTCTGATAGATGGACAAACGTAGAGTTCTTTGAGCCTCTTCCTGTCCTGCTTACCACACAGACTGATTTCCTTTTACTTGACAAATACTATAGTGTTAAATGGGTCAAAAGCAAATGAAGATGCATGTTGAAAATAATGCATATAAAAAATAATGTACTTCATTTGCTGATCATTTGTTGGAGAACAAAAGGTTTGAGTTGTGTGAGATGTGTAATGTGACATTTTGTGAAATTGATAGGTTATATGATTCAACATTAATCAGTGAAAACTGCAGAACTCTGTTGTTGTAATGGTATAAATTTGAATTTGTCCCAGATGTTGACTGACAAAAACAGTAGCATATAAGTTCTTCTGCAAGACATTGCAGGACGCGCAGTCTAGGTGTGATTTCGAAAAGTTTTCTGAAAAACAAGTTCTGCTAATCATTGCTAGAACAACTACTGAAACTATAAAAAGGTCAAGCATAAAATTATTAGTAAATATTATAAATAAAATAATTATTTTCAAAAGATTAACTAACCTTTACACACAGTCATGAGGAGACCTATCTGTGATGTCATATCATGGTTGTTTGTCACATTACAAAAATAATAGCTTCCTACATATTGTTTAAATACTGCAAGTTTGAAAAGCACCCATCAGAAGAGTGTAATATGATGTTTCAGAGTTCAAGGGTCACGGGTTTACAGCCTGTCCAACAGATGGTTTCCATCATCATATCAGTGTTTGGTTGGTTAGCTGCTGATAGAAGCTGTAACACCATCAGGGTCCATAATGTGTCCTTAATTATTCAAAATAGCTGTTTATACTGATTAAATATTTTTATCAATTTTGTCATATACTGGAGCGCACTTCTGCATTCATCAATTCTCACTTGAGCTGACATCATGACCTCTGACCCAACATATGATGCAGGTGTGCGTAAGCTCAGGTGAGAATGACGGGTGCTGAACGTGTGTATGGCCTTTATAAATCTTTTTGTGTGTACAAAAACATAGTGTGTACACACATCTCCTCCATCCTGAAATCATCATATATGGAGCTTATACAAGGTCTAGTTTTACTATGCATAACCTCATCTGCATATCATTTCCATGCATATTCCCATCCACATGACACCATGGTTAACACTGTCAAAGATACAAGACATGGGAAAATATTAGATACGGACTATAAATGCCATTTGTGCCATACACATTACAATGCTAAAAATCATCCAGTATCCTTTTAGAATGAATATATAAAATAAATAAATATATATAAATATAAATGTATATATAAATAAATAAATCAAAATATCCATAAAAACAAAATTGTAGCTATAAAATGTTTCTCAGATAAAGTTTTTAGAATAGAGTTGATTCATTAATTTCCAAATAGTATTGCAATTGTTTTAAACAATTCAAATCAACACCTCCGTGTGGATGTACAGTAAGCTATTATCACTGAATTTAATCAAACTGGACAATGGATCGTTTGACCACCGAATCCAGCAGTGACTGCCATAATATCAAAGTAAATGTGCATCACTGATCATCGTTTTTGCTAAAAATATTTTGCCCCTTTTTGGCTATTTTAAAAATCATAAGCGTAAAAGATGCCCTAAATAAACTACTCTTTACTACAAACCAAAAATACAAAAGGTAGCACGTGGCACTAAACTAGTGTTTCTTACGCAGATCCTATGACGCAGATGCGCTCATTATAAATCACATGGCGCGCCCTCATTGGTGAAGCCATGCGTTGTCGTCACCGTCGTCACCTCTGGTCGTCACCAGAGCCATAGAGAGAGAGAGTTGCGACAACTCCATAGACTCCAATGGAACGGTTTTTTACAGCAATGGCGGCTCGTGGAACCTCTCAATAGTTCCCGGAAGTAGCAGCCGCGCCGTAGAGTTACAGCAGAACAGACCGTTTGTGATGTACTTTTAAAAGGTAAGCCGTTTAAATTATAAGATTTTATAGTATCAGTACATCTGAATCAAATTAACTTGTGTATTAAAGCATGCTAGCTGATATTGCTCACTAAATAAATAGTTCCAGGGGATAGTAGATTAGATAATAGATTAAAACAATTCATTCATCGTTGTGTAATTACAGAAAAGGGATTCTAAACGGGGTTAAATATAACTTTGGGGCTTGTGGTGGGTGAAAGTGGTAAAATGAGAATATCCTTATTCCATATTAAATGTACAACCCAGGTGAAAAAAAACTATAGTAAATAGTATAGTGTTTTTGAACCATACTATAGTAAATTGTAGTATACTATATTATAGTATTTACAACACGTTGTTAATGAATGCTACAGCATACTGCAATATAGTGAACTGATAAACTGTAATAAATACTGTAGTATACTTTAGTTTTTTACTGCAGTACTGTTTTACTGTAGTTTTTTATTGTAGTATAATATACCCTAAAGTTGTAGAAAACTTAGTACAGTATTGGGTAACTTAATTTGTTTATATTACTATAGTTGTTCTATTATCACAGCAACTATAGAATTACCACAACAAATTAATTCAAGTACTTTACTATAGTATGGTTCAAAAACACTATGGTATTTACTATAAATTACTATAGTATTTTTTTTCACCTGGTAATAAAGAAAAAAAATCCTTATTTTAGAATTTATATTCGAGAATGTATTGTGATTCTGTTGTCTGTCTATTATGTGTCTATTTTTGGATTGATGGGGAGAGGGAAGTTTATAAGTGAGATTAAAAAAAACAATGCTTAAAAGCAGCAAAAAAAATAAAAAATAAATATATATATATATATATATATATATATATATATATATATATATATATATATATATATATATATATATATATATTACACTAGGCTAAATGGGAAATCATACTAAATACCAAAACTGTATATTATATACTACTACTGTATTTAATTTCTCCCATTTTGTTTCCTTTTATCTTGCTTTCAATACAAGCACAAAGGGGATTCAGATCCTGAAGACTCCATGCAATGATGCTGTCACCGCCAGTCTCTGCTCCCTGGATTTTGCAAGCTTTTCCTTGCTCCTTATTTTTAATAAACCTTTAATAAACATAAAAGTTCCCAGTGTTGGTTTTTGTGAAAAAAGGCAGATACAACCTATATATGATTAACACACAACTTGGCGCACAATCTTTAGTTCTATTTAGATTGCTCCTGCTGACTAGAACATAACTTTCTCCTTTCCGTGTCAGTGGGGAAACCATGCATTCATACTGCTTTCTCTGAGTGACTGGATCATCCTCATGCAACACTGCAAACCATAGCGGGGAGACAACAAGAACATGTAGGAAAGGACAGATGAAATGCTTGACATGCAGTTTATTATAAATGTATAAATCCATTGCACTAAATCAGTGCAGAAGTCAATGTGTGTATAATGTTTTATTTTAGAATTGAATATATTGTGTATGAATGTATATATAATAAGTGAATGGGGTGCATAAGAATTGTTAACATTAAGATTAATTAAATTTCACTTAATTAAATTTTACATTTCACTTATTTGCAATGGGTTTTTTAAGACAACCTGTCACCTGCAGGTCTCCTGTCCCTGTAAAACCATAGTGAACATGACTTGATTGCCCTGAACTAACATACAAGTTTAAAAACATAAAAATACTTCAAAACAACTGCAACGCGATCTTTAAACAAGGTAATGTTAGCCAGAAATATGTTAACAAGGCAGGCAACGCTGGTTGACAACACTAATCCTCAAATATTAGCAGGTTTTTATCTTTTAAAAACAACATTGCTGTAACTACAAACACATGCTACATTCACATGTCGGTGTATTACATAAATATTGTAAACCGATGCATTTATTGACTACAAATTACCAAAAATCACGGTTCTGTCTCTCTAACCCTATCTTTTTGAATTGCCGCCGAAGCACTTCCTGGAACTATCTGAAGGCTACACGAATCACGTGACGATCAAGCGCTTCCGTTGTCGCAACTCTGTCTCTCTATGGCTCTGGTCGTCACCAAGCGTCTCGATGATTGACAGATGAATAGACCAATCAGGTACCCGCGTCGCCCTGCTGAAAACGAAAGTAAAGACAGAGAAAAAAAGAAGGGGAGGGGGAAAAAACACCATACCCAAAACAAATCATAATTATAACATTGGATGTAACATATAAGATTTTACTTCACAATATTATTAAAATCATTATGCTTTATTATGATTATTGTACTTTGTTCCATTTATATTTAGATTTCTTTTTATGGAGTAATAGAAGATTAAAATAAATAGTGTGTGCATGATTTGAGTAGTTTTTGACTCCCTTACTCTGATGTAAGTTATTTGATGCACATAAACACATTCCAATAAGTTTACAACAAAAGTTAGAATTCAAATTTACAAAGAATAATGAAAAATAATAAATAAAAATTATACTTCTAATTGCGTTAAAGTCTTTTCATGTTTCTTCTGTTCTGGTAAAAGACAGACTTGTTGGATGAAACTTCACATTGAGGAAGAGTTGTGTGTTTGCAGATGTCTCTTTAGCCTTAAAGAGTTGAGCTGACTTCTGCTCCTGAATAAAATTTTCTTCATTGATTGAAATCATTGGTTTACAAATCTTAACTGTACTTCCCCATTCAAAATGTATCACAATTAATTAATTTACTGTCTTTCATAAAGGAGAGTATTTCTTTAATACTTGTTGGTAAATGTTCACTACCAAAAACTGATGCTATTTCAGTTTGTACTATTGATGTTTTATTCGTCTCATATTGTGAGAAATGCTATTTTTATATTATTTGAATAATCATATGGGGATATGGTGATGGAAAAAAAATTAGATGGGAGGAAAAACTATATTTCAATGCTTTTATATTTACCCCATAGTACACCTACATCTCAGAGACGTCTATCTGATGTGCGTTTACATCTGGGAGACTTTTTTTTTTTTTTTTTTTTTTTTTTTTTTTTTTGAGTGTTTGCTCAACTGCGATACGTCTAAAGGATGAATTCCTGTCAGATGTCAAATAGATGTTTATAAAATATCTTTAAGATGTTTATGATTTATAATCTATGCAAAAATGACATCTTAAAGACATCTATCAGATGATTGAACACAGCAGATACGTCTAGCAGTTTCAGATGTACGTGTGTACAAAACTGTTGCGTTTACCCAAGAAACTTTAAGTAAAAATATAATATGAGGGGGGAAAAAATATATTTCAGTTCTAATGTAAGAGAATGCAAAGCTTTGTAAAAGTATTCCAGTTACTGTACAAAAGCTCTCTCTTCTCTTATATCACTATTTGTCCCTTTTATGGAAGCTTGTTTCTGCCATGGAATAAATTTTTTTTTAAAAAGGTAATTGTGACTTTTTTCCTCATAGTTGCGAGTTTATGTCTCACAATTTTGACTTTTTTCCTCAGAATTGCAAGATATAAACTCAATTGCGAGTTACAAAGTCAGAAATGTAAATTATAAAGTCAGAGTTGTGAATGATATTGTCAGAATTGTGATATAAACAAGCAATTATGAGAAAAGTTAGAACTGCAAGTTTATTATTATTTGGGCCCATTATTATTCTTTTTTTCTTCTCAGAATTGCAAGATAAAAAGTTGCAATAACCTTTTTAATTTTTTTATTTAGTGGCAGAAACAAGCTTCCATACCCTCTACTTTAAAGACTTCACAACATTTGATTCGAAATTAAAATGAAAGGAAGAGTGTGAATGAAACAACTAACGAGCAATTTGTTAATGTGAGGAAATATTGAAATATTTACATTAGCTGCTGAATGTGTGTATAATTGGCTTTTTATACTGTATACTATTTATTATACTGACCTCTGGCCTCCTGGACAATTCAAATGTTGGAAGATTAAATGTAAGGTATCTAATTCACCTGCATAATAAGTGATTCCTGTGTAATAATTGTAATTCATTCTAATAATAATTACAATCCATTACTCACTGCAGCTGGGAAAGTCTCAGCAGTGGTGATGATCAGGAAATATAGTGGAGTTCAGAGTGGAATAATGGATCACAGCAGGAAAAGCAATCACACACAGAGCTGTACAGCACTGTTTTTTTTTTTTGTTTTTTTTTGTTTTAATTGCAGAAAATATCACCATAGGTCTTAAAAAACTTGTTATTATTATCAATGAGTTTAAGAGATTTAACAACAAGCATAATCTCAGCAAGACATAAAATCTAGGCAAAATCATGAAATTTGTTTTTGTGAATAAAACATTAACAATACAACACAAAAAAATTGTCAACAAGATCGACAGCACGGTCATTTATATAAAAATATAAAAATGTATCTTCCAGCGAAAATTTTAAATCATATTTTATAAAGGAAGAAAAATAATAGCTGTACAGCACTGTTTTTACTAAAGGTTTGGGCTGGTGACATGATAAAATCATTACTTATTCTTCACATGATATTGTGATGACCTCTAGTGGTGAACTTGAGAAACTGCAGAATCTCTCTGTAGCTGCTGTTGCATCTTAACACCAGTTACACTAAAATTAAGGCTAGGCCAACTGAACTGATTCACTTTTCAAAGTAAATAAAATAATCAAGTTTTTACTTGTATATTTACATAACATGTAAAGACATAATAAAATACAACGGCAAAAAAAGCACTGGACATATCTAGACTGGTGAATGCGAAAGATATTTAAAATGCAGTGAATTATGGGCACATGATGGGCACATTGAGACTGAGTTTCATAAAAAAAAAAAAATATCAATAAAAATAATTTTTCTGTATATATCATGTAAGAGGAATATAATTGTAAAACAGATCAAAGTAAAATAATTATACAAAGAAATATATACATATGACAGATAGGACTGATTTAAATCTTTGCATGTATCACACAATGATGTCATTTTAGTTTTAAACTGTTTATATCATTTAATATATTTAATTGCTAAATCTGACAATTACAATTAGCAATGTTTTAATTCCTTCATCATGGATGAGTTTAATCCCAACATCATTATGAAGAAGGTCTTATACTGGAAACTCATATTCCTGCGTATCGTCCTCTTCTAATTTACCTGTAAAAAAGCAAAATATCTTGTATGAACACTAAATCAACAATATCCATTCAACATTACTCACAATGTGTGTATGTTTCTATTAATGCTGCATTATTTAATTTGTAAGACTGCTCCTTTTTAATACACAAAAGTACGGTGGCCGAGAGAGCTCAACGCGCTGCAAATAAAGAAAACATCTTCATCAGTTTGACAACACATATGCGCTGCAAACTCCACAACACTTACAAATAGACAAACGCGCTGCAAATAAAGAAAACATCATCAGTTTGACAACACATGCGCTGCAAACTCCACGTTTTCTTTATTTGCAGCGCGTTTCACTATTTGTAAGTGTTGTGGAGTTTGCAGCGCATGTGTTGTCAAACTGATGAAGATGTTTTCTTTATTTGCAGCGCGTTGAGCTCTCTCGGCCACCATACAAAAGTATAATAAACTGTACATTAGTTAAAGCAATGCTCTCTGAAGCTGTTTAAATGTACTGTACAATACAGGTATAAACAGCTTGAATTCATAACAGCTGTTTATTTATAAATTGCTTTTCAGCAGCATCTCGCTAAAATTACCATCACACACATACGGTATTCATTTATTACAGTATTATAGCAAGAACCTTCTGAGGATCTTTCATCCGATGGTGGCTTTTCTTGTGCTGCTGATTTCACAGGATCCTCCTGGGCTTTAGACCAAGTAAACAATCCACCAATGCTACTGAACACGTTTGCAGCAGTGTTCCAGCTAATCCAGCCTTCTTCCTCTAGGCTGTGAGGAGGAAACAGAAGAGAAAATAATCAGTGTTCAGTGGAACAAGTTCCAAATTAATTATTATATTTCAATTAAGTACAAACTGTAATAGACTGTAACTAACATTCAATTCCTGTAAACAGATTAGTTACTGATTTGACATCATTTGGCATACACACTTTCTCCTGGGCAAACATTTCCAAACAATATTTCAGGATTTTCCTAGGTCAAAAATGGTCTTCTGTGGTGACTGATGAACACGGTCATTCACACACACACACACACACACACACACACACACACACACACACACACACACACACACACACACAGTGTGTTTTTATTCTGTAAAAACTGTATATTCTCTCCCCTACACTAACCCTACCCCTAAACCTACCCATCACACAAAACTTACTGCATTTTTGGGATTTCACAAAACAAAAACAAACAAACAAACAGTTTAGTATGTTCATTCTGAAATAATATCCCACATCAGATCACAGAAGGGAGTTATTTTAAACATTTTACTGGCATTATATTGAATAAAAACATGATATTAATGTGATAAACTATTGTTTTTACACTATGCTAAGATAACATGCGCTTATGCACCTGTTGCAACAAAAGGATGTTTCCTCACCTCAGGTTACAGCTTGAGTCTTGTATCAGGTCAATGAGCTTCTGCCTGGAGGATCCAATGTTATTTTTACTCAGATCAAGCTCTTTTAAAAACTGCAGTGCTTTTGTGTTTGTCAAAGACTGAGTTAAAGAAGAAACATCTGTGATGCCACACTCATTTAGACTAGAAAGAGACAAACAGACACAACAATATTTTTACTTTCATGTTTGCCTTTCCCTCAGCACAATTTTGCCGCAAAAATCAGTCATCTCAATAGGAATCCGTGATGAGAGACTTTCAGTGTCAGAGAAATTCACATACATGAATTTTACATCAATATCAAATCTCACAAGAAAATTCACAGTTGCTTGATTTGCTCATATAAGCTACACTAAATATTCAAGACTATCTTTTAATTCTGTCATTCTTCAAAAAGATAAAGTGCTGCAGAATAAAGAAGCTGTTTGGAAAATGTTTCACACATTCTTCACATCTGGTCTATTAATATTTAATTACAAATATCAGCTAATTAAATTACACATTATTGTCTTTTTTTGTGGCTGAAATCATCTTATCATACTTGTACATTTTTCAAGACTGTGAAGTTACTGACTGACGGAGTGCCCATATAAAGCTAATTGATTATGAAATCATCACCTGCCATATGGCCAAAACTGACCTGCGCTTGGTACTTGGTGGGTGTCAATTTAAGACCCTGCTTTCATCTGCTTTTTAAAACACATCACTAGGTAAAAATTATTTTCCATACAGATAACGTAAACTCAGGCTCTTCATGAGATATTGAGTGAAAGTGATTTGGATGAATTGTTCTATATAGAAGTGATTTTAAGCATTTTGATTCTTGTATTGTGAAGATTACTGACCTCAATCTCTCCAGTTTACAGCGTGAATCCTTCAGTACTTCACATAAGATCTCCACTCCTTTGTTTTCTATTTGATTCCCACTGAAGTTCAGCTTTCTCAGGTGTGACGGGTTTGATCTCAGAGCTGAAGTCAGGAAGACACACTGCTTCTCTTTAATATTGCATTTACACAATCTGAAGAAACACAAAAAACAATGACTCAGATCTATGATGTCATCTTATTCTCCTCTATTTTCCCTCAGAATTTTCCAGCAATCCATGTTTTCACTGTTTTACAGAAAGGAAGAGGACAGAATCTCTATTATGAAAGAAGCAGCAGAAACAAGCAATTGTTTTTTTCATCACATACAAAAAAAACAAAACAACAACAACATGATCATCAAACATTAATCTGCATATAAAATAAAAATATATGAAGCTACAGTAGAATCAAATGATTTTGCTGTCGTTTCTTTAAAAGTAGAGGATCTGTTCTTTATTTTGATTTATTGTATGTTCAGATATTCATCCAACACAATATTCTGGGGACCATGAAACTTTTGTGAAAATGATCAAAAATGCTGACAGTAAAGAGTTAAATAGATACAGTAGGCATTAATCTGTCATAGAGTGTATAGTTCACATTGACTTTAACACTGTCACAGTACTGTATGCTGGAAACTGTTGCAGATATGAATAGCATAACATTTCTACAGAACAACATGTACACAATTAGTACAATGATAATTAGTAAAATAAAATTTAATTTAATGCAATTACTTGTTAGTTAGGCATATAAAATTAAGTTTGACCAATAGGGAAATGCAGTTGTAGTTCAGGTGAAATGATACAGTATAAACAATGTAACCTAAACTCTGTTGTCTTTAACTAAACAGTAAACTTTAATCACTGTAACTGCTGTAAAATATAATGATACTAACTGTAGATTTTCCAGTTTGCATTGTGGGTTCATCAGTAGATCACTGAGGTCTTTAAATCCAGAGTCTCCTGGTTTATTCCCGCTCAGGTCCAGCTCTCTCAGGTGTGACGGGTTTGATCTCAGAGCTGAAGCCACAGCAGAACAACCTTTATCTGTCATATCACAACCTCTTAACCTACATTATGAGAAAGAAAGAGCAAGAAAAAAAGACAAGAAGAAAATAAGATAACTCTTTATTCTGTAAAGACTCATCCTCTCCGTAAACAAACAAAACAAAAAAGACATTCAGAGGAAGAGAGATCATCATTCAGGGCTGTACACTGAGACATATATGCTGAAAAAAGCAAAAATATTATGAATACCTTCCTAATCAAAATCATAATTTGTTTATATTTACCAAGTACAATTAAGCTAGTCAGTGAAAACATTAAAAATCCTTTCTTATGTTCGTTAAATAAAGGTTAAAGAGAACTGAATCACAGATTCTTTAAATTCTTCAGATTTATCACAAATCTAGTGAAATACTGTAATAATCTGCCCACAGAAATGTTGGAAATTATGTGAATGTGAAAATAATGTATAACTTGTGCTCGCTACATTCCTAAATGCACAATAAATTCACAGAGATGGAGTTCACTGCATTCATTCACTGTGATATGAGCAGTTCTGAGATGAGGAAAACACCGGATCACAAGCTCATCATGTCAACAAAGAGCACATTTCACAGTTCAAGCAGGCTATATACATATTTAATTGAATCACAATCTTTTGCAATTTGATAAGAGAACAAAAGCCATATTGCACTTTCAATTTTAGTTTGTTTACAGAAACTTTGCCAAAACAATGTTAGAGACCTTTTATGATATCCCATAAAGTTCAGAAATATGGAGTATAGGTAACAGGAAACAATGGAATTATAACGATTAACATACATACATACATAGCAAGCATGATAAACTGCACTATTTATAGTTGTTGTAACAGGCGTTTTATACTTGTGTATAATTAGGGCCTATAAGTAGGGCTGCAACTAAGAGTTATTTTGATGATTGATAATTGTGTAAAAAAAAAACATTTTAATATTTTTAATCAGATGAAAAATCTAAATATTAATTCTTAAAAATGTATAATTTTCAGGTGTGTGGATCAAAAACAAATCAAAAACAAAAGAACGAAAAATGGGGATCCACACACATCAAAATATAGGCCAAAAAGCTCACATTAATTTATTAAACAGAAGTCACAAACAGACTGAAGTTTAGAAGTGGAAGTGCAATGTGCAGCAAAACGTTTTCAGGTTCAACCCTTCATCAGTGCCATGTGCTTCCAAGCATCCACCTGCACAAGGCAAGATACACTAAATGCTTATGCAGGAGCGCTTGACACAAAGCATTCTTATGTTTCAGATGAGTCGTGACTCGTGCACCTTTCCTACAGCAGCTCTCTGTGTTCTCTGCAGTTTTCCATACGGGTCCAAAGAAATGGGTTATTCCCTACTGTAAAGCGATGTGATAGGCGGGTGATTTTTGTGCACAGACAAGACTAATCGATAATCAAATTCATTATTTTCATTATTGATTATAAGCAACCTTTGTATGTTAAAATTAGGGATGCATCCGATATTCAGATCGGTATCGGCTCCGATACTGCCATTTTTGCCGGATCGGATATCGGCCGGACGGGACCGATCCAAATCCGATACTGTGCATGTACTATTCTGTTATTGTTAAGCTCCACAAAAGGCACAAAAACATTAAAAAGCACCATAAAGTTTCTGTGCACTATATTCCAAGTGTTCTGAAGCCATTCCATAGTTTAATTTGAGGTACATATAAATATTTAAGTCGTTAAATTAAAGTTAACGTAAATGCCTCCCTCTGCTGCGGCTGTCAGTCATTCTCCATTCAGCATTCAGACTGCGTGACGCGTTCGGTTATGACAGTCAACACAATGAAACTCTCTCCAAGATGAATCAATGTTTCTATTATTATACTTCATCAAGATACCGGTAATACAATACGCATCAATATATCTTCTCTTTGTGCTTTGAACTTTTCACTGCGGAGCGCTGTGACTCCATGATGCTTCAAGCGCATCATTCTGCACACGGGATGCGCATAAGCGCTTTGTGCCGCTCTGTATGGTCATATTAAATTCCATTCATATTATAATACTTTTGGGCAATGAAAGATTGTTAATAGCATTTTTTGTTCTGTCCTATCTATCATATGTTGCTGCATCATTTTAATTTTTATATTTTAATTATAAGACATTTAATAGCTTCTTCGTCCACATTTTCATATTTATTCACAAACTTATAGGATAAACAAATAGGCCTAGGCTATGCATTTATTTATATTATGAAAAGAAAGTATTATGAAAAAAAAGTTAAAGTCTGCGTCACTTTTCAGTTTTCATCTTTCATCTCATCTCAACACTTTTTGAGGATCGCGAGTGAACGCAATCATCTCTTCCTCTTTACTACTTTACAGAAGGAAATAAACATGAATGAAAATCAAAAAATATGTTGAAAGTTGCAGTAGATTACCGAAATCTGTATCACGTCAGTTCAATCAGTGTTGTAAACAATGTCACGTATACCTCAGAAAAGCCATTCGTTGACCATAAACTTATAGTCAGCAGCAAGAAAAATAAAACAAATTCTTTAAAACAAAACGGATTAGAAACTTATTTATGTAAGCATAAGTATTACAATATAATAATAAAATGTTCAAACTGGGTGTGCGTAATCAAACGCATGTTTTCATTTTATTCTCTCGCGCTCTGCTGCCACACTGGAGCACACTCACCACCTACTGGACAGTGGTGTGAATTACAGTTAAAAGCTACATCAGCCTCAGTAATCTGTCAAAATGACGGACAGGCTGCAGATTTTTTCCCTCACTGCTAAAAAAAATTCAATTAATGACGGAAAATGTTCGGTTAACGCGACCTTTGAGATTATATATTATATACACGCCACATTACCGCCGGTGACACTCCATGACCGCGGTGGCGCGGTTGTCATGCCGACCATCAAAGCCCTATGTGAGGCATACAGTTTATTAGGTAATTTAGCACTTTTCTTATTACTTGAATATCGGATCGGATCGGGACAAAATGACAAAATGGGACAATACTGAATCCCAGGTATCGGTATCGGTATCGGAAGCGAAAAAGGCGGATCGGTGCAGCTCTAGTTAAAATGAAGTTTATGTACAGCCCTGTCATTTATTTCACCAGATCACGAAATACCAAAGAGAATATTTTTTCACAAAAAAATAAGAGGACAAGTATAAAGTGTTCAAGTAATTTTAAGCATTTTGATTCTTGTATGTAAATGTTCCTCACCTCAATCTCTCCAGATGACAGCGTGAATCTTTCAGTACAGCAGATATGTTCTTTGCTCCAGTATTTTTTAGTTGGTTCCCACTGAGGTTCAGCTCTCTCAGGTGTGAAAGGTTTGGAAATAGAGCCGAAGTCAGGGTGTAACACTGTTTCTCTGTAAAACTGCATCCACACAGACTGAAGACACAGAGAAAATACAATCAATCAGATCTATAATGATCAAACTAAAATTTGTAAATAATTATAATTCTCTCAGCATTTTCCATTTTAGAAATGTCAATAAGTTAGGAAATGTTATTTCAAGATGCAAAAAAGTTGACACAATTTCAAATCAACGTCATAAGCGGTTCTTCTGTGTCAATATCATAATTTGGGTGCCATATTTTTACAGTCTGTCTCTACTACCAAATCAGATCAATAATATTGATGATCATTCTGCACTTAAGATTCTATTCATATTTTCTGTCAAATCAATTGCAGCCTAAATTTGTATACTTCAGTCAGGACCACTTAAGCCAAAAATACAATAGATAAACTTTTTAGTCATCTTTTATTGGCATATTTTGCAGAAGTTACATTTGGCGGTGTGGCTCGGTTCTAAATTCCCTGTCCTTTTCATGAGCTCCATGAAAAGCTAAAAGAGGGAACAGCAGCAGCTTCTGGGGACAACCTCAAATGTTTTAAACCGGGAGAGCAGCAAAAATCCCCCAACTGAGAACAGAGCATGCATCGATGACAACAGAATGACATTAATTAAGTTAAACACAAGTTTAGGGAGGAGGTGGGTTGCAAAGCAGTGTTTAGTGGAAGCAGCCAAGCAGGCAGACAGAAGATGTGTTTAAGTAACGCGCTCTGTTTAAGAGTTGCCAATTAAGTGCATAGGAATCAGATCATCTGATATGGGTGGAGTTAGAATTTTTTCAATCAGCTGATGTCAGCTGATAGCAGAGCTTGACTACGAGGCCTGTCTGAACTATTGCAGAATTCTTGATTTCTCCAGGCATGGTGAAAAAAAAATAAAAATAAAATAAAATATTGGTATTGGCCAATAAAAGTGATTTTACATGCTATCGGCCATCAGCTTATAGTTTAAAAACAGCTGATGATCAGGGCTGATTATATCCTCTAAATCAAGAGGGTGGAATTAAGATAAATACCAGCTGATAAAGATCGGTGGCCAAACAATTGGTACATCACAATTTGCTTTGTTCTGGAACAGGCACTAAATTGTGTTGCAGCTCAAGTCATAGGTTTAGACTAGACACCTGCTCGGGAAAGATTTTACAGTCCCGCTCCCAGCCCCTCCCACCAGATTCTGTCCTGCTCCTATAAAAACATATATAACCTTTTCCGGCTCCCACCTGCAACATTCACACATAAAAGCTTACATAGATCACTACGTTCAATTTCCATTAAATAGTTTCAAGTTACGTGTCTCCTTGCCACAACATCATAGCATAAACGCTCTCGATAGAATATTTGTAATTAAAGCATCAACATTCACAAACCATTGTTAATTTCAGCAATCATAGGCTAAAGTGTGCATGGTGTGGCATGGCAGAATGCATGTAAAGATCACTTCCTTTCTAATCACTAAAAAGCTTTTTCGACGAGAAAGACTTCCGCAAAGACTTTCGCTCATGACTCCTCGACGGGAAGCTTCCTCACTCCTCGATCCTCGCCTCCTCACGGTGCAATTAGAGAATTGAGAAGACCTTCAAGATGGCTGAGTTTGATCGGTTTCCGGTCATAGGATGGAGGACGAAGGAGCGAGGAACGAGGAGGGATATTGAGAAGCACCCCCACTCTGTTATAATCAGTGAAGTTCACTGACTGCACAAAAAATCTTTTATAATGTCTACACTTTGTTTGTTATATTGAGAGGACTTATGAGCGAGTGGAAATCCAGCAATGAACAAAAACTACAGAGTTTTGAGCAGTGAGTGGATTCTAACTTAAATACATCTGATTGGTCATTGTGTAAAAGAAATCAACAGATATGTCTGTGATTGGCTACTTTGCTCAATGCTGCAAAAACCTGTTAAAAATAAATTGTCTATTCTTGCATTTGTAAATAGATTTTTATTTTATTTTAGTTGTTCTTGTTGCTTTTTTGCAATAGATGAATAATAATTTATTTGTTTTTAGATATTTTATTTTTAGATACTTCTATTTGAGGATGTCTCATGAATCATTTTATTCTCCTGCAACCCGCACTTCTTCCCATCAAATCTTGTCCCGTGCCGCACTCAGTTGCGTTGGGTCCCACGGGATTGCAGGTCTCTATCCTCAACAAAATTTATGCACACATCAACATACTTTGAAGTAAAACCTCTGTAGATATGAAATATAAGCTTTTGGAATTAAAGCATATATGTGTACTTAATTTAAATTATATACAATCTGTGAAAGTTATTTTTATCTAAATGTGTATGTTTTTGTTTGCTTAATTTCAATATATACTGTTATTGTAGCTGCTGAGAGAAAAACTGCTCTGACTCAAACAAATGAGGAAATAGTATTATCCACTACTGTAAAAATAATATTAAATGTAATATTTTACGTCATTAAAACAAAATACTCACGTGAGTGTGTTGACTGTACAGTGTTTATCCTGCAGTAGAGCAGTGATCTGATTCACTCGTGTGTCTCCTAGTTCATGTCCACTCAGATTCAGCTCTCTCAGGAGTAACGGGTTTTTACCCACAAGTTCTGTCAAATTTTTACAGGCTTCCTCTGCAGCAGGACTTCTCAAAAATCTGCAGAAGGGAAGATAAAATTTAAATGTCTTTATGGCTTTAAGCAATATGTGAGAAACATCAGCACAGAGAAAACTGCATGTTTGTGAACATCTGGAGACTCACAGAACTGCTGTAGAGAGATACAGTGATACAGTGAACACGGGCTTGATGGCATTATAAAACAGTGTCAGAAACATTTAAAGGGGACATATCATGAAAATCTGACTTTTCCCGTGATTAAGTGCTATAATCGAAAGAGCCAATCATTGATTAGTAAAGTCATCGTGTCACTGCAGCTGCTGTTAGAAGCTCCGGTTGCTATAGAAACAGGCAGTGTTATCAGACTTGCGCTCATGACTGCGCATTGGCTGGTTTATCATGAAAAACAAGCTTTTTTAAACACTACTTGAACATAAAAAACAAGCTATATGAGACTGTTGTTGTCAGATTTCATTGGTGTTTTTAAAAATGAAATTTAATCGTAAGCTTAGTGAACACTTTGAGAATTTGATGTTTGCCCATTCAAAAAGATAGGAGCTGCACTTGGATGCCTGAGAGACGTTTCA
Organism: Megalobrama amblycephala; assembly: GCF_018812025.1. Taxonomy (NCBI): domain Eukaryota; kingdom Metazoa; phylum Chordata; class Actinopteri; order Cypriniformes; family Xenocyprididae; genus Megalobrama; species Megalobrama amblycephala. The sequence goes on along the minus strand of NC_063062.1, from coordinate 38,248,588 downwards.
AATATGGCTGCTGAGTGAAACGACTTGTCTTAAAAGGACTCTGACGTGAAGGAAGGTGAGTTGGCTCGGAGCAAAACTCAGCAGGACAGCAGCACTCAAGAACGACTTGATGAGCTTGTATATATATCTCAGATCAGAGATGGGCGTAAATACATGGAAATGTATTTAAAATACAAATACAAAATACTGTGTGGAAAAATGTATTTAAATACAAATCCAAAATACTGTGTAGGAAAATGTATTTAAATACAAATACAGTATTTTGTATTTTGAAAATACACAAAATACATGTGAAATTGAAGATTCAGTGCAGGTATCCCTATTGGGCTGAAATCTATCTGGGCCTATTCTGAATGCCAAAAAGCATTTAGATGTGTGCAACTACTTAGAAACTTACCTCATTTCTGCTCTCTTTGTCATTCTCTCTCTCTCTTTCTTAAGTGCTTGCTTCCTTGCTGGTAATTACAAATAAACGTATGTAGTGCAAAATAACAGCCATTTATATACTTATTTCTGACAAGGTTACAATGTAGTCTATTACTTATGGTGAACACTACTAAAAAAAAACTGTAAAACTGTGGGAACCTTTTCTGCTATATAGCAAAGAATAGGGATGGGTGATATGACCAAAATATTAATTTTACTTCACAGTAACAATATATGGCATGGTTTCACAATTATCAATATCAGTTTTGATACCACAGCAAAAACTGAATTTCAAACTCTTTTGATGCTTTTTTTTTTTACGCAAGTAGTATAGTAACTTTTATATTTATTTAATGTAAAGTTTATTTGTTTCTATATACATAATTAGAAAATATAAAGTTTATCTAAAATAAAAATGTATTTAATTAGAAATCATTTGCCACTTTTTTTTGGTGAACAATAAAACTAAAAGTGTAGTGTATCTTTCATCATTGTCATCACAAATGCACACAATCACTACACTAAACTGATGGAGACAGACAATGATTAACCTAATTATTTCGTCTCTACATAAACAAACATTTGCATAGATGGGTAAACACAATCACAATTTGGAAATGTGTCCAGTTACATTTTCATAAAGCACCATGTTTGTAAAATTTAAAATGATTACATTTACAAAATTTCATAGCAGAAATAATGAATAAAGTAATGGTCGTGTTTAATACAATCGTTAATTGAAATAAAATAATTAATGAATTAAAAAACATATATAACAGTATTGTTCAATTTAGTGTTATACATATGTTATCATATTAATATGTTTTGTTCTAATGTCACAAGTCACAATTTCAAGTTTACTGGGTTTAAAGGGTCATGAAACCCCCCTGTTTTACCCTGGTCGTTCACACCTCTGAGTTTCAAAAAGTCTGTGAAAATGGGTGTGTAAAGCTCTGGAAAAGTGGGAGTGTAGAGGGGGAGAAGAGGGGAGAGAACAACCAATGAAGCACAGACCTAGAACACTCTCATTATACAGAATAATGAATATTAATATATGAGCACAGAGAAAATGACAACAAACTCCCAAGCACAAGGGAGAAATGCGAAAGAATATTTAATAGGGCTAATAATAGGCTACTTTGATTACGTTTACGAGCACTGCAGTCTCAAAATCATTCTTTCAGAATAATCGTGCTGTCGTGTTCAGATGCTACACCACTGTATCAGTGTCCAGTTTGCACATATAATTCATTTGAAGAAGACTTGATGAAATATGTGTACATAACTATACTGTGCTGGTTAATGTTTGGTGCAGGAGAATGTGTGAAATAAAAACTTTAAACACAGATACTTTATTCTGACTGAGCTATGTGCCACGTGGCTAGTGTTTTTAAACTCATCGCGGAGCTCCGCGCTGAAACCGAGCATATGCGCGCCCCGCATGTATATCATAAAAACAATCATATTTTTCATGTGTTCGTATTCAAACTCCAGTTCTGACCACATCGCAAGCAAACACTCATGTGCTGCTGTGCTGAGGGAAATAGCCTACGGCTCGTGTGTTTGAACGCAGCTAGAGCAGGCAGAGGAGAAAGCCGCACTTTTGTGACATTTGAATTCTCCGCTGTAATGCGATCTCACGCGAACATATTTTCCATTTGTGCTGGTAGATTACAGCAAAACAATCCACATGCACACAAACCTCTGCTCTGGTCGCGTCTCAGGAAAACACATTGTGTTGTAATACTGAGGAAACAAGCAACAACGATATGTCTCTGAATGACAAGAGACCGAGGCGAGAGAAGTGACACTTCCTCATGCATAATACCGCAATTATAATCTTATGCATACTACAGCGCAGTGATTGGATTGAATGAGCTTTATGTCATGAATATATGTCAAGAATCACTCGAAACGGTCTACGTCAGCATGTTCGAAAGTACACGATGACGTCAGATTTTGTGACGTTGCTCCGACTCAGCTTTTCAAACAGGAAGACAGAAATCGCTCTGAAAAATGCTAAAATAACTATTTTTCACTTATGAATAACATTAATGAGTACCTTTAGTGTTTTCAATGATGTGCAGCCTATACATATCTGTTTACATCTCAAAAAAAGTGTTTTGGGGTTTCATGGCCCTTTAACTTGATTATTTGGTTAGGGTTTAAGAAGTGTACTAAAAAACTTTTTCACATGTGTCGTCAAAATGACCCACAACCTAATCAGTTTACATGTGAAGAAATCCATTTATTCACAAACTTCTCACGAGACGAGTGTTTGACATAGTATAAGAGGTGTTTGACAAATTATTCGGCAAGCTACTTTCTCTCATCGCTGCTTTTTGGTGGTTTGGATAACAATTACTCAGAGTCGCCCTCTGTCGTTTCACACAGAAGGGGGGTGTCTGGTCTGAACTAGTTGATGCATGAAAACAACACCCTAATAAAGAGGTTGACTGTCTCAAAGTATTTTGAGTATTTTGAAAATACAAAAATACTCATCTTAAATGTATTTAAATACAAATTACATTTGATTTTTTCCAAAGGCTTTAAAATACAAAATACAAAATAGTATTTTGTATTTCAAATACGTATTTTAAATACATGTATCTGAAATACTGCCCATCCCTGTCTCAGATACAGTATGTAAACATTATCACATGGTAAACATATAAGTCTCCATAAACTCCTGACATCTGAGCCACTAAGGATGCAGTGGTGTCATTCTATTTATTAAGGGAATGTGTCCAGATAAATTCATATGTGCAAGTCATTTTACACCAGACTGCTTTGCACATGAGGGTCAGTAAAACACAGGACTTGCTCAGAAGTTGATTCTCAAAGATGGATCGATACCAACATGTTCATGATCCCATTTCATAATGGTTGCAAATTGTCTTTCTGAATTTCATTTCGTTAGCACGTTGCTAATGTACTGTTAAATGTGGCTAAAGTTACCATTGTTTCTTACTGTATTCATGGAGACCAGAACGATGTCATTATTTTCATTTTTAACCCCAAAAAACGCTTGCAGTCTGTATATTTCATAAACGCATCTTCATTCTTATTGAGCCTCTCCAACAGTGTGTAGCTTTAGCCACGTTAGCCGTGCAGTACGCTATCAAACTCATTTAGAATCAAATGTTAGAAAACATCCACAAAATACATGCCATACCTGTATGATCTAATATGCTGCATTACAAACGGTTTGTAATGATCCATTTTGAGAGTTATATATGCTGTGTGAGCTTCTCCTGTATTATTTTTTATTATTTTAATGGCACACACACTAAATCAGCACATTTTTTCTCCCACTCAAAAATATGGAGTTAAAACATGGTATAATAATGAAAAGAAATCTGTGGGGTATTTTGAGCTGAAACTTCACAGACACATTCTGGGGACACCTGAAACTTACTTTACATCTTGTAAAAAGGGGCATAATTGGTCACCTTTAATACCATACTACTGAATACCATCAGTACAACTGTACCTAAACAAAACTCAGTAACCCCCACTGCAAAACTTGTGGAGTTTATTGTATTACTGAAAGAATATTTTGTATGAATATTTAGCAAGCATATATATTTTGTGTTATTTCATCACATCTCACCTCAGTGTCTTGAGTTGACAGTTCTGATCCTGTAGTAAATCATTGAGCTCCTTCACTCCTGATTGTCCAGGATCATTTCCTGTGAGATCCAGCTCTATCAGGTGTGAAGGGTTTGATCTCAGTGCTGAAGCCAGAGCTTTGTAACCTTCTTCTCTGATACTGCAGTCTGAAAGTCTAGAAAAAAAGACAACTTTTAAATATTTATTAAGTTAAAGTTATTATATGATTAATTTATTTAACCCTTTCGTACTGTTGAACAGTGTTGGGGAGCAGCTAGCTACAAGTAGTGATGCTACAAACATAACTACATTTTTCAGTATCTGGACAGTAGCTCAGCTACTTTTAAAACATTGTACCTTTTCCAGTAGCAAACTACTTTTTACAAGTATCGGTGTAGCGTGACCAAAAGCTACATTCCATCCTTTTGACTACATTTTGCATCCTGACGAATCATGAGTCTGTAATGCATTAAAGCAGCACAGCGTCTTCTTCTTAGTATATAACAAACCATATTTGTTCATTACTGCCATCTGTTGTTACATCATGCTTTTTTTGACTTTACACCTCCACCAATAAGAGACTGTCTGATGATTATGTAAAGGATGCACAGGAATTGATATTTCACGTGAATCAACTGCAATTTATGCAAACCAAAGATTAAAATGCTGTCTACATTGAAGATTTAAAGCGCATATTAACTTTTTAAATGTTATTATTTTCAGTGTTTATCCTGCTTTACTGCACACTATAACAAATGTGTATTTCTATTTTGATTACAGTGATGAACCACCATCATTTAATCTGTCCCGTTAGTTTTGTAATGAACCTAAAAGATCACTAATCGAACTGAAGAAAAATTGCAATATAGTAGTGCACTTATTACTTGGCAAAGGCTGGTTGTGGTGGGATTTCAAGCAAAGTGTGAGCAGCTCATGATTTGCATCTCAGAGCAGCTCCGTTCACAGTAAATGGCCTACCATATGTGCTGTGAGTTTAACCTGCATCTTTATTACTCCTGTTACTGTATATCCAGTTTAAGTTGCATACATTTTGTTCTTGTATTGATGTTACATTTGTAGAAATTTTGCACTTTGACAGTAAGTTTGAGATATGACCTGTATATTAGTATTGAGTGTTTTGGATAGATTACAAAAACAAAAGATTGGGACACTTTTTGCCATTGAAATGACTGAGGAAAATTGTCCCAGTCAACCTGAATTCATCTACTATGTGAAACCATGATTGCATTACAATATGTTGTTTTAAACCCCCCAAATATTTTACTTATAACATTCTTCATTAACAATTATACAATTATTTATAGCTAGAAGCTTGAATGCAACTTAAAGGGTTAGTTCAGCCAAAAATGTCTGTCATTAATTACTCTACCTCATGTTGTTCTAAACCCGTAAGACCTTCGTTCATCTTCAGAATGCAAATTAAGATAATTTTGAAGAAATCCGTGAGCTCTCTGACTCCTCCATAGACAGCAATTTAATTACCACTTTCAAGGCCCAGAAAGGTACTGTAAGACATTGTTAAAATAGTCCACATGACTGCAGTGGTTCAACCTTAATTTTACGAAGCGACAAGAATACATTTTCTGCTCAAAAACTAAACAAAAATAATGACTTTACTTAATGATCAGTCGCCGTTCTGACGTAGAACACGGAAGTGCTGCACTCTGCTTACTATGTCAACAGCATAGGAGACTGACAGTGAAGAGAAGAGATTGTTGAATAAAGTTGTTATTTTTGTTTTGTTTTTGTGCACAAAAAGTATTCATTGCTTCATAAAATTAAGGTTGAATCACTGTAGTCACATGTGATTTTTATTTTAACAATGTCTTTAGTACCTCTGTCACAGAGACAAACTCCGTGATTCCCTCCTCTGGCCATCGGAGGGAGCCATCCCCGGAATACTAACACACATACACACTACATTACCCATCATCCCGTTCTCTGAATTGATTACGCCCCAGCTGTTGCCTATCACCTGGACTATAAAAGACTCACACACACCACACCACATCGCGAGGTCTTGTTTCCCTAGTGTGCATTTCTGAGCGTTTATTGTCTGACTGTTTACCTGTTGCCGTACCTGCTGCCGTACCTGCTGTTACCCGTTCTTGACCCTCTTCTGCCTGCCTACCGACTTTTGCTTGGAATACTGTCTTGTGAGTGATATCTGCCTGCCCTGACATTCTGCCTGTTTCATGACCACAATTCTGCCCGTCTCTGGCATACCTGTCTGTCCCCGATCTGACCCTGCCTGTACGACCATTCTACTATTTAATAAAAGCATGCAAATGGATCCCGCCTGAGTGATGACTCGTTACAACCTATCTGGGCCTGGACAGTGGTAATTAAATTGCTGTGTCTGAGTCAGAGAGCTCTCGGATTTCATCAAAAATATCTTAATTTGGGTGAACTAACCCTTTAACTACTTTAAGTTACGAGTAGCTTGTAGCTTGTCAAACTACAGTTTCAGAGTAGCTTCCCAACACTGCTGTAAAAAAAAAAAAAAAAAGTACTATAAAAAAACAAAACATTAAGTGCAATCAAACAGTAGTTCACTGAACTCACCTGAGTTTCTCCAGTGTGCAGTTTGTATTTTCTAATGCGTTCTGGAGTTTCTTCAGTCCTGAATCCTGCAGATTATTGTTGCTGATGTCAAGCTCTTTCAGACTGGAGTGTGATATCAGGACTGTAGTGAGAGCTGAACAGCTTTCCTCCGTTAGACCACAATCACGCAGCCTAAAATGATGAACAGAAGAGAGAAAATTTACAAATAAAGTTGGTACATTTTGTATAATGCAATAAAACCAACAGTCTGTGATTTGTTCCTTTTCTTTAACCTTTATTTAACTGACCAAAGTACACAGAAAAGATTTCCAATGTTTTCACTGACCAACTTAATGTGTTTTGAAAATATGTTTTGTTTTAAATACACTTTTTAACTGTTTGGGAATTACAGTTTTGCAAGTGAAATTTTTGCCTGATCTCGCTTGATACAAGACCTAAGCTACTCAACGGTCTATGGTCGTTGTTCTCCGATTCTCCTTTTCATGATGAGCCATACATTTTCAATAAGAGACAGATCTGGGGCCGTATTCACAAAACATCTTAAGACTAAAATAGCTCCTAACTTGCCAAATTAGGAGAAACTCTTAAAATAATGGGCGTGTGAGTCTAAAATTATCTAATTTTAGGACTCCTAAATTTTTGCCCTAAGAGTATTTTACAAAACATTTTTAGTGCTAAAACTAGCTCCTAAATCTGTGAAACCTTAGGGGAATTCAAGACAACTCTTAAAAGTGCCCTAGAGCCCCTTTTCAAAAGATGTAATGTAAGTCTAAGGTGTCCCCTGAATGTGTCTGTGAAGTTTCAGCCCGATTCAGCTCGAAGTTTCAGCGCCGATTCTGTGCGTGTCCCCTTTAAATTCTTGTGCTCCCCGCCCCCAAGCTCGCAACTACATTGCATAAACAAAGTTCACACAGCTAATATAACCATCAAAATGGATCATATCAGATTATGTAAGTATGGTGTTTATTTGGATGTTTACATTTGATTCTGAATGAGTTTGATAGTATCTGATGTTGCAGCTAACGGAGCTAAAGCTAACATTACACACTGTTGGAGAGATTTATAAAGAATGAAGTTGTGTTTATGAATTATACAGACTGCAAGTGTTTAATAATGAAAATAATGACATGGATCTGGTCTCCGTGAATACAGTAATAAACGATGGTAACTTTAACCACATTTAACAGTACATTAGCAACATGCTAACGAAACATTTAGAAAGACAATTCACAAATATCACTAAAAATATCATGATATCATGTCAGCTATTATCGCTCCATCTGCCATTTTGGCTATTGTCCTTGCTTGCTTACCTGCATAAAGTTAATACTGGCTTGTTAATACTCCAGACGTTAATACTGGCTGCCCTTGTCTAATGCCTTGAACATGAGCTGACATATGCAAATATTGGGGGCGTACATATTAATGATCCCGACTTTTACGTAACAGTCTGTGTTATGTTGAGATTCTCCTGTTCTTCAGAGGTCTTTTGCACAAATCAAATTTACATAAGAAGGAGGAGACAATGGTGTTTCAGACTCACTGTATGTCATTTCCATGTACTGAACTCTTGTTATTCAACTATGCCAAGGTAGATTCAATTTTCAATTCTAAGGCACATTTTACCGCAAACAAAATTCTGGCAGTGTCAGAAGATTTGGCGCACAACCCTCCAGTGTGACTTCTCCTACGACAAATGTCAAATGTCTTCGTTTTTCGAGATCAGCCGTGATCAAAATTAACGCTAGAGATTTTTGTTAGCCACCATTTCAGTCCCGCGTGTAATGCAGCTCACTGTCACTGAACGTGTGTGGGTTGATGACGTAAAACTCTTCAAGTGCACGTCCGTTTTTAACAAGTCTTGACTGTTGTACAGCCTGACATATAGAACAGCTGAGATCCCACAGTGTGACATGAGGATCATGTTCATACAGTCTGACAAGCAACAATCGTAAAGGACAATTATAATCACACAGTGTGCACCCAGCTTAAGACCAAATCACAAACAATCCTAATGGCTGTTGCTGGCAATCCGAGTAAAATAAGCGTATAGGCGTGCTGTCTGAGGACAGGCTTCGAGCTCGAAATTTAACCCAAACCCAGAGTACTCCCCCCTATCCTCGGAATAGGAATAGTCGGGGTAACAGAGGGATGCAGAAAACTGTTGAGGTAATTAGGTGAGTCGGCTGTGCATATATATGCCTCCTCTTGAGCTAATTAGATGGACCATCTGAATGTGCTCCTCCCCAACTTCATTTATAAAACATAATTTGTCGCTGGAATTCTGCAATCTCTCAAGATGCAGACAATGTACGAGTCTGACAATTATGATCATATACTTGTTTAATTAGTGACACTTAGCCTACATTTTAAAATCTTTATTTGAATTTGGCAACATTTTAATTTTAAAACCTTAATTTGAATATGGAAACATGATACCTCATTCTACAATATTTCTATGAATAAATAACTGACAGAGACTCCTCCCCCATCAGCCAATCACTGTGGCCATAGTAAGTAAGCACGTTGACATCATCCATAGCAACCCCACCTTTAGTCTTATCTTAAGACTTCTCTCTATTCCTTAGTAAAAGTTTATTACAGCAGCTTTGTGAATAAGTTTTAAGAGGAAACTCTTAGCTAGGAACGTTTACTGCTATTTAGGAGAACTCTTAGTGGTAAGATAAAATAGGATTAAGGGATGTGGAATAAGGTTATGCAGAATAAGACATTAATATGTGCTGTATAACTAATAATATACAGCCAATATGCTATTAATATGCAAGCTTTTTTTAAATCTTAGTGCACTGACAATTACACTGATATTAACCATACAAACAACAAATTCTTTCCGTCTGTATTCAGCGTGTGCTTGTGTTAACATACACAAATTGCATTTTTGAGAAATGACTACAGGCAGTTTTTTTGCAGGTCTGACCAAAAAAACTTAATAATAAAAAAAAAAAAAACATTCAGATTTATGGCATGTGGAGCAGTGCATCTCTATTTTTATCATTGTTCAAATCATCCCGTGGGCCAGATTGGACACATCTGAGGACCATATGTTTGACAACCCTGCTTACAGTGTTTTGGTCATCTGATTTCTTTGAAATACTTTAAATGTACAATAACAAGTGAACACAATACTCACATCAGTGTGTTGATTTCACAGTGTTTATCCTTCAATAGAGCAGCGATCTGATTCACTCGTGTGTCTCCTAGTTTACATCCACTCAGATTCAGCTCACTCAGGAATAACGGGTTTTTACCCACAATTCCTCTCACATACTGACAGGCTTCATCTGCAGCAGGACTTTGTAATATCCTAGAAACAAAGACATTGATATTTCACAACTGTACACCGCACAGCTTCCTTCTACAATAAAGTTCATCTTAATACACTTCTTAAGTCCCTTCATAATGCAATGTATAACAAAAAAAGTTAATGTTATGATGTGATAAAAGAATATTGATTCAAGTAAGGGTAGATGGTGCAGAAAGTTTGATGGTTAATTCACTTTCAGATAAAATCTTAAAACTATTTCACTTCTGATGGATCCGAAATGGTCAATATTCATATTCATGCATTTCTATTAATATTTATTTTAATCATTTATGGCTTATGATTTATCAGTTTCACTTTTGATTTCCTATATTTATGTACTCCTACATTACATATTAATTCACATCATATTTTCAAGTATTCACTTGTGATTGTACCTTTATGGTTATTTTTATTTTATATTTAAGAGAGTATGCTTGTTATGTTCAATTGTTCTTCAAGTGTTCCAGTGTGACAGGTCACGCTGACACGTTTGTGGTTAGACATTGGACGCCTGCCAAGTACTGTATAAGTGATGTTTTTCAGAATTAACCATTTGAATTTGAATCTGATCAAAATATTATTCCTGATGACATTTAAAAGGGTAAGATTTGCAAAATTCCCAAAGGGGGTCAAAACAACTCTTATATCTATTTTTGACACTGGGTAAAACCATTTAACCTTTTCTTTTAACAAAAACATCCGTTTGTGTGGGATGTAAATTTCCCTATATGCTCATGGTATAAAGCTGACCGGGTCATTGATAATTCAGCTTTTTCCCTCCTTTGCTCTCCTTGGCTTCTACTTCTTGTCTCTTATCTGCAAATGTCTTAATTATTGCTCTTTTTGATCTTCATCTATTAGATACAATACATCTATTAGTACAATTACAATACTCTAAATTTTATTATTAACTATTGACTACTCCTTTATGATGGTTATTTTACCTTTTGGTTTTATTAAGTATTTTCATTATCGATTAAAGTTTGCGTGTGAGGCTAAATTTAATTGTAATGAACAAATAGTTTCTTATCAACTTTATCTACTGCCTGGATCTCATTTTCTCAAGTTTCTGCATCAACTTCAATTTGTAGAAAACACTCACCTTAGTGTTTTCAGTGAACGGCACAAAGTCTTTTGTACATTAATGAGGTATTCCACTCCTGATTGTCCAGGATCATTTCCTGTGAGATCCAGCTCTATCAGGTGTGAAGGGTTTGATCTCAGAGCTGAAGCCAGAGCTTTATAACCTTCTTCTGTGATACTGCAATCTGAAAGTCTAGAAAAAAAGAGAAAAAACAGATATTCTTTTAGGAGACACAGATTATCGTATCGCTAATGGGATTTATGAATGGCTTCTGAGTTCTGACAAATTAGACAAATTATAAACACATTATTACCATAGAATGAGCAAAAACTTATGCCAAAAAAAAGAAAAGAAAAAAAAGATGTTTTTATTTTAATATTGGCAAAAACTTGTGCATTAATATGCATTATGCCAAAATCTTTTTAAATTAAATAACTTTAAAACCTAATCTTTTAAAAATTAATATATTATAAATATTATAATATTTTATAAATTAATATATTAATTAATATATTATAAATATATTATAAATATATTAAATAATAGATCACCAAAAAATGTTTTTCGATTTTGTCCTTGTGTTGTCATAAAATTTCTTATGATGTTAGGCAGAATATTAGCCTCAGGCCTCATTCATAGTTTAAATTTAAAAGAAGTAAAATTGATATTTTGGCATCCAGTCTTTTTCAGTCCATTTTTTTAGTTAACCTAATTAAATAAACCTTAATAAATGTACATAAACATGCAGAAAAGTACATAAATGAAAATACACACTTCAGTTTCATCAATCTGCATTGTGTATTTTTCAACAGAGGACAGATCTTCTTTATTCCAGAGTTTCCTAGTTTATTTCCACTCAGATCCAGCTCTATCAGGTTTGAAGGGTTTGAATTAAATGCTGAAGTCAGAGCAGCACAACCTTCTGCTGTAATACTGTTATTATTCAGTCTGAAGAGAAACAAAACAAAGACAGGAAACATTCTTCAGTTTATTTCAGCCACAATTCACAATACAGGAAAAGAAAGATAAATTTATATGATAGATCAAATAATCCCAATCCTCAAAAACTTTAAAGGCCAATGACAGTCTTTTATTAGACTTTAAACATGTAATATCAATTGTTTTGTAAAGTATAAAACTATGTGAAATCCTCACGTCAGTGTGTTGAGTTTACAGTGTCTATCCTGCAGTAGAGCAGCGATCTGATTCACTCGTGTGTCTCCTAGTTTACGTCCACTCAGATTCAACTCTCTCAGGAGTAACAGGTTTTTACCCACAATTCCTCTCATATACTGACAGGCTTCATCTGCAGCAGGACCCAAAAACCTGCAGATAAGAAGATGAAACAAGATTCAAACTTGACCTAAGGACAAATAACATGTGACTGTGTGTGTGAAATGGATCGTTTTATATTAGTGAAATAATGTTTCTATAAATAAATTGCCTGCATTTAATTTATTTTGTATTATTTCATCACATCTCACCTCAGTGTCTTGAGTTGACAGTTCTGATCCTGTAGTAAATCACTGAGCTCCTTCACTCCTGATTGTCCAGGATCATTTCCATTGAGATCCAGCTCTATCAGGTGTGAAGGGTTTGATCTCAGAGCTGAAGCCAGAGCTTTATAACCTTCTTCTGTGATACTGCAGTCTGAGAGTCTAGAGAAAAGAAATTTGAAAATTACAATAAAGAATTTTAATTTTAGAGTTAAATAAATATCACTGCAAAAAAACTTTTACTACTGTATCATTTTAAAGGGGTCATATACTGCGTTTTTAAAATTGTATAATGTTTGACTGTGCAGGTTGACTGCGGCACTACAAAAATACTCAGTACATATCAAACCTTCTGTAACAGACAAAGCAATATTGACACAAACATTGTTATTTACACTTGCATGTTGCAACACTACTCTCGGATCCAATATAGTCGGCACTGCAATAATATTATATTTTCAGTCTCTCCCAAAAAGCCTGCATCGAACTGTGTGTTATTTAATCCCAAGTAAAATTAAGCTAACAAACAAGCAGTGTCTTACTAACATGATCTCATTAGATCTTCATTAAAAATAAAGTGTATCCACGCTTTCTTAATGTCAGGAGGAAGGCAATGCAAAGACTGTGTTTTTCCACAATTTGGTACTTTGTAGTGAACAGGAGACGTGATAGCACCAGAGCTTCACAACAGACATCTCTTTTGTCCCACTTGATTAATACAAAAGAGTCTGATAAGACCCTCAACGACAACTAAACGACTATTGTAATCAGAACTGCCAAAGGTGGAGGACAGGAAAGATGACATCAACGGCCCATTGACGATAGGCTAATCTCATCACGAGTTGCCTTTGTTCACCTCAGCACTCCATGCCTGAGTTCAAGGTGTGAATGACCATGGACTCCTAGGGCTGCCAAACCGGTTCTGGCTAGAGCACAGCAAGAACAAAGAAATGCTCAGAAAGAAAGACATTTTCTAAACATATTGGCTTAAAATCTCCAAAAATGGACAGGAATACTGTAAGGAACATGTCCTATACGTCCTTTTACTCATCCAGGAAACTGTGCACACACAGTGGAAACCACATCTGGAATAAAAGCCAATGCAACTACACCCACTGAGACAGAAGTGTGATAACTCATCCAATTCACATCAAGTTTGGACTCTACGAGTTCAGAACACTGCCACAGGGAATTTGAGAAAAGTTTGAAAAAGAAATAAAGCATTTCCAAGGTCCTAAAGGCTTATTTAACTGTGTATTTTTGGACAGTACAAGAAGTTTCACAGGATGAAAGGTGGGCGTGTTAAGGGACGGACACCTGGAATGCTGTGACCCAATCACATCACCACATCAGGAAAGGTGGGGATTAGTAATCCCCTCCCCTATGGGAAGGAATAAAAGTTTCCCAAGTGAACAGACCCTTGTTCTGAGTTTCTGACCTGACAAGGGAAGAACAACAGCATGGCCAAGGTGAGACTCTTGCGAGTAAACCACAGCCCAAGTGCTTCTGCAGAGGACTTTGACTCCTGACCTGCATAACTCAAGTACCTCCAACCTACAGAAGATCCTGTGGACCGACCACCATCTGACCTACAGTTCTCTGGATTACACAAAGACCTCCAGCACTCAGTGCAGCTCTGCAGCTGTTGGAAAGCAATCCGGTCTCCCACTGCACACGGAAGGATACCAGTGGACAACGTTTCCCATTCCCGGACTGATCACCTGAGAGTGAAAGGTAAACATAAGCTAACCAAACCTTTTCCCAAAGGCCTTGGCATTAGGTTGTTGCTAAATGAGATTGCTATTTGTGTAGAGACTGTTTATCTAGGGTCAGCGTACACAGATAGATACACTAGACACGTTATCTGTATTCATAGTAAATGCTTATTTACTATTTTTAATACCAGGAGAAACACCACAATCGACTCCCCCATAGACTGCTAATTACCCATTCATTGCTTCGTCCAATTCGTTGCTCATCTGAGCACTCGTCTGAGCATTTTATTCTCATTTTAGTCAATGGAAACTTACATATTTTCATCATACTGTATAAAGGTTAAAATAATAATATAAAAAAATATTATTTTGCTCAATTTTAATTGATTTAATTAATTAAAAAATGTATTTTTACATTTCATCAGAAGTTGCTCTTTCACAAATAAGCACAAATCAACAGAATATCGATTCATGCATGATTTATTTTACCTTATATAGTGTACAGATTGATTAAAGACTATCAATTATATCCTACGCTAAATAAACACCAAAGACTTTAGATATACATTTGCCCCGTCTACATTATGAAAACTGGTAAAACAAAAACCTATTCTCAAATAGTAATTCCAATAATTCCAAGTAGCATTAATGTTTCTCTATTAAAACAATGGCAAAAAAAGGCTGCCCATATTGTAAGAACAATCAGCAACTACAACTAAAATACAGTCGAGATCCATGACAGAACACAGACTGGGTGAATGATACTTTCATTTAAGCAAAATACCTTAAATGGAGATCACTAAACTCCTCTTGTTTTTTTTTTTTTTTTGTTAAAGTTTTTGTACTTTTAACTACATTTTATTCTTGTCTTTTTTCATCAACAATATTGCATGTTGATATAGTCACAGTTATCATTCAATGGCCTTATCGTCTCGTCATCATCTCGTCTTAGTCAAGGGAAAAAAATGTTAATTGATGAACATTTTTCAGTCAGGACTCGGGTTTGATCCTCCTTCTGTTTTCTACTTTTTCTTTGTTTCTATCTTTTCCATCTGTGTTTATGCACAGCTGTTTGTTTCACATTCAGCACTTCTGCTCGTCTGCACTCACCTGTCTCCCTTTATTGCTTGATTTCTCTGCTTTATCCTATTTCTCTGATTTATCCGTCCTTTTCCTTTGTTCTCTGCCAGTGTGTTCTGTGCTGTTTTGCTGTTCACCTGCCTTTTTTTTCTTGTCTAGTTTTGTCATTTTATTTGGTTTGTTTCTTTTTTATCTCACTCATTTTTCTCTGCCCAGTTGTGTTGCAGTTTCCTGTTCCTCTCCAGAATTCACTGGTCTCGGATAGCTCTCGTTCTACTGACCATTTGGACTGTTACTGGTGCTGGAATTTGGATTTTCCTGGGTTACCGTTTGCCTCACTGGACTGCCTTCTGCTGTGAACACCTGCCTGTTTCTGATTGTAAGTTGTATGTCCCTGTTGGTTCTGCTTGCTCCTTACCTGACTATCCTGCTTGTCTGACATTGATTCCAGCCTCACGATTTGGATTTGATTGCCCTGGACTCTGAACCCTGCCTGCATGACCATTCTCTCCGGTTCTATTCTGGTCTGAAGTCATGCAGCTTCAACTGTCTTAAATTATTATTTCAATAAATTGAAATTAAGCATTCTTCTGCTTTTAGGTCCTTCTTTCTCAGATCGTCATATTTTCGTTACAAATTTCCTTAACAAAATTAACACTAGACTGATGTGGAAGTTCTGAGTTCTAAAATTTATAAGATATTTTTATAGTGCATTGACACCTTACTGTATATGTCAAAAGAAAAATGCATTTCTCAGTTCACAAAATGTTATTTAAACAAACAATAGTTGATTGAGGTCACCTGAGTTTCTTTAGAGTGCAGTTTGTATTTTCTAATGCGTTCTGGAGTTTCTTCACTCCTGAATCCTGCAGATTATTGTTGCTGATGTCAAGCTCTTTCAGACTGGAGTTTGATCTCAGGACTGTAGCGAGAGCTGAACAGCTTTCCTCTGTTAGACCACAATCACGCAGCCTAAAATGATGAACAGAAGAGGGAGAAATTACAAACACAAAGTACTTGATCCCAACATGATTACTGAGAGCTGTTTTTGTTACTAGGTGTCTTTAACATACTTTAAAACTACAATACTGTGTGTACAATACTCACATCAGTTTGTTGAGTTAATGCTTATATTTAGTGATCATTAATATGTGTTTTGGCCGGTGTTTGGTTCATTTGATTGCTTTACAAAAATTCAATATATACTATAACGAAAACAGAGCTGCAACTAACGTTTAGTTATTAAAACGATTTTTCTACAGCACATAAAAATACTGTATTTTAAACACAATAAACCTGAGAAAATATTTAATTTAAGCTAAAATACATGTGTATACAGTGAAAGTCATGCCAGCACTGAAATTCAATAATTAAAAATCACCAATATGACCAAATGAGCATTTCACTGGCAAAAGGTCATGCCTTAACTTTGCAATTTCTAGTATTGCATTTGTATTGCATCCTTCTCATGGGAATTTAATAATATTTAAAATTTAAAATTTATTTATTTAAATTTATTTATTAAAAAATTAAGCAGAAGCAAAATTAATTTCAGCATCAATACTTGTCATTTATCATGACAATCTAATTAAAATGGACATGTATAAATCAAATTTAAATCTAACATGCATATATTTAGATGGATGTTAATACACACTTCAATCTCTCCAATCTGCATTGTGTATTTTTCAACAGAAGACAGATCTTCTCCATTCCTGAGTTTCCTAGTTTATTTCCACTCAGATCCAGCTTTATCAGGTTTGAAGGGTTTGAATTAAATGCTGAAGTCAGAGCAGCACAACCTTCTGCTGTAATACTGTTATTATTCAGCCTGAAGAAACAAAACAAAGACAAGAAACATTCTTCAGTTTATCACAAAACATTTTAATGAACAACAATGATAGTTTTTGTCTATACCAGATAAAGATATTTTACATGTAAAGTATTAAACCAAAGGAAATACTCACATCAGTGTGTTGAGTTTACAGTGTTTATCCTTCAGTAGGGCAGTAATCTGATTCACGTTTCTATCTACTAGTTCATGTTCACTCAGATTCAGCTCTCTCAGGAGTAATGGGTTTTCACCCACAATTCCAGTCAGATACTGACAGGCTTCATCTGCAGCAGAACCCAAAAACCTGCAGAAAAGAAGTAGGAAATCAGTAGTAAATCACTTTGATGCAATAAATTGTGCAGAATTTTGCATTAGTGAAATAGTATTTCTGTTAATTATTAATATTTTATATTTTGTATTATTTGATCACATCTCACCTCAGTGTCTTGAGATGACACTTCTGATCCTGTAGTAAATCATTGAGCTCCTTCACTCCTGATTGTCCAGGATCATTTCCTGTGAGATCCAGCTCTATCAGGTGTGAAGGGTTTGATCTCAGAGCTGAAGCCAGAGCTTTATAACCTTCTTCACTGATACTGCAGTCTGACAGACTAGAAAAGAGATTTTAAATAAAAGAAGTTATACAATTAATATTACTTTCAAAACAATTTTATATCATAAAAATCATCAAATGCCTTTTCTCTTACAAGAAAAAAAATTGACAGAGGTATTTTTCTCATGTTTCTTTAATTTACTGTTAAACTTTGTTAAGATTTAAATCAAACAATAGTTGAATAAACTCTGAACCTGAGTTTCTCCAGTGTGCAGTTTGTATTTTCTAATGTGTTCTGGAGTTTCTTCACTCCTGAATCCTGCTGATTATTGTTACTGATGTCAAGCTCTTTCAGACTGGAGTTTGATCTCAGGACTGTAGCGAGAGCTGAACAGCTTTCCTCTGTTAGACCACAATCACGCAGCCTAAAATGATGAACAGAAGAGAGAAAATTTACAAACACAAAGAACTTGACGCCAACATGATTACTGAGAACTGTGTTTGTTACTAGGTGTCTTTAACATACTTTAAAACTACAATACTGCGTGTACAATACTCACATGAGTGTGTTGAGTTTACAGTGTTTATCCTGCAGTAGAGCAGTGATCTGCTTCACTCGTGTGTCTCCTAGTTCATGTCCACTCAGATTCAGCTTTCTCAGGAGTAACGGGTTTTGACCAACAATACTTCTCAAATACTGACAGGCTTCATCTGCAGCAGGATCCAAAAACTTGAAGACCAGTGGTGTCCTACCAAAAAAAGTGGTTTACTATTCTGAACCCTGGCTCAACCATAAAAAAGTACATGTGTTTTTATTTTGTTGGTCACTAGTAACACTTGTTTCATTAAAAAATACAAAAATCACTAAATAAATCACTAAATAAATCACTAAATAAATACAATGCATTCAAAAAATGGTTATTTTTCAAGTAGCCTACTGCACGGCTAAAGTAGTTCAGCATTAGGTTTGTTGATTTGGAATTATATTATGTGTTAGAATATATAAATCAGATAAATCTGAAACTAATGTTTTTCATTTTATGTAAGTGGGTGGAAAAAAGTACAGTACAGTGGTAAAATAAAAGGCAATTATTTAATTGAAAAAATAATTTATGTTTATTTTTTACTTATAATATAATGTCTAATATTTTTCTCACAAGATATAAGTGGAACTTTACATGTGAAAAGCTAGAGCTACTTTTATAATTTAGGAAGGAAATTATATCTCCTGCAAGATTATTACTATATTTTGGGTTTTTGAAACTATTTGGAAAAACCACTGATGTGTGGACAGCACATTCTGCCTCTCTCCCACACACAATGAGACATTTAAGTGCAAGTGACTTTAATCAATAAAATAGTTTAAAGAAAGACACTCATAAGTGATTCTTTCTTTGCATGGCAATGACTCAAATTTCCGTTATCAGTACTAAAATGATAATTTAATATTAGTAACAGAGACAGAGAAAATAGCTGTTTTATTATAGCAAAACCATGTGTTTTGGCATATTGATTACCATTTGTAAAACCACAAACATGCAATAGTTAAATCTTTTTTGTAGCAAAACCATGGTTAATTTGTAGTTGCCATGGAATAACTACAATAACTTGCTTATTTATTTATTCCCCCTTCAATATGTAAAGCGCTTTGAGTGCCCAGAAAAGCGCTATATAAATGTAAGGAATTATTATTTTTTATTTTTTTTATTTTATTTTTTAATTTGTAGTAAAACCATGGTAAATTTTTATAAGGGCTGGCAGAGTTATCTTGCTGCAGCACTGTCAGTCACACAATAGTTTTGGAAAAACTATTACTATTGGACACACAGTTAAAGGGGAAGATAAAATGACCGAAAATTATGGACTTTCGAAGGAACAAAACAAGTGGTTACATGCAAGTATTGATCCTTAGAAGTCATACTATGAAAACAACCCTGGGCAAAAAGTAAGTATATGACATATGTGTGAGTATGGCCCCGACTACACCACTGCTGAAGATAGAGTAAGTAAATTGATATTACCTGCCAAATAATGATTTTTTTTTTCATAATATTTTCATGGTCCTTTAGTCATTTCAAAGCTTTTATACATTTATTTTTGACGGTTTAATTCTCTATTGCAATTGATTGTCTTGATAACACTCACCTCAGTCTTTTCAGTGAATACCACCAACTCTGTAAATCAATGAGCTCCTTCACTCCTGATTGTCCAGGATCATTTCCTGTGAGATCCAGCTCTATCAGGTGTGAAGGGTTTGATCTCAGAGCTGAAGCCAGAGCTTTATAACCTTCTTCTGTGATACTGCAGTCTGACAGTCTAGAAAACATGAAACTTGAATTAAATGTAACATTGTGTTTCAAATTAAATTATCAGATGAATTATAACTTAAACTGAAACAGAATGATTAGTGCAGATAGAAATGTTCATCAAATACAATATTTACAAATGTTTTAGTATTTTGAGTTTTGTAGCTTTCTTCCCAGTAGACATGTGACAGTATCAAAATTAAAGCCGTCATGAAATCAAAATTGACCCTGTTAACTTTACTAGTGCGTATTACTAGTCTTGTGGTAAACAATTAATCCGTGCAAGTTAAAACACAGAAAAAAATGTTTGTCGTAGTAATCTTTAATCAAAATCTGAAAAGTTCTCTGATAACGTCAGTTTGACGGCTTGGGTTGAAAACGCCTAAACCACTCCCCTCCAACCATTAGTCTGCTATGAGCAAGGGATGGAGAGGAGGAACGCTAAAGTAAAACTCCGCCCTCTATTCAATATTCCGTTTCATTTGGAAACACGTCACAACACTGGAGAAAAGTCGTTTGCAACTTACAGTTCACACAGACTGAAAAAAATTTTTTTGACTTCCTTCTCTGTGTCAGGCAGATATAAAACAGAAAGCAGTGTTTTGTTTAGGGGGAGCTGTTCCACCAGCACCATCTACTGTCAGAGAGTGAATTTGCTTATTCATTCAGCCCATCTTTTTCATTCATTTTTTTCATTCACTTTTTCATGTTGGGGTTGTTTACATTAGAGTGATCATGCCTCTTTAATGCAGCAACTATAACCAGGTAATTCTAATATTTCATTCTAAAAATCTACATTCATTATACAGAAACTATCTTTAATAAAGTATTATGAAATATTTTGAAGTGCCCACAACAACAATTATGTGCATGTTCATTATCATGTTCATTATCATGATCATTTCTATTACTGTACACTGGCACATCTATTTCCTACTTCCCAGTACATTTCATTTTAGCAATTTATTGTTAATATATTAACAGATAATTAAATATTAAGGCTGTTACATGTAACACAGTTAACACATTTACCTAAATAATTTATACAAATTTGTTTTGCTTATTGACATTATGTTATTTTTATTAGGATTATGGAAAATAGGTGATAAAGAAAAAAATGGGTGATAAAGTTGCATATAACCTATATGATCATTATGAAGGATCTGTGCCACATTAAACACACCATTGTGTACTCATGTTAAATATATAAATATGTAAATTATTGTGTATAAAAACGAAACTATACAAAATTAACTTAACAAAATTTGTGGCATTTTTGTGGCTACTTCTAAAGTCGAAAAAAGAAAATCTTGGTTTAATTTAGTTACTTTATGTGGCAGGGAGGGCGTGGTTCAGTGAAGTCTGCAGCAGGAGAGAGAGTCGGGAGACGCTTGGTAAGTGAGTGGGTTAATTGTAAATCACGAACACCTGTTTCTAATTCCAATAATTGGCACGGAGACAGGATAAAACACCAGGAGAAGCAGGAGTGTGTGAGAGAGAGAGGGACTGCTGACTGAGAAACACTGGGACTGAGCTGGAGAGCACTACTGGAGTGAAGCCCGTCTGTGGATGTGGATTGTTTATTGTGCGTTGCACAGACTTTTGTTTGGACATCTTGTTATTGAAATAAAAACTCAGTCAGCAGTCAAAGTCGACCCTGTCCTCTTCCTTCCCTACGAACTTGAACTTGTTACACTGGTGCCGAAACCCGGGAAGGAAGAAGGGAGCCGCCGCCATGCACTCGACCTCTGCCCAGCCGTTTGCGGAGATCATCTCATCCCTCACGGTCATGCAACAGGAACATCATCAAGCCCTGCTGGACCTGCGTACAGATCAGGAGCGCCGCTTTGAGGCCATCATACAGGTCCAGCAGGAAGACCGCGAGAGGTTCCGGAGCTGGATTGACCAGGAGGTTCGTGCTAGGACCACCAGCACACTCGCTGCGCCCACCCACCTGCCGCTGAATAAAATGGGGCCACAGGATAACCCAGAGGCCTTCATGGACTTATTTGAAAGATCAGCTGAGGCTTCTGGGTGGCCCCGGGGGGAGTGGCCGGTGCGCCTGATCCCCCTGTTATCAGGAGAAGCGCAGGTGGCGGCGCAGCAGCTCCCTGTACAGAACCTCCTGGTCTTCGACGATCTCAAGCGGGCCATCCTACAGCGCGTCGGCCGGACCCCGGAACAACATCGCCAGTACTTCCGCTCATTGGGGCTGGGGGAGTCCGGCCGGCCATTCCTGATGGCCCAACAGCTCCGGGACTCCTGCCGCAAATGGCTGCTGGCCGACGGAAGCGACGTGGAGCAAGTCATCGATCGGGTGGTACTGGAACAGTTTACCACTCGGCTTCCGAAGAAAACGGCTGAGTGGGTCCAGTGCCACCGGCCCACGTCGCTGGATTCGGCCATCCATCTGGCAGAGGACCATATGGTGGCGTGCCCAGGGGTCGGCGAACTTTTACCATCAATCTCTCTCTCTCCTTCTGTTCCCCTCTCTCTCTCTAGACCTGTCCCTCTCCCCAGGTCTCGTCCGCCCGGCCCGTCTCGTGTTCCGCCCCGGGAGCGGCGGGTAGGGCGGGTAGGTCTGGGCCGGTCTGTTGGCGTTGCGGGGACCCGGAGCATTTCGTGGACAGGTCTCCTGTCATTGAGGTGGGGACAATGATCCGGGTCCCGGACGACCCGCAGACTGCCCCTGGTCAGGCTGGCCGGTACCAGATACCTGTGAGTATCAAGGGGGTACCTATCAGGCTTTGGTGGACTCGGGTTGTAACCAAACCTCCGTTCATCAAAGCCTGATTTCGTCCGGGGCATTGGATACAAGCCGCATGGTTAGGGTGCGGTGTGTGCACGGGGATGTGGTGGAATATCCTATGGTGCCAGTTATTATTCAATTCAGGGGTCAAAAGCATAGTGTTGAGGTGGCAGTTAACCCGCACCTCCGGCATCCGTTAATTTTGGGAACCAATTGGCCAGCGTTTACTGAATTATTGGGGGCTTTATGTACGGATGCCTCTTGGGGAAAAAATGCACTGGAGAGGAACGCGAGTGTGCAGGCGGGAGAGACTGAACCGGGACCACTGGGTACTGCCTCAGGGGAACAGAGCGAAATCGAGAGACTTATTCTCTCGGAGCGCGATGATTTTCCCTTGGAGCAGTCTCAGGATGAGACGCTGAAACGTGCGTTTGAACAGGTCACCACCATTGACGGTCAGCCTCTCCATCCTGGACAACCGCTTACTTATCCATATTTTGCAATTATAAAAAATAGGTTGTATCGAGTGACCCAAGACGCTCAGACAAAAGAAGATACAACCCAGTTGTTAGTTCCTAGGAGCCGCAGGGAAATGCTTTTTCAAGCGGCTCATTCTAATCCAATGGCTGGTCATTTAGGACAGGTGACGACACTAAATCGCCTCATGACCCGATTTTTTTGGCCGGGCATTCACGAGAATGTGCGCAGGTGGTGCGCGGCTTGTCGTGAATGTCAGTTGGTAAACCCACCGGCCACCCCAAAAGCGCCTTTGCGCCCCCTCCCATTAATGCAGGTCCCCTTCGAGAGAATTGGCATGGACCTCATCGGGCCATTAGAGCGATCAGCACGAGGACATCGTTTTGCATTAGTCATTGTGGATTATGCAACACGATATCCCGAAGCAGTGGCTCTCCGCAACATTTCCGCTAAGAGTGTTGCTGACGCACTGTTTTCTTTAATCTCCCGAGTGGGGATTCCCAAGGAAATCCTCACTGATCAGGGCACGGCGTTTATGTCACGGACGTTACGCGAACTTTATGAATTATTGGGCATTAAATCGATTCGTACCAGCGTCTTTCACCCACAAACGGACGGGCTGGTCAAACGTTTTAATTGCACGCTTAAAACAATGATTCGTAAATTCGTACAGGAAGATGCCAAAAATTGGGATAAATGGTTGGAACCTCTGTTGTTCGCTGTGCGAGAGGTCCCGCAAGCCTCCACGGGGTTTTCCCCCTTCGAGCTTCTCTATGGTCGTCAGCCTAGAGGGGTGTTAGACGTCATAAGAGAGGCTTGGGAGGACGGACCGTCTCAATCAAAAAACGAAATTCAGTATGTGCTGGACCTGAGAACAAAACTCCACACTTTGGGGTGGCTCTCTATGGAGAATTTGTTACAGGCCCAGGACAAACAGAGCCGGCTGTATAACAGAGGGACCAATTTGCGTAAATTTGCACCGGGAGATAAAGTGCTTGTATTGCTCCCAACGTCAAGTTCAAAATTACTTGCAAAGTGGCAAGGACCATTTGAGGTCACACGGCAAGTTGGAGAGCTCGATTATGAGGTAATACGCTCAGATAGGAGGGGAGCACGTCAAATTTACCACCTCAATCTCCTTAAAAAATGGAATGAGGGAGAATCAGTGATGCTGGCGACGGTGATTAGCGGAGAGGATGATCTTGGGCCAGAGGCGAATATAAAAAAAGAATCTCTCGCACTGGCCCCAGGGGGAGATCATCTCTCGCCCTCCCAGCTCATTGATTTAACCAAATTACAGGCAGAGTTTGCTGACGTGTTTTCTCCCCTACCTGGTCGTACAAATCTCATTCAGCACCATATCGAGACAGAGCCGGGCGTGGTGGTTCGCAGCCGGCCGTATCGCTTACCTGAACACAAGAAAAAAGTAGTTCAGGAAGAATTAGGAGCGATGCTTGAAATGGGGGTAATAGAAGAATCCAGCAGTAACTGGGCGAGCCCGAGGGGGATGGCTCCCCGGCCTGAGTCGGGCGGTGGGGGTATGTGGCAGGGAGGGCGTGGTTCAGTGAAGTCTGCAGCAGGAGAGAGAGTCGGGAGACGCTTGGTAAGTGAGTGGGTTAATTGTAAATCACGAACACCTGTTTCTAATTCCAGTAATTGGCACGGAGACAGGATAAAACACCAGGAGAAGCAGGAGTGTGTGAGAGAGAGAGGGACTGCTGACTGAGAAACACTGGGACTGAGCTGGAGAGCACTACTGGAGTGAAGCCCGTCTGTGGATGTGGATTGTTTATTGTGCGTTGCACAGACTTTTGTTTGGACATCTTGTTATTGAAATAAAAACTCAGTCAGCAGTCAAAGTCGACCCTGTCCTCTTCCTTCCCTACGAACTTGAACTTGTTACACTTTAGTTTTTTCCCCAATTGTGTCAATTTTCTTACTGGTAACAAAAATCCTTTGTTTTCATTTTAGATTGCATTATTCTGCATGATCTCCTTCTACATCCCAAAATCATACCCATACCTAAACATAATTGCTACTACAACTACTAACTATTAATAAGCAGTAATTAGGAGTTTATTGAGGCAAAAATCATAGTTAATTTGTAAAAGGTTAGTTCACCCAAAAATCAAATTTCTGTCATTAATTACTCACCCTCATTTCACACCAAACCTGTAAGACCTTCATTCATCTTCAGAACACAAATTAAGATATTTTTTTAAGACATCCAAGGGTTTGTGAACTGAGTCTGCAGACGGCAAAAAAAAAAAAAAAAAAAAAAAACATCTGCCAATACTAAGCCGGCATTCTGGCATAAATATGGAAGCCTGCAATGTGTTCATTACATCAACTGTGTATGACAACAGTTCAAAATGTTAAATACAGTAATTTGTTATTTTTCTTTTGTTTTTTCTCACAAAAAGTTTCTCATCACTTCATAACATTAAGGTTGAACCACTGTAGTCACATTAGCAATTTTAACAAAGCAATGACGTTGCTCCCTATGTGTGGTACAGAAACTCTTGGATTTCATCAAAAATATCTTAATTTGTGTTCCGAAGATGAATGAAGGTTGGGTGTGGAACGACATGAGTTGAATTGGACCCTAAACTGTGTGTTAAAAAAATACAAAATTAGTATAATTAGTATAACCACAAAATTAGTATTCTTACATTTTAATGCACTTCAAGGAGCAAGAAGCTTCAGTAAATATATAATATCCCTGTGATTGCTGTGTTGTTGAGTGTATCTGATGGTGAACTGTACTCACCTGAGTATCTTCAGTGTTGATTCCTTCAGTCCCTCACAGATCTGTTTGACTCCTGAGTCCAGCAGACGGCTGTTGTTCAGGTTCAGCTCTTTCAGGATGGTTTTGGAGGAGAGAACAGTAGCTAGAACTGAACAGCTTTTCTGTGTCCGCTCACAATTATTCAGCCTAAACACAGAAGCACCATTTTTTATTATTCAGTACACATTAAACACACACCAGTTTAACATCTCTTCATACCTGCTTCACATGACTGAAAGATTTTCATCATTAATAAGTAGAAGTTATGGGGCCCTATCATACACCAGACTCAATGCGGCGCCAGGCGCAAAGCAGGTGTTTTTTGCTAGTTTCAGCCCGAAACAGTTATCATTTTCATGTCCTGAGCCATGCTGTTTAAATAACAAATGCGTTACTATTTCGAGGCAACTGACATAAACTAATGCACCATTGACCAACTGAAACCTGGTCTAAAGTCAATGCTGCAATATTGTTTTTGTAATTTAAAGAGCGCATTAGTAAAATGCGGCTATATGCAGGTGCACAATGTGCGCACATTCTGCTTTATTACACACACAGGGAAGCGCAGCAGCAAACAAACATGCCAAATATTAAAAATAAAAGGATTACAATGTACAAGATTATTATTGTGTGCATAAAGATAAAAATGATTTGGTGGAATCTGGCTTTTCCCGTAGTCTGCTCATGCACTTTAATGGGTCATGAAACCCCAAAACACTTTTTTTGAGCTGTGAACAGATATGTATAGGCTGCACATGATTGAAAACACTAAAGGTACTCATTATGTTATTGATAAGTGAAAAATTGTTATTTTTGCATTTTTCAGAGTGATTTCTGTCTTACGGTTTGAAAAGCTGAGTCGGAGCAACGTCACAAAATCTGACGTCATCGTGTACTTTCGGCCCAAGTATGGGCATGGTTGAACATGCTGATGTAGACCGTTTCAAGCGATTCTCGACATATATATTCATGACATAAAGCTCATTTAATCCAATCACTGCACTGTAGTATGCATAGATTATAATTGCGGTATTATGCATGAGGAAGTATCACTTCTCTCGCCTCGGTCTCTTGTCATTCAGAGACATATCGTTGGTGTTCGTTTCCTCAGTGCTACAACACAATGTGTTTTCCTGCGACGCGACCAGAGCAGAGGTTTGTGTGCATGTGGATTGTTTTGCTGTAATCTTCCAGCACAAATGGAAAATATGTTCGCATGAGATTGCATTACAGCGGAGAATTCAAATGTCACAAAAGTGCAGCTAATTAATAGGGCTAATAATAGCCCTATTAATTAGTAGTTTATTAATTAATAGGGCTATAGGACTAATACTAATAGGACTAATAGTTTCAGCGCGGAGCTCCGTGGTGAGTTTAATAACACTAGCCACGTGGCACATAGCTCATACAGAATAAAGTTTCAGTGTTTAAAGTTTTTATTTCACACATTCTCCTGCACCAAACATTAACCAGCACGGTGTAGTTATGCACACATATTTCATCAAGTCTTCTTCAAATGAATTATATGTGCAAACTGGACACTGATACAGTGGTGTAGCATCTGAACACGACAGCACGATTATTCAATAAACAAATTAGCAATTGAGACTGCATTGCTCGTAAACGTAATCAAAGTAGCCTATTATTAGCCCTATTAAATATTCTTTTGCATTTCTCCCTTGTGCTTGGGAGTTTGTTGTCATATTCTCTGTGCTCATATATTAATATTCATTATTCTGTACGAGTGTGTTGTATGTCTGTGCTTCATTGGTTGTTCTCTCCCCTCTTCTCCCCCTCTACACTCCCACTTTTCCAGAGCTTTACACGCCCATTTTAACAGAGTTTTAGCAGCTCAGAGGTGTGAACAACCAGGCTAAAACAGGGGGGTTTCATGACCTTTTAACCTCGCGCACGAGCAGATCCGTTTCCTCACTATAGAAGCGTTCAGTCATTCCGCTTGAAAATCCTGCCTTGTAAATAGCAAATCCCCTATGGTGCGAGCACAACTGGTTTTAAAAGGAATAGGAGATAAGACTCTGGTTGGTTTATTGCACATTACGCCCAAAACACAGCCATGACTCATTAAGAGAATATGGAAAACCTTTATAGACAATGTGCCGGGCACACAGACCATTTTTCCCGTCCTTAAACTAGCAAAAGTAGATTCGGACACGCCCTAAATGTACCTGCATCGTGCACTTTAGACCATGCGCTTAGATCGTTAAAATAGGCCTCATCATGTATAAATCACATTGACTCACTTGATTTTCTCCACTTTGCAATGAGAGTCCATCAAAAGAGCAGAGAGCTTCTCTCCATCCAGATCTCCTAATTTATCTTCACTCAGATCCAGTTCTGTCAGTAATAATGGACTTTTACCCAGAACTTTAGTGAGATACTCACACGCTTCCTGTGCAGCAGGACTTTTCAGAAACCTACAGGAAATTTAGATTAGATAAATGGAAAGAAAAGGAAAAAAGGATGAAAAATAAAAAAGCAAATTTAGATAGAATAAAAGATTTTAAAAAAACAATGTCAGAATTGTATGCCTGTATGTATTGCAGCTCCCATCCTTATGGATCCAATAAAGTAGCGTTTCTCAAAGTGTGGGGCGCCCCCCACTGGTGGTGAATAGAGACATGACAAGTGGGGTGCGACAAACGAGAAGAAATTTGGTCATTTTTGTGCCCATCTCTATTAAACTTTTAAACGATATGGTCTCACACATGGGAGAACGTTCAGTGACGTCACTTAACTGGCAGATTCAAACTGTGCTTTCACGCTTTGGCTGCCGCTGAGCCAGAGACGGACGCGCTCAGCAGCGCTATCATTTATCACAACTATGCAGTGTTTAAAAAAACCCCCCAAAAAAAAATCTATGCAGTGTTTTCAACAACATAATGTTTATTTTAGGTTTCAGACATTTAAATATACACAAGTAGGCCTACTAGTAAAACAACACATTTAAAATGTGTAAAGTACAAACCGATGTCTTTAGGAGGAAAAACCGATGGAAACAGCAATAACAATCAAATCAAATATAATCTGCCGACGTGTTTTATTCATATCAGATACACATAGTGTAAGTAACTATAAAGTTTACTATTTCTCCCGGCCATTTTCTTACATGAATTTCGGGAGAAATTAATGAATTAATCAATTGTTCTAAAAAAAAAAGTTCTAAAATAATGGTCGGGTAAAAAAATCAGCTAGAATAATATTTAATTTATAATTTATATATATTAAATTACATATTATAAATTATGATGTAAAGTGATAATTGCATTTGAACGTTTTTAATTCTGTTATTTAATGTTATGTTTTTAAATGTGATATTAATAAAATAAATGTTAATATATTTTAACAGTTAAACTTAAAGCCTAGTTTATTATCATTTTGGCGATTTGGGACAGGTGGGGCTCAGAACCCTTCCCCACCTCCAAAGTGGTAGAAAAGTTTTAGAAAAACTGCAATAAAGCAATAAAATACAGCAATGTGTATAATGTGTTAAAGTCATAATTATAGTAAATAGTTACATTTTGCTGAGTTGCAATTCAATAAATTCCTTTTCATGCCATTCTAATTCTGCATTGGTCCATTTCGTCACATCTAGCTGCACACCTCTGACTCAATGTCTGTGGCTTATTTTGAAAAATCAAAGGCTTTTCTCACCTGATGTTTTTTAATTTACAGCATTCAAGCCGCAGTAAATCAATGAGCTCCTTTATTCCTGATCGTCCAGGATCATTTCCTGTGAGATCCAGCTCTATCAGGTTTGAGTTTGATCTCAGAGATGAAGTCAAAGTTTTAAATCCTTCTTCACTGATACTGCAGTCTGAAAGTCTATACATATACATACATACAAAAACATACACGTTACATACTGCAACCAGTGCCTTAATGACAACATCAGCTTCATTTGAATTTATAAATGTTCCATAAAATATTTTCAAACTGAAATTAAAATGGTTAACTGAAACTTTTTTCAGTTAATCTAATCAAACAGGCATTTTATATATTATCATTCAGAAATGAAGATGAATAACACACTTCAGTTTCTCTAATCTGCATTGTGTATTTTCCAACAGATGGCAGATCTTCATTATTCCAGAGTTTCCTAGTTTATTTCCACTCAGATCCAGCTCTATGAGGTTTGAAGGGTTTGAATTAAATGCTGAAGTCAGAGCAGCACAACCTTCTGCTGTAATACTGTTATTATTCAGCCTGAAGAGAAGGAAAAAAATAAAGACGGTAAGGTCTCTTCAGTTAATTTCTGCCACAACTACAGCAACACATCTACAGTAACAGAAGGGCTTTCAAAGTTAAAAAGAGTAGGCCTTATTTCTGACAGAATATGCATATATAACACAGCAAAACTAACAAAAATGTAAGTAAAAACATCTTAACCAATTAAGTAAACAATCCATGATAACATCTAAAGCATATCATGTGGAAGATTTTTATTAAAGGTGCTAAAGAATGTTTTGTTTTATACATTTTTGCAATATTACTTGAAACTGTCTTTACTAACTGATAAAAGACTATTTATTAGGTGCACTGAAAGTAATAATATTAATATACATCATCTGTGCACGAGGTAGAGCCTTAAAAACATCAGCCAATCGTTAACGCGATCATCGGCTTATCAATCACTGCCATGACGTTCCTTGTGAGAGATGAGCGCGGCTGCGCGCTCCAGTAACTTTCCACACTCTACAGGCGCCGCATGCAATGTTTTTGTCAGGAGACAGGAGTAACAACTGCAGATTACGAGTTACCTGCGGTGAGTCCGACATAATGAATCCACTAACACGACACAGTGAATGCCGGTGGTAAACACTCATGTTCCAATACGAGTGCACGAGTTTTGTGAGGCGTTCCCTCGAAATGAGCTGTGAAGGAGGGGGGCTGTTCTTACGCATGCGCTCATTTCAAAAACTCACTAACAGTCTTTGGTTTCTCAGTCGACGAAAATATCCTCTTTAGCACCTTTAATCAGAATATAAAGATTTAAGTATAATATGGTAATTTTTATTCTCCTAATCATGTATCTGGCTATGTCTGTGTAAGAGGCCGGTGAAAGAATGGAATTTGCATGCGTATGTTGGAGCCTCTCTCTGCCATTAGATATATGGTAACTATGCCTAAGCTGTGCTTCTCGTTCTGCCATTAAGAAATATTTATATGATGAGCGGGGGCCTCTAATGTAAATAGGTTGGGGTCTCTTGTTCCACTTTTCAAAACAGACTGGATTCACAGCCAACAATGGGAAGAAATAATAACCAATACTGGTGCAGAGTTTGAAAATATATAAGATGAATTTATCCCATGGGCGGAGAGCTATAGGAAAACTGTATAAAATGATTGGGTAAGAGCTGGTCCGACAGTTGTTCTGCAGACCAACTCGGTTTAATTCACTTGTAATAAAACCAACCTCAATCTCACTAGAAAAATGTACCTGTGCGAACGGTTTCGTGAGTCACAAAATACATACCAATACGTACAGTTTTCGGAGTGAAATGTCCACTGAGTGGCGCTAAAAGCGTGTTAATTTTTTTTTTTTTTTGCCGGAACAGATAAATGTGAATATGGTACATTTATGACATTGGTTTTTATACAACCTGGTCTCATAGGAAAGACATACCTGTGGGAACGTTTTCACGAGTCATCAGAATACGTACCAATGCGTACATATCACTGCAGTTTCCAACAGAAATGAACACTAGAGGCAGTAAAACGGCAAGCGCTTTTAATCGTTTTCATACACGGTTACGGTTACAGGGTCAGATTATGGATTAATAAAGACTCGTTTTCACGTCTCCTTGCACAATATTATTTTATGACTTCATAAAACTTTTTGCACAATTCATAAACAAATATATTTTGGACGTTGCATCGCTTAACCAGCTCCATATGTTTCGGAGCCGACATAACAAGCTTGCTCAGTAGCTCATCTGATACGGAGTTTTACTTAGGGTGAGGAAGCCTTGGGTATGAATCCTGTGAAAGGCGAGTCATGATAAAAGAGCTCAAAGACTATTATATATCTATATGTGTGTGTGTGTGTGTGTGTGTGTGTCTGTGTGTGTGTGTGTGTGTGTGTGTGTGTGTGTGTGTGTGTGTGTGTGTGTGTGTGTGTGCGTATTTTTGCGACTCATGAAAACATTCCCACAGGTTTCCCAACGTTTCCATGAGACCAGTTGAATTTGTAAGGCTAGTCTAAGCACTTTATGCAAGCAGCCACTCTTCTATATGATAACTCAGTTAATCTTAGATTAATCTACAATGTAGGGTGACCCTGAATAGTCGACAATTCGAATCTTCGATAGGAGGAGCCTGATTCGACTACCAATCTCACAGTCGAATCTTCACAGAGGTGATATGAAACGAGATATGGGGGCGCTCAATATCTGATTTTACATAAGAAAATCTAAAGTGTAGAATTGGATGCACTTTGAAATAGTAAAACGTATGATGCAAGTTGTGCCAACAGCTCATGTCCTACCGTTCAACAAACACTGTGGTGCGCTTCTGCCGGCTGACTATAGCGCGCTATTTGAAAAGACTCAAATGGACACAGGCAGATAGCGTGAAAGACTGGATTTTTTTTCTGATTAGGTAGGGTACAAGTGATTTAAAAAAATTTAAGTCGGTTGTAATTTGATTTTTGAATGCTGTGAATGTTTAGCTAAAAAGACTGCCACTCCAGTTTAGCGTTTATAAACAAGAGGCCTATATTGTCTCTGCAGTTAAAAAGACAAAGTTGACAATTCTGGCTATACTTTCGTTATTTTAATAATTAATTTAATTTAATTTATTTATTGATCACTGGATTATCTAATTTAACTATTTGTGGCTTGTGTTTTGAATATATGTTCCCCTGCACTTCAGGCATTTTGCAGTTTTGACTTGATTATGACTATTTCATTTTTTATTTATTATTCTGTTCTGTTTTTTATTTATAATTATTCTGTTCTAATTGAATTCTGTAAATTAATATTTGATTAAACAATTAAGTTTTTTATTAAATTATTTTTAATTTTTGTTTTTTTGGTGCATTGATGTTGCGCTGTAGAATAGTTAAAGCTTGCTCGCACAGGCAATTTAGCCAATTTAATTTGATTCACCAACATATGAAATGCATATCTATCTGCAGTCTGCAGCCGCGGGTATAGGCCTTACTTCATGTTCCAACATATATGATTCGACTCTCAGTCGAATATAGGATGTAAATCCGTAGTCGGGGGGACAGCCCTACTACAATTACAATATTTTGAAAATGCAATATCAAATAGTACTTTGTTTTAAAGATACGTTGTACAGTATAAAACAATGTAAAATACTCACATCAGTGTGTTGACTGTACAGTGTCTATCCTGCAGTAGAGCAGCGATCTGATTCACTCGTGTGTCTCCTAGTTCATGTCCACTCAGATTCAGCTCTCTCAGGAGTAACGGGTTTTTACCCACAATTCCTCTCACATACCAACAGGCTTCATCTGCAGCAGGACCCAAAAACCTGCAGAAGGGAAGATGAAGCAGGAATTAATTCAGTTCTTAAACCATAGTCATTTTTTATTAATAGTCTAATGTTAATCCTTGTTAACTCTGACAGCAAAAGATTACGCAGTTTACTGCATTAATAAATTTACTGCCACTTTTCCACTTTTGGTCTAAACTGTTGTAAGAACAGTAATAAACAGTTCCAGTAATAGTTTCACTTGATCCTGGTTTGGCACGGCACAATTACAAACTGTTCTCGGGTCAGAATTCTCAGCACGATTAGCTAACTGTTCTGAACCATGCTGGTGGAATGCGGGCAGTGATGTCGGCACTCAGGATTGGACACTTGTATGTCATCTGGCTACCAGTTTCTCTGTAGCTGGCCAAGCACGCTATTTGAGTGAAGTAAATAATCAAATTAAAATCCTCCATCCTCCATAACGTGATCACTATTTACATCTAATGCCATCTGTAAACTCTTCTGTTACCAAGGAAATGACTGATGAATTTGTATTACACTCAGCACCACAATGGAAAATGAAACCACATTCAATTAAGCGAGGAGAACTGTTTGGCTAGATGGTGGAAAAGAGGCATACATTTCTTTTGATTCACCTGTATGTCATTTATTCTGTATTACTTTATCACATCTCACCTCAGTGTCTTGAGTTGACACTTCTGATCCTGTAGTAAATCATTGAGCTCCTTCACTCCTGATTGTCCAGGATCATTTCCTGTGAGATCCAGCTCTATCAGGTGTGAAGGGTTTGATCTCAGAGCTGAAGCCAGAGCTTTATAACCTTCTTCAGTGATACTGCAGTCTGAAAGTCTATAATAGGAATGAAAATGTAACGTGATTAATTAAAGAAATTCCAGAAATTAAAGTTTACTTATAAGTCAGATTACTTTTTCATGCAATTAATAAAATAATGTATTACTTTTTACAATCAAAACTAACTCTCAAAGTTACATCAAAAAAGCATGTTACTCTATATTTTATTTGCACAAATTAAATGCAAACTTTAGTCAAAAAATGATGACTAAATTCGTAAAAAAAAACTAAAGCCCCAGTGTTATACTCACATGAGTCTCTCCAGTTTACAGTTTTCTTTCAGTCCATCCGAGAGCAGCTTCACTCCTGAACACTCTAGATTCTGATTATTGCTCAGATCAAGATCCTTCAGGCTGCTGGATTCTGAACTGAGAACTGAAGCCAGAGCTGAACAGCTTTCCTCTGTTAGATCACACTCACTGAGCCTGAAAATAATAATTGAACAACATCAATAATGAAGATACATAATGATTAATTGTAGGAAAAAGACTACCATGTGAAGTTGACCAAAATATATGATGTTACAGCCCTAAACAAATAAATCAGATGCTAAAATCCTGCAATGATTCTATGCCTTATAGTAGCAACAGAATCACTGTTTTACACGCAGCAGAGTTCTACAGATCCACACACAGTGATCTGGATACTTGAATTTGCCTTATAAACTAACTACATGTATAGAATATCTTTTCCATCATTCAACAAATTGACTACTAACAGTGAGCTGTTACATATTTCTGTTTTCAAATACTGGGTCTCAGTACTTTCCATGTGATATTTTTCATGCACTGTAAACCCAAACAGTACTACTAACTTATAAAGATTGAAAAGACTGCAATTAAAGTCTGCTACATAGTTAATGCAACTTAAAACAATTACATTTTATTAACAAGGAATTTAGTTTTATTTTTGTGTGGCTCAACATTTTTGAGTAAACTCCTATTTAAATTATAATTTAAGTTCACTGAGTGACGTAAAGTGACATCATCCACATCATGTAGTTGCTGTAACCAACGTTAATCCATTCAACATGGTGGACACTCGAAAACGACTGGAGCAAACTTAATGGAGCAACTTGCAAGAAAATCACATTTATTTGCATTTTGAATGCTGTAAGAATATCATGATGAAGAAATGTTTTAATCTTTGGAAAATGCTGTTTTTACGCAGCAGTAAAGCATGTTATTTACCCAGAGCTTTTGAATGCGCATTTTGAAAACTATTTTAGCGTCACTGCTTATAGTGTAATTTTATTGTCAAAGCAGGGAAGTAATGTTAACATTAGCTGGTATTTTTTCAGTAAACGGTCCTATGTTTGGAATGTTGTTGTTGTTAAGTGCACTGTTTAGAGCTGTTTCCCCCAAAGCACCATCAGCCAAGTCGGTCGTTGAGACCATTGGAAGCAAATGTTTATATGATCAACTTAGACTTTTGGGTTTTTGCTTTTGGGAAAACGCTGCGATTTTATTTGGTCTATGTTTTATTTCTACATGCAAAAACTAGCCGCTAACAGTAACTTCATCCTAGATTAGGTTCAGGCTAATACACAGACATGGATTCATGTTAATTTTCATGTTTACATGATGCCAACATGAACCAAGCCTTTCGTGTTCTCCCAGTAGACCTTTGAGGAGGACCCACAGTGAAAAATGAAATGAAAAACATTACATATGGTAAACAATGGTGTACAAAAAGTACAGAACAGTGCACTGAAACGTTAAATAAAATAAAATTAAAAATGTTTAATTTGACTAAATCGTTATTTTATTTTAATTCAGTCCAAACTGATTTGAGCAAGCAGTGGCTTGTAAACATATGGAAATAATTCACCAGACGGCAGGGCTGTCACTAGCGAGGAGAAAGGTGGTGATGAATCTTGATAAAGTCAAAACATTATTTGTTGTTTGACATCAATAAAAAAACAGTAAAAAAGAGTCACTGTAACATAAGTGCACTGTAAGGAAATGTCTGAGCCTTTAATGAGCACAACATGGAAATGTGCAAGACAGTTGTCAACTATTTCTTTAGGCCTTACTTGAAAAGGTACACAAGCATCTCTTTTACATAAACCTCTGTTTACCACCTTTCTGTGGACAATAATAATGCATTGTTAATTGAATCCAGCAAATAACACTGATATTTGTACATCTGGCAGATTTTATATTTATATTTATAAATACAAATATTAGTAAATTAAAGGTGCCCTAGAATCAAAAATTGAATTTACCTTGGCATAGTTGAATAACAAGAGTTCAGTAAATGGAAAAGACATACATTGAGTTTCAAACTTTATTGCTTCCTCCTTCTTATGTAAATCTCATTTGTTTAAAAGACCCCGGGAAAACAGGCGAATCTCAACATAACACCGACTGTTACGTAACAGTCGGGATCATTAATATGTACGCCTGCAATATTTGCATATGCCAGCTCATGTTCAAGGCATTAGACAAGCCAGTATTAATGTCTGGATCTGTGCACAGCTGAATCATCAGACTAGGTAAGCAAGCAAGAACAACAGTGAAAAATGGCAGATGGAGCAATAATAACTGACATGATCCATGATATCATGATATTTTTAGTGATATTTGTAAATTGTCTTTCTAAATGTTTCGTTAACATGTTGCTAATGTACTGTTAAATGTGGTTAAAGTTACCATTGTTTCTTACTGTATTCACGGAGACAAGAGCCGTCGTTATTTTCATTATTAAACACTTGCAGTCTGTATAATTCATAAACACAACTTCATTCTTTATAAATCTCTCCAACAGTGTGTAATGTTAGCTTTAGCCACAGAGCACTATCAAACTCATTCAGAATCAAATGTAAACATCCAAATAAATACTATACTTACATGATCCGAAGTATGCATGCAGCATGCATGACGAACATCTTGTAAAGATACATTTAAGGGTTGTATTAGCTGTGTGAACTTTTTTTATGCAATGTTTAAGGCAGTCGAGAGCTCGGTGGGCAGGGAGCACGAGATTTAAAGGGGCCGCAGCCCCTGAATCGGTGCATAGTTAATGATGCCCCAAAATAGGCAGTTAAAAAAAATTAATTAAAAAAATCTATGGGGTATTTTGAGCTGAAACTTCACAGACACATTCAGGGGACACCTTAGACTTATATTACATCTTGTGAAAGAACGTTCTAGGGCACTTTTAAATCAAATCTCAAAGTTGAATACAGGCATTTCCATTTTTTATTTTTTTATTTTTTGACAAAAGAGGGAACAGATATCCAGTTTGCCATATTCCTGTGATTGCTGTGATGTTGAATGTAGCTGATGGTGAACTGTACTCACTTGAGTATCTTCAGCTGACACACAGGATTCTTCAGTCCCTCACAGATCTGTTTGACTCCTGAGTCCAGCAGACGGCTGTTGTTCAGGTTCAGCTCTTTCAGGATGGTTTTGGAGGAGAGAACAGTAGCTAGAACTGAACAGCTTTTCTCTGTCAGATCACAATTATTCAGCCTGAACACAGAAACAGCATTATTTATAATTCAGCACATCAGTCAACGCACATTAGACCAACAACTCTTCAAATCTGCTCACACGTGATTGACACTCATTTAAAATGAAAAAAAAACCAAAAAAAAAAAACAGTTAGAATATATAAAATCATGTTTACTTGATTTTCTCCACTTTGCAATGAGAGTCCATCAAAAGAGCAGAGAGCTTCTCTCCATCCAGATCTCCTTATTTATCTTCACTCAGATCCAGTTCTGTCAGTAATAATGGACTTATACCCAGAACTTTAGTGAGATACTCACACGCTTCCTGTGCAGCAGGACTTTTCAGAAACCTAAAGGAAGTAGAAGAGAATTTAGATTAGATAAGCTTGTTAAAGCAATAAGAAGCATATTCTTGAAGAAGACACATTGTTTTGTTTCTGCTCCTTTGTTTACAATCAGATAATTTTCAACCATTAAATTTCTGGAGATTTTTTAGTCCAAGAATCAACTAAAGGTTAATTTCCACCGAGCGGTGCGATTCGGGACGACAGACTCTCATCCGGCTTGTGTTTCCACTGCCAACAGTAACAATCTACGTCATTCCCACATGAAGAAGAAAGTGACAGTAAACAACAATGGAGGACATACAACAGTTTTGAAGGCTGCAAAGGAAAAAAACAGCCAAAAAATACACATTGTGTTGCAAAGGTATTGTGTTGTCATTCACCTTGTAGCATGCGCAAGTGACGATTCTCTGTCAACCAATCAATGTTCTGCAGCTCCACCCTTTTGGTACCGGTACTATTGGTACTGTTGTGCTTGGTACCCCAATGAAAGGATCCCAAAAAAGTGGTATGGTACAGAAATAGGGTACCATTCACAACTTCAGACAATGGAAACGGCAAGATTTGTGTACCGTACTGAACTGTACTGTACCGTACCGCTCAGTGGAAAGAGCCATTAGTGAATTCATTCAAAGTGTCAGTCCAAAACAGAGCTATAAAGCAGAGAAAACCCGGCCAATTTCACTCAAGATGGCAGAGAGAATAGTGACTTGTGTAAAGATTTCAGGAAATCACTGTAACAACAGCGATTTCAGAGGAGCCCAAGACATTTCACTTCATGTTGTGTGAAATACAGACTGCAAGAATTTTATAATGGATTCTACACATTTTAGAGGTTTTAGAGGTTTCGGTTTCTGTTGTTGTACTATATACATGCATTGTGAATAGTGTATTTTTTTAAAATTGAAAATTATGTGAGACTTTTTTCTCTTTTGTTGTTTGATTAATGAGTAACTTATGAAGGCGTGAGTTTGTTGATAGGCTTGTTGGTGATGCAATGGTGCTGCGCAGACCGATCAGCATATGACATCAAATTACCACGAGAATGATTTCATGTGAGACTTCATGTGGGACGTACTTCTTAAGACAATCTAATACAATGTTCCAGACAATCTTAACCTTCCATACTTTGTGATGTGATTAATTAAACAATGAATCAAATGATGACATGGTTTCTTAACTGATTACTGGTGTAACATTGCATTATGGTTGCAGAAAGTTAAAGTAAAATTACAATTTTTTCACCTGATGGTTTTCAGTCTATAGTGCACATCCTGTAGTAAATCATTGAGCTCCTTCACTCCTGATTGTCCAGGATCATTTCCTGTGAGATCCAGCTCTATCAGGTTTGAAGGGTTTGATCTCAGAGTTGAAGCCAGAGCTTTATAACCTTCTTCTGTGATTCTGCAGTCTGAAAGTCTACAGAAAAAAAGAAAAAAAACATTATGGATTCTTAATTGAGAGAGCATTTATCATACAAGTACTGAGCATGACAAATAATTCTGACTAACAAAAATGCTAATCTTGTGTGCTTTTCTCTAAAAGGATCTATACTGTAAATACTGTATATACATTAACCAAAATCTTGATAATAAATTAATTGAATGAAATGTCCAAAATAATTTATTTTTTATTCAACCACATCTTGTTTCAAAATTAATTTCTTCAGTCAAACACAAAAGGAGATGTTAGGCTGATATATAATAGCAGAATATTAGGCTGTCACAGTAAAACTGAGGTGAAAATAGTCAAATTACAGCCTTCATTTTCATCATTTCATTAAAGCAGATGAATATTATAAATGTATATTGAAACAAATGTGCAATGATATAAATACACACGTCAGTTTCTCCAGTCTGCATTGTGTATTTTTCATCAGAGGGCAGATCTTCTCCATTCCTGAGTTTCCTAGTTTATTTCCACTCAGATCCAGCTCTATAAGGTTTGAAGGGTTTGAATCAAATGCTGAAGTCAGAGCAGCACAACCTTCTGCTGTAATACTGTTATTATTCAACCTGAAGAGAAGGAAACAAAGACAGGAAACATTCTTCAGTTTATTTCTGCCATAATACAACAACTACATTAATGATTAATGATAAATCTATCTGATGGTTCCAATAATCTTAGACCAAACATTTTTAAAGAATAATTACCTAAAAAATATATATATATATATTTAAATGTTTTAAAAATACTTTGTAAGTTATTAAACCATGTACAATACTCACATCAGTGTGTTGAGTTTACAGTGTTTATCCTGCAGTAGAGCAGAGATCTGATTCACTCGTGTGTCTCCTAGTTTATGTCCACTCAGATTCAGCTCTCTCAGGAGTAATGGGTTTTTACCCACAATTCCTCTCACAAACTGACAGGCTTCATCTGCAGCAGGACCCAAAAACCTGCAGAAAGGGAAGATGAAACAGGATTCAGTTCAGTTCAAAACTAACCTTGATTTCATGAAAATAGCATCTGATTGTCTTGAATTTACTTTAAAGTATTTATAATAATAATTCATCTGCACCAGGAATGCACTTGACTAATGATTTTTCTAGATTACTAGTAGTCTTTAATTCAAGCAAATAGTTGATTAATAATAAATAAACCATATAACGCATAATAATAAGCCTTTAACAGCCTATAATACATAGCCACACAAAAACATAAAACTTGTCAAAACGTAAACTGGCAAAAGTAATGATTATGAATGTGTAGTGAAAAAACAGCAAGGAGACTGCCTTAAAGGATTAGTTCACTTTCAAATAAAATTTTCCTGATAATTTACTCACTCCCATGTCATCTAAGATGTTCATGTCTTTCTCTTTTCAGTCAAAAATAAATTAAGGTTTTTGATGAAAACGTTCCAGGATTATTCTCCTTATAGTGGACTTTAATGGCCTCCAGATGGTTGAAGGTCTTAGTAGAAGAATAAGGGTCTTATCTAGCGAAACAATCGGTCATTTTCGGAAAAAAAAAAAAAAATGTAAATGTATATGCTTTATAACAAATGATCGCCTTCCAAGTGGTTATTATTTACTTACGCTGTATGTCCTATGCCTTTCCCTATTCTGCTTACGGAAAAAATGGAATTGACGCTGTGTTCGGCCCTAGATAAGACCCTTATTCCTCGTCTGGTATTGTTTAAAGCCCTTTGAAGCTGCACTGAAACTGTAATTTTGAAGGCCATTCAACCATTTGGAGGCCACTGAAGTCCACTATAAGGAGAATAATCCTGGAATGATTTCATCGAAAACCTTAATTTCTTTTCGACTGAAGAAAGAAAGACATGAACATATTGGATGACATGGGGGTTTTATTTGAATTTTATGTATTTATTTTATTTTTAATTTTGTATTTTATTTGAAAGTGAACTTATCCTTTAAAAGGAACATGCCACTATTTTTGAAAAAAAAACAAACAAGGAAGCTAATTTTCCAACTCTAGAGTTAAACAGTTGAGTTTTACCATTTTCGAATCCATTCAGCTGATCTCCCGGTCTGGTGGTACCACTTTTAGCTGCAGCTTAGCATAGATCATTGAATCTGATTAGACCATTAGCATCTCGCTCAAAAATGACCAAAGAGTTTTGATACTTTTCCTATTTAAAACTACTCTTCTGTAGTTACTTTGTGTACTGAGGCGAACGGAAAATGAAAAGTTGGCGATATGGCTAGGAACTACTCTC
Source organism: Megalobrama amblycephala (assembly GCF_018812025.1). NCBI lineage: Eukaryota > Metazoa > Chordata > Actinopteri > Cypriniformes > Xenocyprididae > Megalobrama > Megalobrama amblycephala. Next base: position 38,206,740 of record NC_063062.1, on the reverse strand, counting down.
ATTCCTGCGTAATAATCAAGGAACTTTGCTGCCGTACCATGAGTGCAGCAGGCGCAATGATATAACGCAGATATAACTTGCACAGGGAGCGTTTCATGCAACCATGGAAATATTTGTAAGAGATGATTCAGAAGATATTTACTTTTGGTGCAGATCCTGAACCATATCTGTTTGAAATGGAATACATTGAAGATGAGCTTTTGGAAAGTGAAAGGCAAGAAATTGTGGCTGAAGAGACTGGGGCTGCATAATATCTTTGCGCCTGCTGCTTCCATGGTACAGCAGCAAATTTGGTCTAATCAGATTCAATGATTTATGCTAAGCTGCAGCTAAAAGTTGTACCGCCAGACCCAGAGATCAGCTGAATGGATTCGAAAACGGTAAAACTCAACTGTTTAACTCTAGGGAAGTTGAGTTTAAAATAAAAAATTGAGTTTAAAATACTCAATTTTTGGTGATACAGGTAAGATTAATACATCATTCAAAACTGTAAAGGGGCTTATTTTATTTGTTTAAGGTCTCCCTCATCGAACACACCTGAATTAAGTCATCAGCTAATTAGTAGAGACTGCAAGAGTTGAATTGGGTGTGTCTTATGAAGGAGACATAAAAAATGTGCAGTGGTGGGGGGTCCCCAGGACAGGTTTGAGAACCACTGCCCTAGATCACTATTTCACAAGATGTAATATAAGTCTAAGGTGTCCCCAGAATGTGTCTGAAGTTTCAACTCAAAATACCCCATAGATTTTATTATAACATGTTTTAACTGCCTGTTTTGGACCTTTAAATGCTCGCACTCCCAGCCCCCAAGCTCGCTCTCCCAATAAACATTGCATAAACAATAGAATAAGTTCACACATCTAATATAACTCTCAAAATGGATCTTTACAAAGTGTTCATGATGCAGCATATCAGATCATGTAAGTATTTTGTGGATGTTTACATTTGATTCTGAATGAGTTTGATAGTAGCCTATGCTGTGTTAACGGGACTAATGCTACACTGTTGGAGAGATTTATAAGGAATGAAGATGCATTTATGAATTATACAGACTGCAAGTGTTTAAAAATGAAAATTACAACATGGCTCTGGTTTCCGTGAATACAGTAATAAACAATGGTAACTTTAACCACATTTAACAGTACATTAGCAATATGCTAATAAAACTTTTAAAAAGACAATTTACAAATATCACTAAAAATATAATAATATCATGTAGAGTTTTTTTGCCACTTACTAATAAAAATTTGGTCAACTAAGCCTCTTCTCATAAACTACTAGGGTGCAGCCATAATCCATACATTTTTTTTCTTTTTTCCCCCCATCACATCTCACCTCAGTGTCTTGAGTTGACACTTCTGATCCTGTAGTAAATCATTGAGCTCCTTCACTCCTGATTGTCCAGGATCATTTCCTGTGAGATCCAGCTCTATCAGGTGTGAAGGGTTTGATCTCAGAGCTGAAGCCAGAGCTTTATAACCTTCTTCTGTGATACTGCAGTCTGAAAGTCTAGAGAAAAAAATGAAAAACAATTAAATTAAGTGTAACGATTAACTAATTCAATAAAATTAGATTTCTTTTACAGGATTATGATTTTCAGTATTTAAAAAGCCTTGTGTCTGTCAATATTTTATTATTTTATTATATTTGATTTATTCAATCACTGACATAAGATTTCTGACCCTAACCAAATTCAAACCTGAGTATCTTTAGTGTACACTGTGAATTTCCCAGTAGAGTGGAGATTTCTGTTACTCCAGAGTTTCCTAGTTTATTCTCATGCAGTTCCAGCTCTTTCAGGTTTAAACAAAATGCTGACGCCAGAACAGAACAACCTTCTGCTGTAATACTGCTGCAGTATAACCTGTTGAATAACAAAGCAAAAAATAAAAATGGTGTATAGATGCATACAATTATAAAGGCTAGTATATTTATTTAGTAATCACTACTTTTATCCACAAATATGAGATTTGCATTATAACAGATATTTTTTAAATAGCTTACTTCAGCTTTTCCAGTTGACACTGTTCATTCTTGAACAGCGCAGAGAAGATCTTCAATCCTGAGTCTCTGAGTTTAGTCCCACTCAGATTCAGTTCTGTCAGATTTGATGGGTTTGAATTTAAAGCTTCAGTCAGAACACGACAATCTTCATCTGTGATATCGCTGTTACTCAGACTAAAAAAACAGAAAACATAGTTATCCAGACATTTACCAAGAGTTGACAACTACTGGTGACGGTGATGACTAGGGGTGTGCCCGAAGCCTTAATCCGTATTTGAAAAGGCACAGAAGCTTAAAAAAATGCATTCTACGGGGCCCCTAAAGGGACATATGGTTAGCCGCTTGCTAGCAGTAGCCTGTTACATTACAGTACATCAGATTTCACTTGCCACATAAAGAGAGTAAGGAGAGATGGCTGATAGGACGATGGTGAAGTATTTGTAGATCCTGAGCACTACTGACAAATATCCAATCTTGTAAAATGTGTGGCCAGTACTGCCGCTCCCTACTATACAGTATGTGTGATTGTGAATCTTGAAAGTGAAAATCAAACACGAGCGCGCATTTAAAGGCGATTTCAATACCATGCATAATAACAGAGGCTCCCTGATGCCTGAAAAATATATACAGTATAATTACCCAACTATATAATTGCGAGAGAAAGCACTGAACTATATTTTTCCTGCCAACTCATATAAATTTCCCTTTAGGGGCTCCTTAGTACACAGCATTTCCTTTCCGAACATGGCATCCTGCTTCAGGCTTATCCTTAGTGATGACATTACAAAATATACATAACACAATAAGGAGCAAGTTCACTATTATAAGAAAAAAATTTATTGTAATGATAATAAAACTTACATCAGTGTGTTGAGTTTACAGTGTTTATCCGGCAGTACAGCAGCAAGTTTCTTCAATCCTGAGGGTCCTAGTTTATGTTCACTCAGATTCAGCTCTCTCAGGAGTAACAGATTCTCACCCAGAACTCTGTTCACAAACTGACAGGCTTCATCTGCAGCAGGACTCAAAAACCTGCAGATGGGAAGATAAAGCAGGATTCAAATAAATTCTTAACTAAACCTTTATTAAAAAATAGCATCTGATTCACAATTGAAAACAGTGTCAAATGCTTTATGTTCAATCTTCTTTGCAATAGATTGTATTAATGAGTAATTCTATAAATAATTTGGCTGCTTGTCATTTTTGTTGTATTATTCCATCACATCTCACCTCAGTGTCTTGAGTTTACACTTCTGATCCTGTAGTAAATCATTGAGCTCCTTCACTCCTGATTGTCCAGGATCATTTCCTGTGAGATCCAGCTCTATCAGGTGTGAAGGGTTTGATCTCAGAGCTGAAGCCAGAGCTTTATAACCTTCTTCAGTGATACTGCAGTCTGAAAGTCTAGAACACGAATGAAAATGTAACATTTAGCTGCATCAGGGATCAGTTCTCGATCCATTATTTTTCATCATCGACATACTACCCCTGGGTCAGTTTCTACATCAACATGGTTTTAACTATCATTTCTACACAGATGACATCTAAATGTATATTATCAGTAAACCTTCTCTATCCATTTAAAAAAAAAATCTGCCTGTATGAATGAAGTAAATATATGGCTCAACTCCAACTTTCTGAAACTGAACATGGATAAACCTGGCATTATCATACTTGGAAACCCTTTACTTACCAAAAATAAATAAATAAAAATCCTTATGATTCACCTGTGAAATTGATAGTATCTTTGTTCTAATCTACCACCTGTAATGTTGTACTCCATTGCTTGTACTAGTGTCTGTTATCAATAGCAGCTTTTCTACTTTGGGGCCTGTGCGAGCCAGGGCTAACAAGGTCAGCAGCCTCTGGGCTGACGCACATCATAAATCCATCTTTTTAAGCAATTACCAGATATGGTAGTCATGTCATTAAATATTTTGAATACGACTAAATTTGTATTTAATTATTTCATTAAAAAAGTATGTTTCTAATTATAACACAGCTCCACAGTTATTCAAACAGCGAATAAAGTACACACAGAAAGTGAGCAAGAACATTTAAATGATCAAAGAACATTATCACTAGGGTTTGGAATCGTAAGACATTTTCCAGTTCTGCCTAACGATTCTGATTCTGATTCCAGTTCCATTAAAAATATTAAACAACCAATAAAAAAAATAGTAGTAAGGGGAAAAAATGCACAATACTCAACTAAATCAGTCCTTTTTTGCGCTTATTATACTTGTAAAATAAGTTTAAAAAACTGCTAATCTCAACTAATAATGAACTGCATTTCTACAGCATTTATTAATCTTTTTTCATGTCAATTTTAACATTTACTAATACATTATTAAAATCAAGAGTTGTATTTGTTAACATTAGTTAATGCACTGTCAGTGTTGGGTAAGTTACTTAAAAGAAGTAATTACATCATCTATGTTGTATTTAAAATACTTTTCTAATTACTCTGTCTGAAAAGTAATTTAATTACTCAATAAGTAACTTATTACTAATTACTTCTTAAAATCCCTATAAACCTTGACCAGATAGACAATAGAAAGGAAACTCTTTTAAAGGTGCCCTAGATTCAAAAATTGAATTTACCTCGGCATAGTTAAATAACAAGAGTTCAGTACATGGAAAAGACATACAGTGAGTCTCAAACACCATTGTTTCCTCCTTCTTATGTAAATCTCATTTGTTTAAAAGACCTCCAAAGAACAGGCGAATCTCAACATAACACCAACTGTTACGTAACAGTCGGGATCATTAATATGTACGACCCCAATATTTGTATATGCCAGCCCATGATCCCAACATTATGAAAGGCATTAGACAAGGGCAGAACGTCTGGATCTGCACAGGTGAATCATCAGACTAGGTAAGCAAGCAAGGACAATAGCAAAAAAAAGGCAGATGGAGCAATAATAACTGACATAATCCATGATAACATGATATTTTTAGTGATATTTGTAAATTGTCTTTCTAAATGTTTCGTTAGCATGTTGCTAATGTACTGTTAAATGTGGTTAAAGTTACCATCGTTTCTTACTGTATTCACAGAGACAAGAGCCGTCACCATTTTCATTTTTAAACACTTGCAGTCTGTATAATTCATAAACACAACTTCATTCTTTATAAATCTCTCCAACAGTGGAGCAATAGCTCTTAGCCACGGAGCACAGCCTCAAACTCATTCAGAATCAATGTAAACATTAAAATAAACACTGTACTTACGTGATTAGACATGCTGCATGACGAGCACTTTGTAAAGATCCATTTTGAGGGTTATATTAGCTGTGTGAACTTTTTTTATGTTGTGTAAGGCAAGCGTGAGCTCTTGGGGCGTGGAGCACGAGAATTAAAGGGCCACACACCCTGAATCGGCTCATTTCTAATTATGCCCCAAAATAGGCAGTTAAAAAAATGAATTAAAAAAAATCTATGGGGTATTTTGAGCTGAAACTTCACAGACACATTCAGGGGACACCTTAGACTTATATTACATCTTTTAAAAAAAAGTTCTAGGGCACCTTTAATAATTTAAATATGAGTCAAACATGGAATAGTTTAGCCTTTTATAGCTTTTTAATTTTTTTAACTTTATTAAAACATACTATAGTACTTTTACTTTATAATACTTAAATTTTTTTAGTAACAAAAAGGGATGTCACTATACCAAAAATCTAGTAGTCTATACCGATACCAACAAAAGTGCACAATACTCGATACCAAAGTTGATACCACGGTAAAGATATATAACAATACTATATGTTATTTTCAGGTAGGCCTAATAGTAGTAAGTAAAAATATCACAGAAATTGAATAATCAAATATAAAATAACTGTGCATAGTCATAACTGTATAAATTAAATATAGATTAATTATTAAAGCTTTTCTTTTGTTGTTTGATTATCATTTATAATACAGACACCCAATAGTAGACAGTATGTTTTAAAGGCTGCTGTCACTAAGACCTAATGGACGGAGACAATATGATGTTATACATGCTGTTCACATTCACATAAACAGCACGAATATACGCCAAGATGGGCATTTTGACATAACTGTGTGTGTATTTGAATGTTTATGTGTAATAAACCACGAAAATCTGACTCTTGCGAGGGTATGTGTGTGCGCTTTGGCTGACTGAAGACCGTCTCTCAGAGAGTGTGTGAGTAGTTTTTTCTCTCTAAGATATAGCTTTCATTTTTACCGTAACGTTCTTGCCTACCTGTGTCAAAAAGTGAAGTAATTGGAATATTTTCATTCTGCAAAACAGCCACTCGCTTCTGCCGACATCTTCAGACAGTGACTACACAGCATGCGCAACTCACTACAGCTGACGATTTTAAAGAGGCAGCGTGTTCACGTTTACCATTAGAGGACAAATTTAGATTTTAAATTCAATGTTGATTTAAACAGAACTGTTGAACTAATTTACAGTATGTAATGCAAGTACATTATAAGTAAATTACCTAAAAATTAACAGTAATCCCTTACTTTACTTTTTCAGTGGATAAGTAATTTAATTACAGTAACTTAGTGACTTAGTAACGCGTTACACCCAACACTGTGCACTGTGAAGTAACATGGACAAACTATGAACGGCTGTAATTTATTAACTACGGTTAAAAGATTAATAAACACAGTAACAAATGTATTGCCCATGGTTAGTTCATGTTAGTTAATACATTAACTAATGTTAAAAAATGAATCTTATTGTACCACAACCTAAGTGTTACCACAAATTAAACACAAATAAGATGCTTGAACACACACGTAAGATCCAGACAGGTGAAACAGATGATTCAGTGATAGATACATTTTAACAGTAATTTGTTGCCACCTAGTGGTGTAACAATGCAATCGATACAGTCGTTATTTTGAAGCACACAGTTACTTTCAAAAGGTGATTTATTTTATTTTGATCGGTAATGTAGACATCAGCGTTTACATCTGAATAATAAACTTTTGTATACTTCTGTGATAATTGGAATATTTGACACAGAAATAATGGTACTGTGTGTATGATAAAAGGATGTAAATGAATGAGACATTTATTTATTTTTTGGATTTATTGATCACAGGTTTATAGATATTATATATATATAAACCTGTGTTATAGACTGTATATTATATACAGACTGTTAATAATTTTAATTACAGGCCTATAATTCATTGTATAGGCTAAATAGACCTAAAAATGTTTAAAGGTCCCGTTTTTCGTGGTTTTTTGAAGCTTTGATTGTGTTTATAGTGTGCAATATAACATGTGTTCATGTTTCGCGTGTAAAAAAAAACCCAGTATTTTTCACATAATTTACTTATCTGTATACCGCTGTTTCCCCTGTCATAAAAACGGGATGATGACTTCCTTGTTCTATGAAGTCCCTCCTTCAGAAATACGTAACGAGTTCTGATTGTGCCAGCGGTTCCTGTGTTGTGATTCGACAGCAGCTTAGCGCATCTTGCCCGGAAAGGTCACGCCTCTTACCATAACGTGGAGATGCACGCGCTCAGTGTTATCGTAAACATGTCTTTAATTTTACCCTATCAATTTGAGCCGGAATCAGACCCGGTGATTGGACTGCGGGATGAAAATAACAGCGTTTCGACGACATGGCGACAAACACACTCTTCAAACGCAACTCTTGTGTATTCCTGTGGGCGGAGGTTAGTCAAAAAACTGTTTTAGTGACGTCATTAAAGAAGGAAGTAGAGGGATGTAGTCCAAACTGGCCGTTCGATGTAGGCGACTTCTGTTAAATAAAATATCTTGCTTGGCATTGAACTTTGAGCTTTAAAATTTTACAGATTTTATTTATACTCTAACAACAACATTACACACTAACTAAAGTTTGAAACATGGGATCACGAAGAACGGGACCTTTAAAACATTGTAAAAGAGGAGCTAATACTCTAATCATTTATTATCCTCACAGAACGTCAGTTATGCTGTGATACGCTATGAAATTATTGCGGGGGGATTTATTAAAATATTAATTTAATAATAAAAGTAGCCTAACCTAATAAAAACAGACTAGAAGAATGTAATAGCCGTCATACTCTACTATCATCAATACATGATCATCGTCTGTTGACGCAACCCTGCATAGGGGGGTTATCGTTGACCCCCAAATAAAACAATTGTAAAAATCAAGGACATTTTTTTTTGCTGTATCGAAAACGTTCCGAACCGTGATACCACTGTGTCATATCAAACCGAACCGTGAATTTTGTGAACCGTTACACCCCTAATATTATATATATAAAATATTATTGGTGTAATGGTTCACAAAATTCATGGTTTATATAAACAATTTTTGTCAATTGTTACAAATCTTACCTCAGTACTTCCAATTTACAGTTATCCAGTCCAGTGCAAAGCAGCTTCACCCCTGAATCCTGCAGATTATTATTGTTCATGTTCAGCTCTTTCAGAGTCTCTGATCCAAGAACTGTAGCCAGAGCTGAACAGCTTCTGTCAGTTAGGTTACAATCATTTAGCCTACAAGGGAAATAAATCAAATTTCAAAATACAACAATCAGTATTAGGTGGAACACATACAATTCATTTTTCTATATATTTATATTAAATGTTATTAAATGTATGTTATATATGTGTATTAAATGACTTACAGAGCTCTTTTGCAGGCTTTGATGACTGCTAATAATCTAATGAGACACTCGTCTGATTTCTTGAATTTCTGAAGCTCAAAGTCTTCCAGCTCCTCCTCTGATGTCAACAACACAAAGGCCACAGCAGACCACTGGGCAGGTGAAAGGTCAGCAGGTGAGAGACTTCCGTTGCTAAGGTGGGTCTGAATCTCTTTCACCAGAGTTTGGTCATTCAGTTCATTCAGACAGTAGAACAGATTGATGGATCTCTCTGCAGACAGATTATCTTCCAATTTCTGCTTGATGTACTGAACTATTACCTCTTTGCTCTGGTCATTACCATCTTGCTGCGTCAACAGACCTTTTAAGAGTCGCCGATTGGACTGGAGTGACAGACCGAGGAGGAAGCGAAGGAAAAGGTCCAGGTGTCCATTGTCGCTCTTGAGCGCCTTGTCCACTGCAATCTTGAGCAAATCAATCATTGTTTCATTTTTGTTTTCCTGTTCTGTAGACTTGTCGCTCTTAAGCACCTTGTCCACTACAATCTTGAGCACCTTGTCCACTACAAACTTGAGCAAATCAATTATGGTTTTATTTTGGTTTTCCTGTTCTGTAGACTCTTGATCAAACACATTTTTCTTGTTGATGTCTAGAAACAGATGTGCATAAAGGGCTGCAATAAACTCCTGAATACTCAAGTGAACAAAGCAGTACATAGTACCAAGAATGATCCCTGTTTCCTCCTTAAAGATCTGGGTACACATGCCTGAGTACACTGATGCCTTATCAATGTCAATACCACAGGCTTCCAGGTCTGTGTCATAGAAGATCAGGTTGTTTCTTTCCAGCTGATGAAATGCCAGTTTCCCCAGTGAAAGGATGGCATCTTCATCCCAGGAAACATCTGCTGCGTATTCTCCATCATACTTTCTTCTGCTCTGCTGGATCTGAAAGCGAAGAAAGTGTGTGTACATTTGTGTCAGAGTCTTGGGAGTGTCTTCAGTATTTGATTCCTGCATTGTTTCAGAGGCGTTATCAGCCTGATTGTTTTTCACATCATTATTTCTTTTCTCCTCCAAAATGTTTTGGAGAACAGTGGCTGAAATCCAGCAGAAGACTGGGATGTGGCACATGATAAAGAGACTCTTTGATTTTTTAATGTGATCAATGATTGTGCTGGCCATTTTTTCATCCATGAATCTTTTTCTGAAGTACTCCTCCTTTTGTGCATCATTGAACCCTCTGACCTCTGTCACTCGGTCTATACAGTCCGGAGGAATCTTACTGGCAGCTGCTGGTCTGGTGGTGATCCAGATGAGAGCAGAGGGAAGCAGAGTTCCCTTGATGAGGTTTGTTAGGAGAACATCCAGAGAGGTGGGTGATGAGACGTCACGCCACGTCTCATTAGCAGCAAACTGCAGAGGAAAGCGACATTCATCTAATCCATCAAGGATGAAGAGGACTTTGAAATTATCCCTTCTTGTAAGGTTCAATCCTTTTGTCTCTGTGAAAAAGTGAGTTATAAGATCCATCAAACTTATTTTTTCTTTCTCTTTTAAGTTCATCTCTCTGAATGGAAGAGGAAATATGAAGCTGATATCTTTATTTTCTTTTCCTTCGGCCCAGTCCAGAACAAACTTTTGCACAGAGATGGTTTTTCCGATTCCAGCAACTCCTTTCGTCAGTACAGTTCTGATCTCCTTGTCTTGTTTAGGTGCATCAAACATATTTTTGCATTCAATCGGAATCTCTTTTGATTGATGACACCTGGAAGCTTCAATCTGCCTTACCTCATGTTCATTATTGACCTGTTCACTGCCACCCTGAGTGATATAGAGATCTGTGTAGATGTTATTCAGAAGTGTGGAGTCACCTTGCTTTGCAATTCCTTCAAACACACACTGATACTTTTTCTTTATGTTACATTTTAGCTGATGAATGAAGACCAGCTCATCTAAACAAAGGAACAAACATATTATAGATACAGTAGTTTCACTCTACATTTCTAAGTGACAATCTGACATATGGCCGAGAGTCTCTTACCTTCTAGAGTATCAGCAGCTTCATCTTGTTTCATCTCTCTCAGGTAGTGGAGTGTGAGATCAAGAGCTGCTTCTTTGATACTGCATCTGTTCTCATTAAAGTCCTTCACAAAGTATTGTGAGTTCTCTTTTTGTAATATTTTCTTGAACTTTTCCAGCTCATTCTTTAGAAATGTAATTATTTTGCTCTCGAGATCCTTCACACAAAGCAAACATAAAATAAATAGTGATTGGACAAAAAGAAAAATGTGAAAGAAACAAGTTAAGAGAGAAACATGTTAACTAGCTTTTTAAAAAAAAAAAAAAAAATCTATAAGGTATTTTTTTTTTTACAACAAACATTTTTCAGCAACCTATTTGGCTGATATAATTATAAACATGAAAATGAGTTTTACTACCTGGAAGATAGACAGGAGATTGTCCTTGAAATTATTGTGTTCCCTGTGAGTCTGGACATCTGAATCTAATTGAAGCCTGTTAGCCAATAAAATTAAATACTGCATTTTCAGACAAAATATTACAGATATTGTGAGCATTTAAAAAAAGAAAAAAGAAGGCTTTAGCAGTTTAAGTTCACACTGTTGAAGTGTAGGATCTATTTAAGTATAAGTTTAAGTAAAAACTAAATTTCTAAATGTAATATTTTCTGTCCTATAAGCAAAGAACACAGAAGCTGGTGAATAAAAATACATTTTGCATTGACAACAGATATTTTTTATATAAGTTATGCAGCAGTTGTCACTTAACCAAAATTAAACAGAAAATAAAAAAAATATATATAATTATTATTCACATCAAATAATTTTTGTGCTCTCTTTATGTTTTTAAAGCACTGCCGTTTGTAAATTGTCTTTTTGAGAATTATTCAAACATTTAATTGAAGCAAATATTTGCTGAAATATTTTAATATAAATTTTTATTTATTTTCTATATTATACTGTCTATATTTCCAACAATAAGAAACACATGGAATACCTTTTGTTAGACGATGGTTTTTCCTCACTGAAGTCTGGTACCGCACCTTTTGACTGGTCACTCTTCACAGACACAGAGCTGGACACATGTGAGCCTGATCTTACACTAATGACACAAAGAACAGTGAGAGAAAAAAACACTGTGCTACAGAAGGTTATTTGGGCTCATTTGAAAAGATTTAATGTTTAATCTTGCAAATGCTGTGTAGTTATGCATTTGTGCTTCTGTGACTACGGATAGATTAAAAGATATAGATTGCAAAACATAGATTGCAAGATCTATTTTCAAAGTGAATTTATGCGTTCTAGTGGTTATCTGTAGTCGTATTACTGGAAAGAAACTCCAGACCAATAAAGCAAACAGCAGACATTGTGTTCTGTGAATTATTATTATTATTTATCACATTTTATCACATATCTTAATGGAAAAAAATAGCTAATGCATTAAAAAAACAAAAAACACATGAAATACCTTTCAGACGATGGTTTTTCCTCACTGAAGTCTGGTACCACACCTTTTGACTGGTCACTCTTCAGAGACACAGAGCTGGACACATGTGAGCCTGATCTTACACTAATGACACAAAAAAACAGAGAGAAAACACTATTACAGGAGATACTTCAGTCTCATTTAAAAAGGTTTCACATGCAAATTGTTTGCATAGTTTAAGTCCAGTTTAACAAAATTGATTTATACTTCTGTGTCGAGTGTACACAGTAGCTATGGCATAGGCTGTATGTAGCAAGCATAGCCTACGGCGTAGCTGATGTGCACCTCGTCAAAAATACACACGAGAATGAACCTCACTGGTTACATAGTTTTACATAGATTTGCACAGTATTTGACACGGCAAAGGTGAGAGAAAATGCTCCTTGTTGAAAAGGTTTTGTTCTTCACTTAAAAAGTAAACTTCATTAATGTGTAAAATGATTGTGTGAAAACAGCTGCAGTCTTACCTCTGTTTCTCTAAGAGACTCATCTTAGAGAGAGAGTCCTTTCCTTGCTTCTTTGACATTATTGCAGATAAACTGCCATTGAAAACAGATCAGCACTGGGATCTTTGTGTGAAATCAGACGCTCATCATGACCTGGACATGACAATGTGTCACTGAGATTAATATCATGAGAGTTCAGAGGGAGAAATGATAAAATTGATAAATATTGATAAAAAAAATGATTAAAAAAATTGATTGATAAAAAAATAAGAACAAATTATAAATGTCCAGTAAACAAACAAGCAATACAAAAATACATCATGCTACAAATATGTTGCTATGTAGAGTTTAGAGTTTAAGATAAATCTTTCTGATTTCATCCAAAGCTGCGCAAAAATTCCTTTAAATCCCAATCAGTTTTTAAAAAAGACAGGAAGAATTTAATGTCTTCAGTGGCATAGCAGAACTGAGTAGGGATCAGTGTTCTGGCTTTTAACGCGATCGACAAATCTGCCTTTTGCAAAGCTCACATTTATTTATTTATTTTATTTTTATTTTTTTTTAATTTTTTATTTATTTCTTGAAGACGAATATCTACACAATGGTTACAAAGACAAAAAATGTACAGAACAGGAATTTTCTAATAGGACCATTGTACATATGCTTGACTAATTTTACAACATATCTATAATAAAATACCCCCTCCCCAACCCTTTCCTGTTAGATTAATTATAGAAGGTTTCTTTTAAATGTTCTATAAACAAAAGCATATTGTATTTGAGTAGCAGCAAAACAAATAAGTGAATAAATAAATAAAAATAAAAAATTGGTGGACAGCAACAGCATAAACAAAAAATAAATAAAGTGAAACTGGACAGTATGGAATAGGCAATAAAGCATAAATATAAAAGCTAATTCAGTCCTCCTGTAAGAATAATTTGATTGGATTCCAAATCTTCTTAAAGGTGGGTAGTTTCTCGTTTAATGAGTATCTCAATTCTTCCAGATGCAACATATTGCCCAGTTCTCTGGTCCATAGTTCAATGGTTGGGACAGTGTCTGTTTTCCACATCTGTAGAATAAGTTTTTTTGCTAACATCGTACAGAACATAATGGATTGTGTTTGATATCTATTGCAAAAAGCACTATTTGCTCCTAAAATACCAATGCTGGGTTCAGGCTCCAGATTGATAGAGTGTGCTTCAGAAAGAAATTTAAATATACCTTTCCAAAATGGCTGGATTTTGGAGCATGACCATAAAGAATGAAACAAAGTGCCGTCTACTGTTTTACATTTGTTGCAGAGTGGAGATACTGTAGGATATATTTTATGAAGTTTTGATTTTGAATAGTGGAGCCTATGTATTACCTTGAATTGAATCAGATTATGTCTAGCATTCACAGAGCATGTATGTATGTTTCTCAAGCATTCCTCCCACTTATTTTCATGAATGTTAAAACCCATTTCCTCCTCCCAGTCAAGTTTTATTTTCTCTGTGTTGGTGTTAACCTTTTCTAGCAGTAAATTGTAGAAGCGAGACACACCACCGCTTATACCAGGCTGTACCTTTATGATGTTCTCTAAATTAGGGTTTAACTTCAAAACTTCAAAATCTGTAATATTCTTTCTGATGAAATCTCTAACCTGCAAATAACGGAAAAAATTTGTGGGGGCAAGGGCATGATGTTGCTTTAGCTGGTCAAAGGAGCTAAATTTACCTTCATTGTATAGGTCTTTAATTGTGGTTATGCCTATTTGTTTCCATTGAAGAAAGAACTTATCGTGTAGTCCTGGGGGAAAAGCATGATTATGGCAAATTGGAGTATCCAGATATATATCTGGAATTTCCAAATATTTCTTGATTTGTTTCCATACTTTAATTGAATTAGAAATAACTATATTTCCATTATAACACTTTAAGTCTATTTTAATGGGACTGTTAAGCAGGGCAATTAATGAAGTCTTATTACAAGAAGCTTCCTCTATAGCTAACCATTCTGGTTTGTCTGGCTCCATTAAACTGATCTTTCTCCACCACGCTAAAGTGTTTAGATTAGCTGCCCAATAGTAATTTTTAAAATTTGGAAGCCCAAACCCTCCTTGATCCTTGGGATTGTTAAGATGTTTTTTATTAATCCTTGCTGTCTTATTGGCCCAAATAAAGTCTGTTATAATAGATTCTAGCTCTTTAAAAAGATGAAGGGGAATAAAAAAAGGGATAGCTTGAAATATATATAAAAATCTTGGAAGTACATCCATTTTTATAGCATTTATTTTGCCTACCATGGACATGGGGAGTGTTTTCCAAAAGGTTATATTGTCTTTAAGTTGATCAATTTTCTTTTTCTAGTTTGTTTTTAAAAGCATGTTGGACTTTTTAGTAATTATTATACCTAAATATTTGAAATGCTGGTTTGCAATTTTAAATTTGGTACTGGCTAGGAGTTCTTGCTCAAGGTCGTCAGAGATTGACATTAGTTCACTTTTTTCCCAATTAATTGTGAATCCAGAGAAACTGCCGAATTCTTCAATAAGCTTGAGTAGTGGTGGAATGGTCTTTGCAGGATTAGAAATATACAAGAGAATGTCGTCTGCATATAATGACAGATATTGGGGTCTGCCCATTGTCGTTATAGGCTCTATACTGAGATGTTGCCTAATACTAGCTGCCAGCGGTTCCATCGAAATGGCAAATAAAAAGGGAGACAGGGGACACCCCTGGCGTGTGCCACGTGATAGTTTAAATGACTTTGAGTTGTCTTGGTTGGTAATAACAGATGCAACTGGGTGCGAGTACATTATTTCAATCCATTTAATAAATTCTGGACCAAAACCAAATTTCTTTAGGACCGCAATCATATATTTCCATTCTAATTGATCAAAAGCTCGTTGAGCATCTAGCGAGATTACACATGCCTTTGAATTTTTCTTATGATAAATTATATTAAACAGGTGTCTCAAGTTAAAGTAAATATGTCTGTTGGGCATGAAGCCGGTTTGATCTTGATGAATTATTGAACAAATGTATGTTTTCAATCTGTTTGCAAGAATTTTGCTTATAATCTTGGATTCAATGGAAATGAGTGAGATTGGACGATATGAAGACATTTGCTGCTTATCGCGTCCCGGTTTCGGAATTAGTATTATATTCGCTTGATACATTGTTGGTGGATATTTATTGTGTGTTATTACATCTTAGCAGCATGTTATCGAATTTCCAGACATAATTTCCTCTGCTCGAATTTATTTTTAAATTAAGAGAGATAGGGGCATGGTCGGATAACAGTCTATTATGATACTGTGTTGAAACGACATGTTGCAGCAATCTTGAATCTATTAGAAAGAAGTCGATTCTTGAATATGTTTTATGAACTGAAGAGTAAAATGAGTAATCTTGATCTGTGGGATGCAAGGCTCTCCAGCTATCTATTAAGTTTAACTTTTGCATATAGTTGCTTAGTACACTTGCGGATTTGCTTTTTGTAGTCCGACAGGGATGTGTGTCTAACTTTGCATTTAAAACACAATTGTAGTCGCCTGCAATGATGACCAGTGAATGTACAAAATCTGGTATAATTTTGAAAATATTCTCAAAAAATACAGGATCATCAAAGTTAGGACCATAAACCTTTACTAAAGTGATGGGTAATGCATTTATCTCTCCACACACAACTAAGTACCTACCATTTTTATCCTTGATTGTTTGCTTATGTATAAAGGGGACGGATTTTTTAATAATAATTGCTACTCCTCTAGCTTTACAAGAAAAGTTTGATTGATAGACTTGAGACATCCAAGGAGCTTTGATGCTGAACTTCGCGGTATTTTTGATATGCGTTTCCTGAAGAAATATTACCTCTGAGCCCAGTTTCTTAAGATGTGTATAAACCTTTCCTCTTTTGATTGGACTATTAAGTCCACGCACATTCCAGCTTAGTAGGTTCAGTTTGCTGCCACCGTAAACATTTATTCCAATATTCAGTGTAAAAATTAAAGTGTGTTTTGCCTGCTCTCCTTAAATAAAGGTAGTATATGAAACCTTGCATTTCAAGCTTAACAGAAGACATCAACCCATGAACATTACGAACTTTGTAACGAAGAACATTCTCCCCCTCCCTCCCCCCGCTATTGCATCCCATGTTAACATTATGGATGCCTATCAAAAAAAAATATGCATCACTTGACTCACCCTTGATGCCCTCTAACATTCTTCCTGTAAAATAGCTCTCCACTATCTTACAAAGTAACAAGAAATAATACCTTGTGAACTCCCTGTATATCAAATGAAATTAAATAAACGCAAGTCTCTACTTAAGTCCTTTCTGACTTCCATGTCAAGTTCACGTCGTCTGCATTTCACAAATTTTCCACTGCGCCCCGTAGATATGCCTCTGCTTGTTCGTGTGAAACAAAAGTTTTCGTTTCCTTGTCCTTCACGGTCACAATGAACTTGGAAGGAAAGCGAAATCCGCATCTCACTTCGTGTTCCCTGCATTTCTTTCGTATGCCGTCAAACTTCTGTCTCTGTTTCAAGACATCAGCGGCGAGGTCGGGAAAGATATGTATCTCTTTTCCTTCATACTGCAGCTTGTTCGATCTTGCCAGACGTAGAATATGTTCTTTTACTTGGTAGTGGTGCAGTCGAACAATAAATGCCCGTGACCGGCCGTCTCTTGGGGGTTGTAGCGAGCGGTGTGCCCTGTCAATCTGTATTGGTCGGTCAAAGTTCCCCGCATCCAACACTTGCGTCAACAGATTTGTCACAAACTCGGTAGGCTTACCCTTTTCTGCACCTTCTTTTACACCGATGATTCGGATGTTTTGTCTCCGAGATCTTGACTCTAGATCGCAGGTCTTTTCCTTAAGCTTCTCACATTCGGCCTCCAAGAGTGTACATAATTTCTCCAATGATTCAATGCGGGTTTCGTGAACTTTGACTGCTTCTTCAGTCGCGGCCACTCTGGTACCTATGTTGGTGAGTGTTTCTTTCATCTCTGATAAAGTAGATGAAAGGACCTCAAGCTTTGTATCAAATGAGCCATTCAATTTCGCTATCGCTTCCATAATGTTTGTATTTGTTGGCGTTTCACCGCTAGCTAGATTAGTATTAGCCGACTGTTGCTCGGTGTTGTTTTCTGTAGATTCCGCCTCTTCGGTATCCAATTTTTCTGTTTTTTTGTGTTTTGGCATTGTTCCAGATGTTCAGAAGTAGAAACCTGTGGTATTTGGACGATTACAAGGTGTATTGGCTAAAATTATTACAAATTCGTGGAGAGCTGTTGTAAAACACGTTTACTCCATACGGTGTCGGAAGAGCGCCCCCTCCTCACATTTATTTTTAATAAAAATGAAAATATTGTGGAAATAAACTGCGAATGAGTGTTTAATAATATTAAAAGTGTTTATATGGGTAGGGGAAGGTGTAGGGAGGGTTTTTATTCTAAGGCAGCATCCATTTAATCATTTTAATAAATATAATCATTGATACTATTGTATCCTGTTAATGTACAAAAATACTGAGGTGCAAATAGTATCTGCCAATATAAAGTAGCCTATGGATAGCATCTATTTACTATTTACTTTTATTGAAAAGAACTGATACTTTTACATGGTGTTAATAGAATATATTGCTATTTTCACTTAGTGTAAATAGCATCTATTGCATCTTAGTGTCAATAGCCACTGCTTTACATAATTGTTTGAAGATGCCTTCACACGACATCAACAGATGCAGTTGTACAGTAGGCTATTATCATTGGATCTATTCAAACTGGGCAATGGACCGTTCGAATCCAGCAGCGTCTTCCATAATATCGAAGTAAGTGTGCATCACTGATCATCGTTCTCACTAAAATATTAGGCATAACATAAGGTCTGCAGTTTAGTTTGAAGAGGAATTATTGTGCACCTGTCACTTCTTCTTCATTAAAACAGTGTGTCACAGGTAAAGTGATCAAAAATAGCACATCCATCTAAATTCATATAATTTTTGTTTAAATTATGCGTAATGACTTTATGTAATTTCAGTGCTTATCGCCATTAATGAAAGTGGAATATTAATGTAAATGTGAATATAAAAAATTAAAATAGTTCTGTTTTTCTGTCTGTTCTGTAAAATCGTTCTGTTTACTTCATTACTTTTCTCTCTCTAGTAAAAGAGTTCGTACAGATGGGTCAGAGTTTGCGTGCAGGTGCGCAAATTTTCCTATCAGGTTTGTTTTTATAAATCCTATCTTTTGCGTAGGAAGTGGCGTACGCGTCTTTCAGGTCATGTTTTGTGCGTAACGGTTATAAATGAGGCCCCAGGTGTAAATGCCCTCCGAAACGAATTTGAGGCGGATGTAATCCGATCACTCAAACCACTTCAGGATGTGGTCTGAGACTCAATCCAGTCAAAACTGAACATGTACAAAATTCATCTGGATGTTAAAAACACATATGAAAATTTTACACCTCCAAAAATGCTAAAAATAAATAAATAAAGCCTCAGATGAGTCTCTCAGCAAACTGACTCACAAACCGCCGCAAAAAAGAAAGTAAAAGTAAGACGTAGACGCTCAAAACACAGTCATTTTCATTAAAAGTAATGAGACTAAAATGATCTTACCAGTGCTGATGATGTTCTCTCTATTTTTGCGGTCTTTGGTTTTTAAATTAGCTGATGATCAATAAAATGCAGCTCATATCTGTTGCTTTCAGTGATGTGTCTCCATTAAATCTGTATATAGAACTGAAGAACAAATTTATATCCGTTTTGCGGAGACACATATAGGTGGTCAAGTATAAATGGAATCGTTTTGATAAATCAGAGATAGCTTTCTGATCAGAGAAAACGCATGAAGTGAACAGGTGCAGCCCGCTAAATGAAGGCTGTAAAGTTGGTTTCACATTCGATCATTCGGACTTCCGCGTTCAATAACTTTGTAAATGTATTTAAGGATAATTTGGCTAATTATCAATACTGGCCATTAAGACAATAAGCAACAAAACCTTTTTTGCAGAAGCAGACGTTTTTTTAAGAGCGGATAAAGCGCTGTTCTCTGTGACAAATGCTGGATGCTGCATGAAGGCTGCGATGTCAGCGATCTTTAAGGGACCGTCTTCAAATTCATGATTGATACTAAGGACGTTTGTGAGCTGTATATCTCTGCTTCTAAAACGTTTCATAGCGACGTGTAAAATGTGTGTGTGTGTGTGTGTGTGTGTGTGTGTGTGTGTGTGTGTGTGTGTGTATATATATATATATATATAGGCCTATATTTTACACCATGCTAAAATCTTAGCTCAATGGAAGCAGAGATGTTCAAATGTATATTGGATTCAATATGGAAAAATCATGTGGATTTTGATAAACAAATTCAGCTTGGAAGACAATTATTCTGCACAGAACATGCTAAAAAGTATTATTTGTTAACTGTCACCTCAGATGATCCTTACTGTCCTGTTTTGTTCCTCTTTCAATACATTTCAATGGCTGGTGAAAGCAGTCCAAACAATCTTTAACCTAGTTTATTTTTAACATTATTATGTTCTCTGGACATGTTATTTAGTTTGTCATTTACAATGTTTTCCAAATACAGCAGACTTTTGTAGTTATGTGAGATGCAACAATTTAGAGATTTAAGTATAGATTAGCAATAACTGGTCTAAATTCTAGTTGGAAATCCCTATGTATAGACTATCCATAACTTTTAGTGTGAAAAAGAATTGTGAACATTACAATTAAGCATGTTAAAGTGCACTACGTATGAACGGACTGGACAGACCATCTTTTGTATTTTCCAATATTTTTAAACTCCCACAATGTGTGTATTAGTTCACATAATGGCTGTCTTTATCACATATTAGGACTACTGCAAACTCCACAATAATTGCACATTGTATATGGTACATTAATCATCATTTAGTGGTTAAAATAAAACCTTTAATATAATGTGTATTTTTCACTGTCTATAGTTCTGAAACCTCCATAAAAGTGCAGTAATTTCCCACAGAGCATGACATCAATCATTTTTTTATGGACCAACACTTCAATAACTAATTGAGACTTTAAAACTGTTTGTATACAATTTGTGCAGCAGAAAATTTCTGCCAGCACTGTTCAGTAGATTTTAAAAGGAGGGACCGACTGCTCCAAAACAAGTTAGAAAACATTGAGTTTACCCTACAGAATGTGATCAGTGTGGAAAGAGTTTTAGAACAATAGGACACCTTAAGGAACATGAAAATCCACACTGGAGAGAAAGTGTCCACATGTGATCCGTGTGGAAAGAATTTCAGAAAGACATGCAGTTTTAAATTACATCTCAGTTCTCATTCTGGAGAAAGATTGTTTTACTGTTATCATAGCGGTAAAATATTTTTTTGGACAGGTGCACTGCAGGACCACCTGAAAGTTCAAACAAAAGAAAAGACTTGTGTTCTTTGTGTGGAAAGAGTTTTAGTTATAAAAGTACTTTAAAATTACACCTAAAGCCACAGCAGTGTGAAAGATCAAATTTTGTATTGTGGGAAAACTTTTGAGTTGAACCTGCACCACAGTGTATTTACAGTGAAGTGTTTACAGTGTGACATGAGATTCAGTCGGTCAGGATCTCTGAAAACCATGAGAATCCACACTTGAGAGAAGCCGTATCACTGATGGGAAGGTTATATTCTTAACTCAGTCATACAGAAAACAAATGAAGTCACAGTATTCATCGTCAGATCCAGCACATTCAAATGTGCTTCTGCTCTTGAAGTAAAATTTTCTTTGATTGAAATCTTTGGTCTACAAATCTTAACTGTACTTCATAAAGGAAAGTAGAGCATTTCTTTAATACTTTTTGGTAAATGTTCACTACTAAAAACTACAAAAATGATACACTGTAAAAAATGACCGTGATTTTAACAGTAAAAGACTGTAAAAATGATGCGGTGAAAAACTGTTAATTGGTTTACAGAAAGTTTCCGTACTATATACGGTGAATAACTGTAATAGATCTAACGGTACATTTAATGTAATTTTACGGTAAAATACCGTTAAATTCACAGTTTTAAGTGAAAAATAACAATTCATTGTAAAATTCATTCCCACAATTCCCTGCGTGACACTTCACATTTGATATATTTTCGTTGAAATAACTCTGTTTCTTCTTAGTTTTTCTCCTTTTTTTCTAATCAGTTATGTACATTAGGGTTTTATGTTACATCTAATGTTGTTAAATTAATGTTTATTGCATTTTTAAAATTTCATGCATGTTACCATGATGGTGTTTAGTGTGTGTGTGAATGACACTGTGTGCACCTTCTATACGTTAGTGTTGTCCTTCTCAGCTTGTGGAAAATCTGCTTGTGATGAACTTTGATTCATCATGTGACTCTTATCACCACTGTGTTTGGTGACTGTCAGTGTATTATAAAGGTACAAAACAGATATTAGTACTTCATTAGGTTGGTAAATTAACATTATATCAGTTAATGAAATACATTATTTTACCGTAAATTTAACAGATTTTTTTTTTACGTTGCTACTGTATTTTTTACGGTAAAGTTCTGGCAACCACAGCTGACGGTTTTTTACCGTAAATTTTACTGGGATTGTTTTTACAGTGTGGGTTATGTTATTTCCCTGTTTGTGTTAGTTTTCCTTCTTCAAACTTTTAGTTTTACAAATCATCACATTGAAAACAACATTAAAATTGGATAACATTTAGAGCTTTGAAGTGCAGGAAAAATTGTGAAGCACTTTAAAAAGTCCTGGCTTGATAAGTGCTCAAAATTTCACTCTCAAAAGTTTACATGAACCCTGAAATGGATAATGTAAAAGCATTTGACTATTTCTGCCAAAATACCAGGCTACTACATTAAATCCATGGTGATTTGTGGACTGGAGAGTCTTAACTTGTTTATTTATGGCACAATGTTTCTCCTGGTTTCCACAACAGTGCTATTTGATCTGATATCTGTGGTCTAAAGCAGAGAAGTGCTGAATTTGAATGCTTCCCACTAGATCTCACAGTGATGTTATTAATTTTACGGTGAATTAAGCAGTGTCACGTGAACGAAATCGATGTGCTCAGAGCTGATAAATGGTGCAATGTGCAAAGCTCAAACGAGTAGCGCTGTTTCGTTTCACTTTCGTTTGCCGTTTGATGTTTCTCATATGAAACAGAAATGGCAGCTCTTATCAGTTGTGCAATGTGGTGGTTGCAACCGTGCATCCTCTAAAAAATTGTAGCACCGGCATTTTGCAAAAAAGGTTGCAAAATGCCACCATTTAGTCTGGGGCCCTAAAACTCAATTGCGAGTTATAAACTCAGAATTATGCGTTATAAAGTCAGATCTGTGTTGTATAAAGTCAGAATTGTGATATAAGCAATTGTGAGAAAAATGTCAGAATAGCCAGTTTATAGCCTCTCTCACTTCTTTTCTCAGAATTGTGATATAAACTCGCAATTTCAAGTTATAATAAAAAATTATGAGGAATAAAGACTGACTTTTTTTTTCTCAGAATTGCAAGATAAAAATTGCAATTACCTTTTTAATTTTTTATTTAGTGGTGGAAACAAGCTCCCATACCCTTCCGTAATCCTATGTCTACTAATAGCCTAATTTTTTAATCTTATTTTTGTGTTTAAGGTTTCTGAATGTGACCTTACAGAATTCACAATGTTTGGTTCAAAATTCAAATAAATGGAAGAGTGCAAATGAAACAACTTACCAGCATTTTTTTAATATGAGTAAATATTTACATTAGCTGTTGAATGTGAGTATAATTGGCTTATTATACTGTATACTATTTAATTATTATTCTGACCTCTGGCCTCCTGGTCTTATGAACAAATCATATGTTGGTAGATTAAATAAGGTATCTAATTCACCTGCATAATAAGTGATTCCTGTATAATAATTGTAATTAATTCTAATAATTACAATCCATTACTCATTGCAGCTGGGAAAGTCTCAGCAGTGGTGATGATCAGGAAATATAGTGGAATATAGAGTGGAATAATGGATCACAGCAGGAAAAGCAATCACACACAGAGCTTACAGCCCTCACTGGTTTGGCTAAAGTGTTTGGCTGGTGACAATACCAAAATCATTGCTTATATCACATGATATCAGTTTTACATGGGAAAACTGGCAACTTTCATATTCAAGTAACCTACTGTATGTCCCTATTAGGAAAGTGTCTAAAATATAATTTGCTAATTAGTTCACATTATTTTACACACTGGCGATCAAACGTTTGAAATAATGAAGACTTCTTTAATGTTTTTGAAAGAGGAATGCTGAATTTATTTGATCAAATATACAGAAAATATTCATACAATTTCAAATAGCTGTTTTCTATGTGAATTTATTGTAAACTGTCATTTATTCCTCTGATCAAAGCTGAGTTTTCAACATTATTACTCCAGTCCTCAGTCACATGATCCTTCAGAAATCATTCTAATGTGATGTACTTTTCATACACATAAGAATTGTTACACTCTTTTCTACAAATGGACCTCTATTCCATAAAATGTCAGTTGTCAAGCTCCTGAAAGGACAAATACTATAACCACTAGAAAGGCATCATAAAACAGTCCACATTCTGCACTACATTCAAAGTCTTATAGACCATAGCAGAGAATTGTTATATATGGACTGATATAATGGTAGGTATTGAAGTTTAATGATATTAAACTTCCCTGTATGGAAAACAGTTTGAAATCTTTTCAAAATTATTTACTATTTGTCATGTGCACCAGGAAAGACAAATTATAACGTAAAGTATGTCATTCATTAATGTTAAGCATTTTGATAAAAAAAATAAAAAATAAAATAAATAAATAAATAGCATTTATATTTTTGTATAAACAGCATTTATATTTTTATTTTACTAAGTGGTCTAAAAAATTTCTCTGTGCATAACGAGCTAATGGGTTTTATGGTGAGGTGTGTTGTGGACCGGGTGTGATGGGCCGATTCCTGCCAGAAAGCCGAAGGCCACTTTTTTTGCCCCAGTCCACCCCTGAATATATTTAATTGCTAAATTTGACAATTACAATTAGCAATGTTTTAACTTCTTCATTATGGATGAGTTTAATCCCAACATCATTATGATGAAGGTCTTATACTGCAGACCCTTCATACTGCTTAGCCATCTCTGAGCTGAGATCAGGCGTACCTGTAAAAAAACAAAATATCTTGTATGAACACTAAATCAGCAATAACCATTCAACATTACTCACAATGTGTGTGTGTTTTTATTAATGCTGCATTATTTAATTTGTAAGCCTGTTCCTTTTTAATACACAAGAGCTAGAATAATAAACTGTACATTAGTTAAAGCAATGCTATCTGAAGCTGTTTATATGTACTGTACAATACAGGTATAAACAGCTTGAAATTATAATAGCGGTGGGTTTTGCAGTGTTACTATTAATGAATTGCTTTTCAGCAGCATCTTGCTAAAATTACCATCTCACACACACAGTATTCATTTATTACAGTATTATAGCAGGAACCTTTTGAGGGTCTTTCATCCACTGATGGCTTTTCTTGTGCTTTCACAGGTTCATCCTGGGCTTTAGATCGAGTAAACAATCCACTGAACACGTTTGCAGCACTGCTAATCCAGCCTTCTTCCTCTATGCTGTGAAGAGGAAATAGAAGAGAAGATGATCAGTGTTGAGTAGAACAGGTTGCAAATTAATAATTGTATTTCAATTAAGAACAAAGTGTAATAGACTGAAAGATCAAATTCCTGTAAACAGATTAGTTACTGATTTGACATCATTTGACATCATTTGGCATACACACTTTCTCCAAAGCAAACATTTAGAAACAATATTTCAGACTTTTTCCTAGGTCAAAAATGGACTTCTGTGGTGACTGATGAACACTGTTATTCACACACACACACACACACACACACACACACACACACACACACTGGGATTCCATGTTTTATGGGAACATTCTATTGGCATAATTATTCTGTAAAAACTGTATATTCTCTCGCCCTACACTAACCCTACCCATTAGGGCTGGGACAAAAAAATAGATTCATCTAACTATCACAATTTTTTTTTTTAAAGATTTTAAAATCTTAAGTATTGATGTTCAAATTATATTGCTTTATTTTAGCTCTTGAATATACACGAGGAGGACAAACGTTACCCACTTTTGTTCAAACAGGGCAAAATGTGTTATCTCTGAGTGTTACGTGACCTACAGTAATATCCCTTTCAGGATATGCAAGAATGCGATGAGATTACCCGTGTTTCAATGAATGAAAAACGCATAGATATCAATGCTAAGAGAGAAAGAGAGAGAGTATAAGACTAAAGAGCTGCACGATTAATCTCAATTCAAACACCCATGTGGTCTTAATCTTAAATGACAACAATTATTCATCTGTCTAATAAACCTTTGACAAAATCATATTGCTGCTTAACCAGAGAGAGCAGTTGTTGGAGTAGCTTCATAAAAAGTCTTTTCAACCTCATAGTATCATTATTTCTGTGATACAATATTTCAAATTATATTATATAAGTACTGTGATAAAAGTTTATAGTTCAAATATAAACACTGATGTCTACTATAGCGATCAGAATAGAGTAAATCACCTTTTGATTAAATAACGTTTCAAATAACAACTGTATCATTTACATTGTTTCACCACTAGGTGGCGACAATAGACTGAAAAGGATGTTTCCTCACCTCAGTTTACAGCTTGAGTCTTGTATCAGGTCAATGAGCTTCTGCTTGGAGGATACGATGTTATTTTTACTCAGATCAAGCTCTTTTAAAAACTTCAGTGCTTTTGTGTTTGTCAAAGACTGAGTTAAAGTGGAAACATCTGTGATGCCACAGCCTTTTAGACTAGAAAGAGAGAGAGAGAGAGAAAAAAAATTCAGTTCTCAATAGGAATCCATGTGATGAGAGACGTCCAGTGTCAGAGAAATTCATCATTTTTTTTTTTTTTACATCAGAATCAAATCTCACAGGAAAATTCACTCCTTAGATCATTGAAGCTACACAAAATATTTAAGGCTATCGTTTAATTCTGTCATTCTTCAAGAAGATAAAGTGCTGCAGAATAAAGAAGCTGTTTGGAAAATGTTTCACACATGCTTCACATCTGGTCTACTAATATTAAATTACTAATATCAACTAATATCAATTAAATTACACATTATTGGTTTTTTATTTTTTTACACTGTGGCTGAAATCATCTTGTCATACTTGTACATTTTTTAAGACTGTGAAGTTACTGACTGACGGAGGGTGCCACAGTGTTCATATAAAGCTAATTGATTATGAAATCATCACCAGCCATAGTGGCCTGAGTTTGGTATTGGTGGAGGTAAATTTAAGACCCTGCTTTCATCAGATCACAAAACACATTACTAGGGAAAATTATTTTCCATAAAAATAGCGTAAAAACTCAGGCTCTTCATGAGATATTGAGTGAAAGTGATTTGGTTAAATTGTTTTATAAAGAAGTGATTTTCAGTATTTTGATTCTTGTATTGTGAACGTTACTGACCTCAATCTCTCCAGTTTACAGCGTGAATCCTTCAGTACGTTACACAAGATCTCCACTCCTTTGTTTTCTATTTCATTCCCACTTAAGTTCACCTCTCTCAGGTGTGAAAGACTTAAACACAGATGTTGAGTCAGCTTGAGACACTGTTTTTCTGTAATACTGCATCCACACAGACTGCGGACAAAAAGAAACGACAAATGTTCAGATTAATGTAAATTCAGCATGAGTGAGTGTCATACAGTAACATACATCAACAAAAACATTGAAACCTAATTACAGAATCATAAACCATTAGAGGAGCATAACTAGAAGAAACTAGTTATAACACAATCAAATCATCTTCAAAACATCTTTGAGTTATGAATGTACATTAAGACAAGTTTAATCTAAAACTGAATGAAAAACTGAATCAACAAATTCATTAGAAATATAATTAAATAGACTATTTTCAGATTTTTAACATGAGAAAAATGAAGAACATATTGACTAAATCACAAATTAGTCATTTTGTGTAGTTTACCATCACTAATACAAATTGTATTTAAAGCTGCAGTACAGAAGATTTTTGGTTAAAAAAAGAAAAACCTTACCCAATTTATGACAATAAGCTTATAATGATTTGAGACATGTCAGATGTTGTGGGAACTTTTAGTTTGATGTCATTTGTCTTTCAATGTCATGTCCATAAACAATATTTAACAATTACTGTAAATTCCAATCTTCTGTTGTACACTGCACACTTGTACATACATGTGTGTCTTTCACATATCTTTATTATTTATTTCTTATTTTACTATTTGTATACTGCTGTTGTCTCTGTGTACTGTGTACTACAATCTTATCTGTTTGTAATAAACATCAAGTCAGCATATAAAGTCACCCTGTAGCCAATCATTTTATAGCTTAATTCCCATCTTTGATAATCAAAATGATATACTGAAACTGAATTTTTTTGTCCTATGAAAATAATTTCTTTGTACCTTAAAATTGGTTGAATGTAACTCTACACCCCTGCTTAATTTAGTATACACAGTTCTGTGAATATCCAAATTAGTTCCAGCCTCCATTCAATCATTAAAATTATTTTATTAATTATTAGGCTTAAATGAAAATATTCTCACAGTGAGACTTGGTAACCACAGATAAAACCATACATGGCTACTCACTACCACTGTCAAATGATATTACAATCAAATGATAGACATTAATTTTATGTTCCCCTACCCACCTAATAAATATATTGCAATATAAATGGCTATAACAGTTTTCAATATAAATATTCCACATTTCCACAAACCATGGTAATTTACTACAGTTCATTCATGGTAAATGTTTGTAAGGGTGGTGATTTTGAGATTTAAAAGTCTACTGTCTTCATTCATGCCACATTTCTCCTGTTTTAGACAGATAAATACTGAGGACATGTATGAAATCGATGTCCTGTTTGTAACAAAATTGTATTTTGATTTGTATCCCCATAACATTTTCCAGATATGTTGATTTATGACAAACAATTTGAAAATTAGTCAGATGTAAATGATAATAACAAAATATGATCATATTTCCATAAGGGTGTTAAATTTGATCACTAAATTAATGTCAGCCAGTAGTAGTGGTGAAACTTCCAAATATTTGGTAGCGTTGAAACAAAAGCATTGTCTTGCTTTTGGAGGTGCTTTTTATGAATGCAGTCAAGACGGTTCTGGAAGGTAATTATTTGGAACAACATTGACAAAAGATTTTGGCTCAGGTAATTCTGAATGGCCAAAAGAGAATTTCAGATGCTGTGCAACGAAATCAGTCCACTGGTTAGTCCAGTTATGTCATCCCAATGTGCAAAGTCACATGACTTTTTTTAATGTGCATTTTTTTAATGGTAAATGTGTTTCCATCATGGTTTACGCCTGCTTTCTTATTGAATAAAAAAGGTGCATGTATGTGGATGGAAACAGCTATTGATTGTTGCCAATGATATTAGTACATACAGGAAATTAGAAATATGTTCTTAAGTTAAATATTAATATATTGTGTGAAAAAAACATAATTAGGCTGAATATGCCAGTGTAGTTAATATTTGCTGTAATATTTTTTATACACTGTGTAGCCAGTGTTGTACTGTCACTGTCTCTTAAGTAAGGAATCCATATGTAGATTTGTGGTTGTTTTTGTTACTTTTCCAGTTGATTGGTCTTAAATGTCTTCATTAATTGTGAATAGTGTGTTTTGAGGAAAGTGTGGATACAATGTGAAGCTTGCCAATCACAATAGTGAACATTTACTTGCTTTCTGAAAGAGGTAAAGCAACTTGAAATTTTTTTATATATATATATATTTTTATCTACTAATATTTGACTTTTTCACACTGTAACTGCTGTACAGTATAATGATACTAACTGTAGTTTCTCCAGCTTGCATTTTGATCTGCTCAGCAGAAAACCAAGATTATCAACTCCAGAGTCTCCTAGTTCATTCCCGCTCAGGTCCAGCTCTCTCAGGTGTGACGGGTTTGATTTCAGAGCTGAAGTCACAGCAGCACAGTCTTCAGCTGTTATATCACAGGATCTTAACCTGCAATGGGAGAAATGAGAAAAACTTTCCATTCTGTTTCATTTAAATACCAAATCACTATTTTCTTTGCTGTGAGTGAATTTACTGACCTCAATCTCTCCAGTTTACAGCATGAATCCTTCAGTAGATCAAAAAAATGCTTCACTCTTGAGTGTTTTAGTAGATTCTCACTGAGGTTCAGCTCTCTCAGGTGTGACGGGTTTGATTTCAGAGCTGAAGTCAGGAGGACACACTGCTTCTCTTTAATATTGCATTTACACAATCTGAAAAAAACACAAAGAACAATGACTATGATGTCATCTTATTCTATTTCCCCCCTGAAATTTCCAGCAATCCATGTTTTCACTTTTTTACAGTAAGGAAGAGTACAGAATCTCTATTATGAAAGAAGCAGCAGAAACAACTGATTCATGTTTTCATTACACACAAAAAATGAACATGATCATCAAACATTAATCAGCATATAAAATAAGAGTATATGAAGCTAGAATCAAATGATTTTGTTGTCGTTTCTCAGCTGAGGATCTGTTCTTTATTTTTATATATTGTATGTTCAGATATTCATCCAACACAATATTCTGGGGGCCATGAAACTTTTGTGAAAATGATCAAAAATGTTGACAGTAAAGAGTTAAATAGATACAGTAGGTATTTAATCTGTTTTGTTCCTATGGACTATTTTTGTCACACTAATTCTGTATGCTGGAAACTGTTGCAGATATGAATAGCATAACATTTCTGCAGACCAACATGTACACAATTAATACAATGACATTTGAATTGAATCTAATTAAATTTAATGCAATTACTTGTTAGTTAGGCAAATTAAGTGTGACCAATAGGGAAATGCAGTTGTAGTTCAGGTGAAATGATACAGTATAAACAATGTAACCTAAGCTCTGTTGTCTTTAACTAAACAGTAAACTTTAATCACTGTAACTGCTGTAAAGTATAATGATACTAACTGTAGATTTTCCAGTTTGCATTGTGGGTTCATCAGTAGATCACTAAGGTCTTTAAATCCAGAGTCTCCTGGTTCATTCCCACTGAGGTTCAGCTCTCTCAGGTGTGACGGGTTTGATTTCAGAGCTGAAGTCAGGGAGACACACTGCTTCTCTTTAATACTGCATTTACATAATCTGAAAAAAAAAACAAAAAAAAAACACAAAGAACAATGACTCAGATCTATGATGTCATCTTATTCTCTTTCCTGACTATTTTTCCCCAGAATTTTCCAGCAATCCATGTTTTCACTGTTTTACAGAAAGGAAGAGGACAGAATCTCTATTATGAAAGAAGCAGCAGAAACAAGCGATTGATGTTTTCATTACACTTAAAAAATGAACATGATCATCGAAACAATCAGCATATAAAATAAGATAACATAAGCTAGAAACAAATGATTTTGTTGTTTCTTTAAAAGCAGAGGGACTGTTCTTTATTTTGATATATTGTATGTTCAGATATTCATCCAATAAAATATTCTGGGGCCTTTGTAAAAAAAAATGATCAAAATGTTGTCAGTAAAGAGTTAAATAGATACAGTAGGCATTTAGTCTGTCATAGAGTGTATTGTTCCCATGGACTATTTTTAACACTGTCACACTAATTCTGTATGCTGGAAACTGTTGCAGATTGTAAGGACGCTGAGGCGGCGTTAGAATCCATGTGCAGTGTTTTATTGAAATCCACAGCAAACAAAGCCGAATCGACAGGCAGAGACATAAACGTGAGGCAGGCAGAGGTTCAACAACAATAAGGCAGTCCAATCCAAACAACAAAACAGAAGGGCAATCCAAAAGGCAGAAACAGAACAAACAGGCAATGGTCGTAACAGAATGGCAAATAATCAATGAAAGAAACGCTCGGTAAGGCAGGTAAACTGGCAATACTTCGCAACTAAGCGATGGCCAAGCCATGCTTAAATGCCAGACAAACAGGAAGTGAACATTGTACATTGAAATTTGAAATAATTCTAATTAAATTTAATGCAATTACTGGTTAGTTAGGCAAATTAAGTGTGACCAACAGGAAAATGCAGTTGTAGTTCAGGTGAAATGCTGCAGTATAAACAATGTAACCTAAGCTCTGTTGTCTTAAACTAACTAAACAGTAAACTTTAATCACTGTAACTGCTGTAAAGTATAATGATACTAACTGTAGATTTTCCAGTTTGCATTGTGGGTTCATCAGTAGATCACTGAGGTCTTTAAATCCAGAGTCTCCTAGTTTATTCTCACTCAGGTCCAGCTCTCTCAGGTGTGACGGGTTTGATATCAGAGCTGAAGTTACAGCAGAACAACCTTTATCTGTCATATCACAGCCTCTTAACCTACATTATGAGAAAGAAAGAACAAGAAAATAAGGCAGAAGAAAAGATAACTCTTTATTCTGTAAAGTCACATCCTCTCTGTAAACAAACAAAACAAAAAAGACATTCAGAGGAAGAGAGATCATCATTCAGGGCTGTACACTGAGACATGTATGCTGAAAAAAGCAAAAATATTATGACTACCTTCCTAATCAAAATCATAATTTGTTTATATTTACAAAATACAATTAAGTTAGTCAGTGAAACCATTAAAAATCCTTTCTTTGTACTTATGTTAGTTAAAGGTTAAAGAGAACTGAATCACAGATTCTTTAAATTCTTCAGATTTATCACAAATCTAGTGAAATACTGTAATAATCTGCCCACAAAAATGTTAGAAATTATGTGAATGTGAAAATAACGCATAACTTGTGCTCGCTACATTCCTAAATGCACAATAAATTCACAGAGATGGAGTTCACTGCATTCATTCACTGTGATCTGAGCAGTTCTGAGATGTGGAAAACATCAGATCACAAGCTCATCATGTCAACAAAGTGCATATTTCACTTTGAAATACACAGTTCAAACAGGCTATATACATATTTAATTGAATCACAATCTTTTGTAATTTGATAAGAGAACAAAAGCCATATTGCACTTTCAGTTTTAGTTTGTTTACAGAAACTTTTCCAAAGAAATGATGCAAAACAATGTTAGAGACCTTTTATGATATCCCGTAAAGTTTAGAAATATGGAGTCTATGTAACAGGAAACAATGGAATTACAACAATTAACATACTTACATAGCATGCATGATGAACTGCACTATTTATAGTTTTTGTAACAGTAACAGGCGTTTTATACTTGTGCTATGTAATTGTGTATAATTAGGGCCTATAAGTAGGGCTGAAACTAAGAATTATTTTGATGATTGATGATTCTGTAAAAAAAAAAACATTTTAATATTTTTAATCAGATGAAAAATATAAATATAAATTTTTAAAAATGTATAATTTTCAGGTGTGTGGATCAAAAACAAATCAAAAACAGAAGAACGAAAAATGGGGATCCACACACATCAAAATATAGGCCAAAAAGCTCACATTAATTTATTAAACAGAAGTCACAAACAGACTGAAGTTCAAAAGTGGAAGAAGTGCAATGTGCAGCAAAACGTTTTCAGGTTCAACCCTTCATCAGTGTCATGTGCTTCCAAATATCCACCTGCACAAGGCAAGATACTGTAAATGCTTATGCAAGAACGCTTGACATAAAGCATTCTTATGTTTCAGTCGTGACTCTTGCACCTTTCCCACAGCAGCTCTCTGTGTTCTCTGCAGTTTTCCATGTGTTTTGTCTAAAGAAATGGGTTATTCCCTACCAGCAGGGATGTGCACAGGAATTTTGAGGGGCAGTTGCTCTGACCTAAAAAAAGGGCACTCATCCTGGATTTATGAAGATTTTAATTCATTTCATAAAACTTGATGATGATGATTGTCCGTTTGTTATACCTTTCCGACAACATTAAGTCGTCTCACCCGACAACCGCAACAATCTCCTTCTAGTGCCGCTCATGCAGGCTCAGCTCAGGTGCTGGTCGCGTGCAGCGCTGCAGCCACGTAAACAGAGTTTGCCCTTCCCCTACTGACTTTCACTTTCGGACGGGTGCCCGAATATGGAAGTGAATGAGGCTTTGCGATTTTTATTTATTTATTTATTTTTTATCTAGGCCTATGTGAAATTCTGCATCCATTGTACGATTTTTTTTTTTTTTTTTCCCACCTCGGAAGGGCAGCGTGAGTCAAGAAGGGCATATGGGCAGTTTCCCGGGCAACCTGAGCAACCCCCCTGTGCACGTCCCTGCCTACTGTAAAGCGATGTGACAGGCGGATGATTTTTGTGCACAGTGAGCAGACGTGACTAATCAATGATCAAATTTATTATTTTCATTATCAATTATAAGCAATTTTTGTATGTTAAAATAAAGTACAGCCCTGTCATTTATTTCACCAGATCACTAAATACTAAAGAGAATATTTTTTCACAAAAAATGAGAGGACAAGTATAAAGTGTTCAAGTAATTTTAAGTATTTTGATTCTTGTATATGAATGCTCCTCACCTCAATCTCTCCAGCTGACAGCATGAATCTTTCAGTACATCAGATATGTGCTTTGCTCCTGTATGTTTTATTTGATTCCCACTGAGGTCCAGCTCTCTCAGGTGTGAAAGGTTTGGAAATAGAGCTGAAGTCAGGGTGTAACACTGATTCTCTGTAATCCTGCATCCACACAGACTGAAGACACAAAGAGAAAAAACTGTGAATCAGATCTATGATGATCAAACTAAGATTTTTAAATAATTGTAATTCTCTCTATCAGCATTTTCCATTTCAATAATGTCAATAAGTTAGGAAATTGTTTCTTTCAAGATGCAAAAAAGTTTAAATGTCAAAATGAATGCATTAACGCAAATTCATTTTAATGACACTCATTTTATTAATGTGCAATTAATGCAGCGTGCGTTTTCTGTTTGATTACAGATCTATGCATCAATATGTATGATTAAGCTGCGATTAATCACAAGTTAACAAAAAATAAATAAAAATTGGTATTAGCTATAAAAGCAGTTTTCCATGCTATCGGCTGTTTAAAAACAGCTGATGATCAGGGCTGATTATATCCTGTCAATCAAAAGAGGGTGAGATTAAGATCAATACCAGCTGATAAAGATCAGTGGCCAAACAATTGGTACATCACAATTTGCTTTGTCCCGAAAAAGGGACTAAATTGTGTTGCAGCTTTTTTTTATTTATTTTTTTAAACAAACATGTTTCACAACTCCCAACTAGACGCCGGCTCAGGACAGATTTTTCAGTCCCAGCCCCTCCCACTAAATTATTTCAGGCTCCTACAAAAACATATGTAACATACATTTATAATTACATTGTTGACCCATCCCTTACACCTTACCCCTACCCTTAAACCTACCCATACCACCAAAGCTTTCCCTAACCTTACCCGTATCCCACCTCAATAGCTGCAAAAGTGTTTTGCAATTCAATCTGAACCCAATAAGTACATTGTACTTATTTTTTGATGTAAGTACATAGTAGTTAAGGCCACTTAATATAAAGTGGGACCATATTTTTTTTTCTTATCACTGCTGTAAATCCAAAACAATCTCTGTCGATTCATTTTCCAATTATCACTGTGAAGCTGCTTTGAAACAATATGTATTGTGAAAAGCGCTATATAAATGAAGATGACTTGACTTGACAAACCCGCTAAATCCCAGCCTCATCCCAGTCCGAAGTACTGGTACTTATATAGAAACCCATAGGGGAGAGTGGGGTGATTTGTGCCAGGGGTGAAGTAGTTCCACCCATTGTTTCTGGAAAACCATAGAAGAAATTGGTCATGTGACCACATAATTTTGAAAAGCCATCCATTTTACTCATCCTCCAAAGAAGAGAGACACATTGCATGAGAGGAAAGCACATTTTAGCTAAAAAAAACATTTTTTTCCCTTTCAAAGTAAAAATTCTATGATCAAGGTTTTTTGATTGTAGTGTCTGAACAATTATAGACAAGTTTGAAAACATTTCACACATGTTTTAGTGCTTTAGCAGGCTACACAATGAGTCTATACAGTTAGCATGATGTTAGCTCTTAACTGCTGGATCATGCTAGTTTTTCAAACTTGTGGGTCTGGGGTGATTTGTGCCAGAGGGCCTGGGTTAAGTTGTGCCCCACGTATGATTATTTTCAACATATTATTAATTTGTAATTGTACATTGTACTCTTACATTTTAGCAGTTAAACTATGTGACATTCTTGATTTTAGACCAAAACCCATCATGCCACGCACTTATAAAACGCACTTTCTAAAGATGAAAAGCATGAAATGGTCCAATGTTGTGCAAAAGGCATGAAAACAACTAATATTGTGTGAAACTGAATAGAGATTATCGAATAAGATTAATAAGATTTGTGAGTGATTTAGAGCACAGCAGAACTCGGTCAGATAAAGACTTATTAATGAAAGTTCCTGTCAAAAATTTTTATTGTAATAAAAGGGCAGCTATAAAAAAAGCCAGTGTTTAGCAGCAAACAGGTATTTTCATCTTCAGAAAGATCTTTCTTCCTCCCCATTTTGCATGAGAACTGTGACTTGCTTAATAATGTGGAACAACCTCTAAGTAGGGTTTCCATAGATCTGGCAAATTATTTTGTCTGAGATTGATACCAGTTATAAGACATGTATAAATAAACAAACAAACATTTTCTAAGGAAAAACTAAAATCTGAATGTTTATTCTATTGAAATCTTATTGATATGTCACTTGCATAATAATTTGTAATGTGGCGTATTCTTATGTTATTCTTATAAGTGACAGACAGCGTTCTATGTATGTCAACAGGCATCTATTGCCAAAGCCTTTTTGCCTGAAATGATTCACAAATATCATATATTGTGTATTTAAGTTTTTTGTGTTTTCCCAAAAACTACAAAATTTGACTTAGCCTATTCCAACAGTTTAATTAGTAATTTTGTGTAGAATTTGTCTAGCTTTCATATAGCATTACAGTTCATAACATTAAAATGTTCTGTTTTACTTCAGAAATGACTGGCACAAATTACCCCTACGTATTCTCCCCAAAGGCACAACTTACCCCGCACCAGGGGCAAATTGTGCCACGAGACCACTTTTTTTCCAAAAGCTATATTTCTGAAACAAGTTATTTCAGATCCAAAGTTGTTCTCAGGGATGCACCACATCCTGAAATATATGTACATTCTTAAGTTGAAGGCATTACTGCCATGGCCTCACTTTAAAGTCACTTTGAGTAAAAACTGGCACAACTCACCCCATATGTGTCTGATAAAAAAATGTTAATTTCAAAGAAAAATGTCAGGTAACTTAAAGGCTTTTGCATCTGAAGTCTTCTTATTTGTATTCATACATTTGCTCTCAGTAAATGTTTTAAAAATATGCATGTTTTAAAAAGTTTTTTTTTTTTTTTTCAGATCACGCATTAGTTCTATTGAATCACATTTTATATGGTTGATGCATGGCATCCACTACAGTGGACAGATGCAATTCCCTCAGAATAAAATGTATTGGGAAAAAAAAAGTTATTGGCATGATTTTTCACTTGTTTAAAAGTAAAAACAAACATAAAAAAAAATATTACTTTGTGATTAATAATTCATGAATGAAAGGGTTAAATTTAATGTAACATTTTGTTAAGAAAACAAAATACTCACATCAGTGCGTTGAGTTTACAGTGTTTATCCTGCAGTAGAGCAGCGATCTGATTCACTCGTGTGTCTCCTAGTTCATGTTTACTCAGATTCAGCTCTCTCAGGAGTAACGGGTTTTTAATGTGAAGATCTTCAGTCAGATATTTACAGGCTTCCTCTGCAGCATGACTCAAAAACCTGCAGAAGAGAAGATGAAATATAAATGTCTTTATGGCTTTAAGCAATATGTGAGAAACGTCAGCACAGAGAAAACTGTCTTATGAAACTGCATGTTTGTGAACATCTGGAGACTCACAGAACTGCTGTAGAGAGATACAGAGATACAGTGAACCTGGGCTTGATGGCATTAAACTACAGTGTCAGAAACATTTAATACCATACTACTAAATACCATCAGTACAACTGTATCTAACAAAACTCAGTAACCCCCACTGCAAAACTTGTGGAGCTTATTGTATTAATGAAAGAATATTGTGTATGAATATTTAGCATATTTATTTTGTGTTATTTCATCAACTCTCACCGCAGTGTCTTGAGTTTACATTTCTGATCCTGTAGTAAATCATCAAGCTCCTTCACTCCTGATTGTCCAGGATCATTTCCTGTGAGATCCAGCTCTATCAGGTGTGAAAGGTTTGATCTCAGAGCTGAAGCCAGAGATTTATAGCCTTCTTCTGTGATACAGCAGCCTGAAAGTCTACAGAAAAAAAAAAGTCTCAATAAAAAGTTATTGTATGATTACTATATTTAAACATATTTCACACATTTCATTAAACAGTGTCGGGGAGCAGCTAGCTACACGTAGTAATGCTACAAACATAACTGCATTTCTCAGCAGCTGGACAGTAGCTCAGCTACTTTTAAAACATTGTAGCTTTTCCAGTAGCTAACTACTTTTATCAAGCAGTGGTGTAGCGTGATCAAAAGCTACATTCCATTTTGCATCCTGATGAATCATGAGCCTGTAAGGCATTAAAGCAGCACAGCGTCGTCTTCTTAGTAGAAAACAAACAACATTTATTCATTACCGCCATCTGTTGTTACATCATGCATTTTGAGATTTTACAGTCCTCCACCAATAAGATACTGTCTGATGATTATGTAAAGGATGTACAGGAATCAAGCCTAGAAAAAAACACTGAACCACCCCTTTAAATAAATTATTATGATTACATTTATCTGCCTGTTACACTTTGTATATTGTCAAAATGGTTATGCTTAAGGTTATAGGGTGGGGTAGGGAGCTTAAAATTATTATTTTTTATACAATAATATATCAACTAATATAACAGTCACTGTAAATATATCTATATTGCTTATTTATTTTTGTGAAGTGGCTAAAACGTGGTCATGTTTTGGTATAAGGGGTGAGTTAGGAGCTCAAAGATATCTATCTAATAGTAAAATATATTTGCATAAAATCATGAATTACTCAAAAGTCATTAATTACTCACCCTCATGTCATACCAAACCCGTAAGACCGTTCATCATCAGAAAGCAAATTAAGATATTTTTGAAGAAATCCAAGAGCTCCTCCATAGACAGCAATTTAATTACTACTGTCCAAGCCTAGAAAGGTACTAAAGACACTGTGGTAACACTTTATAATAACTGCACACTATGAAGCATTAGTTAAGCATTAGTTAAGCATTATTAAATAGTCAATTCATCCTTTATAAACATTAATAGACATTAGTAAGCAGCTTATAAATACAGCTATAAATGCTTTGTTCTTTATTTATAAGCATTTCTACAATGTGTTTAATATTTGTATTTTCATACTTTATTAATAATCAATTTATCATTTCTAAATTATTACATTATTTATAAACCAGTTATTTAGGAGTTGTCAGTGCTTCATAAGATCATTTAGGAAGAGTAATTAATAAAATATTTAAATGTACGTATATGCATCTTATTATTTAGACATATCGTAATAGTTACTTAGAGTGTTAATGAATGCTTTATTAACACATATTCCTAGTGTCTGCCCTGACAGCCTTGTCTGTTTTGTCTTTGTTTAATGTGTCCTCGTTTATGTTGTGTCTGAGCACATGGCTTTGTCTGTGTTTGTGTTTGCCATGTGCTCCTCTGTTCCCTCCTCCTTGTTTGCTGTCACCACGCCCTCTGGTCTAGTCATTGTTCAGTCCTTGTTTGTTATTAATGTTCTCACCTGTTCCCTATCTTCCCTGCTCCCTTTCTTGTTGAGTCCTCGTTAGTCTAAGTGTTGTCACCTGTTCCTCGTGTTCTTTGCCTCCTTTATATTGTGCACTCTTTCCCTCATGTCTTTGCCAGTTCGTTAAGCTTCGTGCCTGTATTCTA
The DNA here is from genome assembly GCF_018812025.1 of Megalobrama amblycephala. Lineage (NCBI taxonomy): Eukaryota > Metazoa > Chordata > Actinopteri > Cypriniformes > Xenocyprididae > Megalobrama > Megalobrama amblycephala. The sequence goes on along the minus strand of NC_063062.1, from coordinate 38,167,172 downwards.
GTCTTTTGTTCACCTAAGCTAATAGCGTTTTGTGTAGGAGATTCTCGTATCCATTTTGCCATTGTTGTCTTCCTTGTTCCAGACCTTCTAACCACCTGTCTTGTCTAGTCCTGGTAGTGTCTCTGGTCTCCCCCTGTCCTGTCCTACTGACTGAGGATCCCTGTGGCTGCTATTTCTCCCCGCCAAGCAGCAGGACTGGTTCAGTGCCTGATAGTATCTGATGGTTCTAACTACTTATGCTGTTTGATCCTGTCTGGCTCCCGCTACATCTTTGGGCCTCATTCTGCGCACCTGCCAATGTTCACCGGCCTGCTACTACCTGGGCTGTTCTCAGTGGCTGTTCCCTCAGCGTGCTTGTCTTTGTGCCTCACCCCCTTCCCGTATGGACTGTGTTCACCTCCTCACCCTCTACATTCCAAGTCTTGTCAATAAACCTGTAAAACTCATCCTGCGTTTGAGTCCTCCCTCACAGATCCCTGACACCTAGTGCAGTTCATGATTAATTCAGGTAATTATAAAACATTTAGAAGTGGTTAACTATTTTTGTGAGCTCATCTAAAGTGAGGACTATTTATGCTTTGTAAAGCTTTTATAAATGAGATTTAAAGGTTCAGTGTTCTTCTGCACTGCTGTCCTCTAATGTTTTAAAGTTAGTACTGAGGTAGTTTTGACACTAGGAATATGTGTTAATAAAGCATTTATTTTTACTTAGTAAAAATATTTTACTTAGTAACTCTAAGTAACATACTATATGTCTAAATAATTAAATGTACATTTATACATCTTATTATTTTATTAATCATTTACTTACACTACCTAAATGATCTTATGAACCACTGACAACTCCTCAATAACTGGTTTGTGAATAATGTAATACATAATTATATAATATATGCAATACATAATTATATATATTATTAATAAAGTCTGAAAATACAATTATTAAACTTATTATAGAGATGCTTATAAATCAGGAATAAAGCATTTATAGCTGTATTTGTAAACTGCTTACTAATGTCTGTTAATGCTTTATAAATGATGAATTGACTGTTTACTAATGCTTTACTAATGCTTCATAGTGTGCAGTTATTATTAAGTGTTACCGACATGGGTAAAATAGTCCATGTGACAACAGTGGTTCAACCTTAAATTTAATGAAGTGACAAGAATACATTTTGTGTGCAAAAACAAAAATTACTACTTTATTGAACAATCAACAATACTGAGTCAGCATTCAGACGTAGAACATGGAAGCGCTGCATTGTGCTTACTATGTCAACAGCATAGGACACTGACAGTGAAAAGAAGAGATTGTTGAATAAAGTCATCATTTTTGTCTTTTTGCACACAAAAAGTATTCTCGTTGCTTCATAAAATTAAGTTTGAACCACTGTAGTCATGTGGACTATTTTAACAATGTCTTTAGTACCTTTCTAGACCTTTGCAGTGGTAATTAAATTGCTGTCTATGGAGGAGTTAGAGAGCTCTCATATTTCATCAAAAATATCTTAATTTGTTCCAAAGATGAACAAAGGTCTTACGGGTGTGGAACGACATGAGGGTGAGTAATTAATGACAGAATTTTACTACTTTTACTTATGAGTAGCTTGTCAAACTACAGTTACAGAGTAGTTTCCTCAACACTGCTGTTACAACATTAATTGTATTATATATATATATATATATATATATATATATATATATATATATATATATATATAAATATAAACAAACATTCAAGTTAAGTGCAATCAAACAATAGCTGATTGAACTCACCTGAGTTTCTCCAGTGTGCAGTTTGTATTTTGTAATCCGTTCTGGAGTTTCTTCACTCCTGAATCCTGCAGATTATTGTTACTGATGTCAAGCTCTTTCAGACTGGAGTTTGATCTCAGGACTGTAGCGAGAGCTGAACAGCTTTCCTCTGTTAGACCACAATTACGCAGCCTAAAATGATGATCAGGAGAGAAATTTATAAGCACCTTTACAGAGAAGTTGGTACATTTTGTAAAATGCAAAAAAAAAAAAAAAAAAAATCAATAGTCTGTGATTTGTTCCTTTTCTTTAACCTTTATTTAACTGACTAAAGTACACAGAAAAGATTTCCAATGTTTTCACTGACAAACTTAATTGTGTTTTGAAAATATAAACTAATTTTGACGGCTGCATCAAAGTTCTTCAAAGTTAGAACAGAGGCATGTTTACCACCATGTAACATCATCTTTCCTTTTAAATACACTTTTTAACTGTTTGGGAATTGCAGCTTTGCAAGTGGAATTTTTGCATAATCTCGCTTGATACAAGACTTCAGCTACTCAACAGTCCATGGTCGTTGTTCTCTGATTCTCCTTTTCATGATGAGCCATACATTTTCAATAATAGACAGATCTGGACTGTAGGTAGTGTGTCTAAAACACCACTATGTTGTAGCACGAGCAGAGTGAGGACTGGCATTAACTTGCTTCCCAGGAAAATATGTCATCTTGATGGATGTAGGGGTGTGCCCAAAGCCTAAGGGCCCTATCATACACCTGCTGCAATGCGGCGCCATGCGCGATGCAAGAGATTTTTGCTAGTTTCAGCCTGATGCAGTTATCATTGTTATGTGCGCCACGTTGTTTAAATAGCAAAAGTATTTGATAGTGGTCTCTGTCAATGATTTATTCATAGAAATATTGTAGAATGAGGTATCATGTTGCCATATTCAAATAAAAAATTTTAAAATAAAAATGTCATATTCAAATAAAGATTTTAAAATGTAGGCTAAGTACCACTATTTTGTAATAGTGCCCCATTAACTGAGGCTGATTCTTGCATGTTATTAAATACATGAATGATTTTTTGTTTTGTTTTTCATAATTTTTATTTTAATGTATTTTGTATGCATGTCTTGTCATATTTACTCTGTGTATATTTGATATGGGAACAAAGGCTTATAACATGATGCGGAAGAAAAGTGTGATGCGGAACTAGCATGTTGATTGATGTGTGGACTTGGATATATATAGGGAGAACACTATGCTGAAAAAAGGCTGTGGTTCTGCTCATGCCTTGTGAATCAGGACTGGCGTTCACTTTTTTGTGGAATACTTCCTCGAAGGTCGGAAAGATGGGCCCTGTTTTGGACTTTGGACTGAGCGAGGATTATTTTCCATAAGTGAGCTGCGCTGTCTTGTAGGAACCATGGACGAACCAGACAAATGAATCATTCAGATGATTTTTTTCAAAACATAATTCCAGAAACCCAAACTCAGAAAATCTAATTTTCGGCTCCAGCCCATCTACAAAAAACCCTGCTTGGTACTTTTATGACACCTATGCTTCCTGACAGAAGGAGAGGTGACAAACTCAAGTTATCTGTGACAAACCAAATGGTCACCAAGAAGATAAATAGTCTTTGATCTCCAGATCAAAAGAGACACAGAGACAATGCAGGCCTCTTTTGTTTCTCTGAGTGACCTAACTTTACAGAAAAACCAATAAAGACTGTTCTACAACTAAAACTGCATCAAATCGCTCCAAACAATTTGAAATGGACTTATCAAACTTCTTTTAACTGCATACATTTTATATCATGTCTACACATACTACCTGTAACCAGTTATGCTTTAGAACACCCACAATTCATGTAAATGTGTTAACTTTTGAATGGTTGAATGAAAGTATTTAGTGTCGGATATGTTTTTTTTAATTCTCTTCCTCTCCTCTAAATCATGGCTTGAATGAAATCTGTGTAAAATGTATTTTTGTATATTCCATTTAATAGAAATTATGTCTAAAACAGTACTTTCTGCCAAAGCAGAGACCGGAGGTAACAATTATGTATGATTGGGGCAGAGAAAAGCCACCTTTTGAAACAGGACGATATCTGATTGGCCAAATCTCCTCTCAGAGGTGGGACAAACATCTAAGTTTAAATAGTCATATCCCAAGACTAATAAAAAGTAACTAGTGATGAAGTAAGCAGAAAAAAAGTAACCATGGAGTAACAAGAAGAACAGACAAGCAGCTTATTCAAGCCATCCAACTTTCACTCACTTTTCTTTTCTTTTACTTAATTTTCACAAACACAATCCGGACCTGAAAGACCCTGCAACAAATCATCCTCTCAGAAAACCCTTCTCTCCACGCAGACAAGGAGATTCACATTTAAAGTCAACTCAAGCAAGTACCTCCAGATTCTAAAGCTGAACTGGTGCATTAAATTAATGATTCATGGTTTGTTCAGGTCAGGTCTTTTTAAGTGCATATTGTGCTAGAAATCCTGTTCATCATATCATTCTCTCTCTTAAAACTCTTTCTCTCTCATTTCCTTTCTTACTGCAATGCGTATTAGATTAGTTTGTGTTAGAATAAATAAAGTCTCTTGTCGATCTTAAAGTTACCACGCTCTAATCAGTGTTTTTACAATAGTGGATATTCATATCCGCTACAGAGCTTATTACGGCCTGAGCAGATGAACGCTGGATGATTCGGTTGCTTGTTCGTAAGCTAAATGACTCTTTATAATTCCCTATAAATTAATTATTTCATTTAAGCTAATTTTAGTCCTAATTTTAGGTGAACTGATGAGGCCGATTGCTGGCAACAGCCATTTTAGTGGTTTCTGATGTGGTCTTAGTGACTCAGTCCTCATCGCTACTCCTAACTTTTCACAGATTTAAGAGCTAATTCTAGTGTTAAAATGCTTTGTGAAATACTCTTAGAGCAAAAATGTAGGAGTCCTAAAATTTAGGGCTGACACATCCATTATTTTTAAGAGTTTCTCCTAAATTGGCAAGATAGGAGCTACTTTTAGCTTTAAGATGTTTTATGAACACAGCCCCAGATTTCACTTCAGAGAGAGTAAGGAGAGATGGCTGATAGGACAATGGTGAAGGGTTTGCAGATCCTGAGCACTACTGACAAATATCTAATCTTGTAAAATGTGTGGCAAGTACTGCCACTCCCTACTATACACATGGTACGTCATGGCGAATCTCTAAAGTGAAAATAAAAAGCGAGCTCACATATAAAAGTGACTTCAATACCCTACATATTAATAATGGCTCCCTGATACCTGATAAATATATACAGTATAATTTTCCAACAATATAATTGCGAGAGAAAGCAATTAAATATATTTTTTCCTCCCCTCTCATATTTATTCCCTTTAGGGGCTCTGTAGTACACTACAGTCATTTCCTTTCCGAACATGGCATTCAGCTTTGGGCAAATGTCTAGATGGCAGTATATGTCTCTGTACAATTCCAATATACGCCTCCACATCAATGGACATTGACTTCACACATACGCAAGCCACCCATGCCTTTTGTACAGATGTTCTTCTATACCAAGACAGATGTTTGCTTTTGCACTTGTCGCTGATGACAGTCTGAATGGTCCCTTTTGTCTTTGGGACTGAGAACTCTATGCCTATTTTCCAAAAAACAAATGGAAATATGAACTCATCTGACCACAGCGCACACTTCCACTGTCTTTTTAACTATCTAAGAAAGGGGCTGTCCAATCCTGCTCCTGGAGGGCCACTGTCCTGCAAAGTTTAGCTCCAACCCCAATAAAACACACCTGAACCAGCTAATCAAGGTTTTACTAGGCATACTAGAAACTTCCAGGCAGGTGTGTTGAGGCAAGTTGAGGCAAGTTGGAGCTAAACTCTGCAGGACAATGGCCCTCCAGGACTGAGTTTGGACATCCCGGGTTTCGACGCCCAAGTTTTGTTTACACAATAATAGAAAACAGCACAGACTAAAAGATCTTTAGATTTAAGAAACAGTTTCATTGCAGATTAAAATCGAGAAATTAATATGGTTAGTCCAGAGCTAGCATCCCAACAGCTGCCATGTTTAGCTGTTGTAGCTTATCCATGCTGTGTGCATGAAATAGATGCTGAACAGTCAAAACATGACATCAGAGAAGTGCTAATTAAACCTCTGTTTTGGTGACTGATTTTGGCCCTCCAAAATTATTTCGACCTGAAACCGAAAATAACTATTTTGGCCAAAACTGAAATTCCATTTTTCATTTGGCATCCTTAATAAATTCTTTGCAATCTTACATTCAGAAATGTAATTTTTTAATAGTACGACAATTTTCTCATGAAATTTGGCACAAAGTGGTGAGCAATGACCCATGTTTTCTTGCAAAGACTGAAACCTTTTGGAAAACTTTTCTTTGTATAGTTGTCAGTTAAATAAAAGTTCAAGAGAATTTATGAATCACAGATTCTTGATTTTATTGGATTTTACACAAAGAACTTGATGACAACATTCAGTGATTATTGAGTATTACTAGGGGCTTTTGTACTGGAGGAATGTTTTCATAGTTCCTATAAACAATAGACCTTTTGGTAACAGTTTAGTATAGGGAACACATATTCACTATTAACTACAACTTTTCCCTCAATAAACTACTAATTTACTTCTTATTAATAGTTAGTAAGTTAGTTGTTAGGTTTAGGTATTGGGTAGGATTAAGAATGTAGAATAAGGTTATGCAGAATAAGGCATTAATATGTGCTTAATAAGTACTAATAAACAGCTAAAATTCTAGAATGAATATGCATGCTAATAAGCAACTAGTTAAAAGACCCTAAAACAAAGCGTTACCGACCTTTTTTCTGCGTAACCAATGAACACTGCCATTACAAATTTCCAATTAGATGCTCTGGAAATACTTGTCACAGTCTCTGTCTGTTCTGGACTCCATCTCCCATCATCCTCCCTGGCCCTCACCTGCACTCACTCCACCATCAGCTGATCACACACACCTGTTCCCTGTCAGCACCTCATCACACAGGACTTTTAAGCACACCACTCACCTCCCTCAGTTGTCCAGTCACTGTTGTTTTGGATGTGTTTGCCTGCTTTTGAGTTATCATTAAACCTTTGAGTTCTATTGGAAACCTGCTCTCCTGCCTTCTTCCTCCTATGGTCACACACTGTGACAATACTTTAGAATGGGGAACACATTTGCTATTAACTATAACTTTTGTTAAACTCCTAATTTACTGCTAATTAGGTATTGGGTAGGATTAAGGGATGTGGAATAAGGTTATGCAGAATAATATCAATGAATGGATATGCGCTGTATAAGCACTAATAAACAGCCAATATTCTAATAATATGTAAGCCAGTGGTTCCCAATTTTTTTTTAGAGTGGAGTACCCCCTGAAGGGTTTACCATCCTTACAAGTTACAATTCAGGCGTGACTTCTGCATTCAGGAAAAAAGGTGTATTGGCAGAAGTACTTGCTTTTTGGTGTGTTTGCATTGCAGGAACTAGGAATAATTTTAGTTAAAGGAACTCCTTTTGGGGTAACTATATTAGCTCCTTCTTCAAAGTAGGGTCTAAACCAGCACAATAGGTACTATAGTGATGTGACAGGCGGATGATTTTTGTGCACAGTGAGCAGACGTGACTAATCAATGATCAAATTTATTATTTTCATTATCAATTATAAGCAATTTTTGTATGTTAAAATAAAGTACAGCCCTGTCATTTATTTCACCAGATCACTAAATACTAAAGAGAATATTTTTTCACAAAAAATGAGAGGACAAGTATAAAGTGTTCAAGTAATTTTAAGTATTTTGATTCTTGTATATGAATGCTCCTCACCTCAATCTCTCCAGCTGACAGCATGAATCTTTCAGTACATCAGATATGTTCTTTGCTCCTGTATGTTTTATTTGATTCCCACTGAGGTCCAGCTCTCTCAGGTGTGAAAGGTTTGGAAATAGAGCTGAAGTCAGGGTGTAACACTGATTCTCTGTAATCCTGCATCCACACAGACTGAAGACACAAAGAGAAAAAACTGTGAATCAGATCTATGATGATCAAACTAAGATTTTTAAATAATTGTAATTCTCAGTAATAATTGTAATAAATAATTGTAATAATTGTAATAAATCAGCACTTTCCATTTCAACAATGTCAATAAGTTAGGAAATTCTTTCTTTCAAGATGCAAAAAAGTTTAAATGTCAAAATGAATGCATTAACGCAAATTCATTTTAATGACACTAATTTTATTAACGTGCAATTAATGCAGCATGCGTTTTCTGTTTGATTACAGATCTATGCATCAATATGTGTGATTAAGCTGCGATTAATCACAAATTAACAAAAAAAATAAATAAAAATTGGTATTAGCTATAAAAGCGATTTTCCATGCTATCGGCTGTTTAAAAACAGCTGATGATCAGGGCTGATTATATCCTGTCAATCAAAACAGGGTGGGATTAAGATCAATACCAGCTGATAAAGATCAGTGGCCAAACAATTGGTACATCACAATTTGCTTTGTCCCTGTCATGATCACCGTCTGTTCCTGTCAGTTCCCGGACTACATCTCCCATCATCCTCTCTGCCACTCGCCTGCACACACTTCACACTAATCACTAATCACCACACCCAGCTGCAGCTCATTACCAGGACTATAAAAGACTCTTACACACATCACCTCACTGCTAGGTCTTGTTTTCCCTGTGTAACATTTCCAAGCGTTCATCCTGTTTATCCTGTCTGTTACGGTTCCTGTTTCTGATCCCTGTCTGGTTCTACTGTTCGTTGATTGATAGCTGCCTGCCTTTTGACCTCTGCCTGTTCTCTGACTACGATTCTGCCTGTCTCTGATGTTCCTGTTCGCCCCGTTTGACCATGCCTGTACGACCACGCTCAACATTTAATAAAGCTTTGCATGTGGATCTTACTCTGAGTCCTGCCTTCGTTACAGAAGACCTAGCCACATCAAGATCCAGCAGCTTTGTTGGGCGTCCTAGTCCCAGCATGGATCCCGCAACACATCTGGTCAGCCTTTGTCAAGGTAACTGCACCCTGGAGGTTCATATCCAGAAATTCCTGGACATTGCCCATTTTTCTGATTTACCGGACTGTGCCCTCATTGACTTTTTTGCTTATGGACTAAATGAACCTCTTAAGGGTTATTTAATCGCCAATGGTCCCCGAGGGACGTTTATGGAATTCTTGGACTTTGCCCTGCTTACCGTTGGTTCACGTTTTACTGTGGGTGTCGCGGGGAAATGCGACACCGTAGTAAACCACGTAATGGCCGCCGCATCAGCATCAGAGAACACTCACAAAATGGCGGGCACTACGACTTCACATCACGTCTTCACTGATCTCCCAGAGCCAAGTCACGTCTTCGCTGATCGCCCAGAGCAACGTCACGCCTCCGCTGATCGCCCAGAGCAACGTCACGTCTCCGCTGATCGCCCAGAGCAACGTCACGTCTCCGCTGATCGCCCAGAGTCCCGTCACGTCTCTAGATCCGTTCGACAGCGGAGAGGATTGTTGTCCAGTGTGAACGATCCTCCACTGATTTCAGCACGAGCGGCTGGTATTCCCAAGCATACACCAGCCGCTTCGCTCTCAAGTCAGCCGGCCGCGTCGCACTCAAGCCCGCCGGCCGCGTCGCACTCAAGCTCGTCTGTTTCAACGCACTCAAGCTCGTCTGTTTCAACGCACTCAAGCTCGTCTGTTTCAACGCACTCAAGTCCGAGTCCGCCGGTTGCTACGCACTCAAACTCTCTGGATGCGAAGGACGAGATGGCCGTTTCGCCAGTGCCCACGGGCAAGATGGCCGCCCCTTCAGTGTCTGGAATAGAAGGGGTCGTCCCAGCCATTGAGTCCGCTCCAGAACCCGCTCCAGCCAGTGAGTCCGCTCTAGCCAGTGAGCCCGCTCCAGAGCCCAATCCAGCCAGTGAGTCCGCTCCAGCGCAGCCTGCTCTCCTGGTCTGTCCTGTCCTGGCCCAGAGGGCTGTGCTCACTTTTTATGTTTTGGCTGTCATGCGTGCATTGAGGAACTCGAGCCCTATTGACTTTGGAGCAGTCTGCCAGCCCGAGCAGCCCGCTGTCGTCCCAGAGCAGCCCGAGCAGCCCGCTGTCGTCCCAGAGCAGCCCGAGCAGCCCGCTGTCGTCCCAGAGCAGGCCGAGCAGCTCGCTGTCGTCTCAGAGCAGCCCGAGCAGCCCCAGCCTGAGCCTGCTGCCATCACGGAGCTGTCCGCTCTCCTTGATATGGCCACTGAGCACCCTTGGCCAGCCCTGCCGCCGCCGCCTGCCCTGCCGCTGCCGCCGCCCAAGCGTTTTGCCTTGCTGGCGCCACCCAGGCCTTCTGTCCACGAACCTACTAAGGACCCTGCTGAAATCCCCAAGAACTTTTTGGGGGGGTGCAGTATACCCAAGGGTGGGGAGCTTGTAGGTGGGGACCATGCCCGGCCACCTTTGGTTTGCAACTTGTTGTGGTCACTAATGGACTCTGACCCACCATGGACATCTTTGGACTCTGTCCCGCAGTGGCTGCCCAAGCCTCCTGACCCGCCGTGGCCGCCCTTGGCTCCTGACCCGCCGTGGCCGCCCGAGCCACCTGACCCGCCGTGGCCGCCCGAGCCACCTGACCCGCCGTGGCCGCCCGAGCCACCTGACCTGCCGTGGCCGCCTGAGCCACCTGACCCGCCGTGGCCGCCTGAGCCACCTGACCTGCCGTGGCTGCCCGAGGCTCCTGGACCTGCATTGGGGACCCCGTTCCTGTCTGCATGCAGGTCTCCAATGCACCCACCCTCCCTCCCTAGCTGTTCCTTTTACGCCGCGAGGATGCGCCTTCCGGGAGGGGGGCGTTATGTCATGATCACCGTCTGTTCCTGTCAGTTCCCGGACTACATCTCCCATCATCCTCTCTGCCACTCACCTGCACACACTTCACACTAATCACCACACCCAGCTGCAGCTCATTACCAGGACTATAAAAGACTCTTACACACATCACCTCACTGCTAGGTCTTGTTTTCCCTGTGTAACATTTCCAAGCGTTCATCCTGTTTATCCTGTCTGTTACGGTTCCTGTTTCTGATCCCTGTCTGGTTCTACTGTTCGTTGATTGATAGCTGCCTGCCTTTTGACCTCTGCCTGTTCTCTGACTACGATTCTGCCTGTCTCTGATGTTCCTGTTCGCCCCGTTTGACCATGCCTGTACGACCACGCTCAACATTTAATAAAGCTTAGCATGTGGATCTTACTCTGAGTCCTGCCTTCGTTACAGTCCCGAAACAGGCACTAAATTGTGTTGCAGCTTTTTTTTTTTTTTTTTTTAAAAACAAACATGTTTCACAACTCCCAACTAGACGCCGGCTCAGGACAGATTTTTCAGTCCCAGCCCCTCCCACTAAATTATTTCATGCTCCTACAAAAACATATGTAACATACATTTATAATTACATTGTTGACCCATCCCTTACCCTTAAACCTACCCATACCACCAAAGCTTTCCCTAACCTTACCCGTATCCCACCTCAATAGCTGCAAAAGTGTTTTGCAATTCAATCTGAACCCAATAAGTACATTGTACTGTACTTATTTTTTGATGTAAGTACATAGTAGTTAAGGCCACTTAATATAAAGTGGGACCATATTTTTTTTTTTCTTATCACTGCTGTAAATCCAAAACAATCTCTGTCGATTCATTTTCCAATTATCACTGTGAAGCTGCTTTGAAACAATATGTATTGTGAAAAGCGCTACATAAATGAAGATGACTTGACTTGACAAGCCCGCTAAATCCCAGCCTCATCCCAGTCAGAAGTACTGGTACTTATATAGAAACCCATACATATGTGTCTGATAAAAAATGTTAACTTCAAAGAAAAATGTCAGGCAACTTAGAGGCTTTTGAATCTGAAGTCTTCTTATTTGTATTCATACATTTGCTCTCAGTAAATGTTTTAAAAATATGCATGTTTTAAAATGTTTTTTTTTTTTTCAGATCACGCATTAGTTCTATTGAATCACATTTTATATGGTTGATGCATGGCATCCACTACAGTGGACAGATGCAATTCCCTCAAAATAAAATGTATTGGGAAAAAAAAGTTATTGGCATGATTTTTCACTTGTTTAAAAGTAAAAACAAACATTAAAAAAAAAATATTACTTTGTGATTAATAATTCATGAATGAAAGGGTTCAATTTAATGTAACATTTTGTTAAGAAAACAAAATACTCACATCAGTGCGTTGAGTTTACAGTGTTTATCCTGCAGTAGAGCAGCGATCTGATTCACTCGTGTGTCTCCTAGTTCATGTTTACTCAGATTCAGCTCTCTCAGGAGTAACGGGTTTTTAATGTGAAGATCTTCAGTCAGATATTTACAGGCTTCCTCTGCAGCAGAACTCAAAAACCTGCAGAAGAGAAGATGAAATATAAATGTCTTTATGGCTTTAAGCAATATGTGAGAAACGTCAGCACAGAGAAAACTGTCTTATGAAACTGCATGTTTGTGAACATCTGGAGACTCACAGAACTGCTGTAGAGAAATACAGAGATACAGTGAACCTGGGCTTGATGGCATTAAACTACAGTGTCAGAAACATTTAATACCATACTACTAAATACCATCAGTACAACTGTACCTAACAAAACTCAGTAACCCCCACTGCAAAACTTGTGGAGCTTATTGTATTAATGAAAGAATATTGTTTATGGATATTTAGCATATTTATTTTGTGTTATTTCATCAACTCTCACCTCAGGGTCTTGAGTTTACATTTCTGATCCTGTAGTAAATCATCAAGCTCCTTCACTCCTGATTGTCCAGGATCATTTCCTGTGAGATCCAGCTCTATCAGGTGTGAAGGGTTTGATCTCAGAGCTGAAGCCAGAGCTTTATAACCTTCTTCACTGATACTGCAGTCTGAAAGACTAGAAAACATAAACACTTAGAATGAACACTAGAACTAAAATGAACACTGCTGTAAACACACTCAGTTTTGAACTGTAAATAGTTGAGAAAGAAAAGGCATTTTGTGTAACAGTATATTGTATTCGTATGTTCGCTCTTAAGTGACAGCAGCATAATAAACCTGCAGCTATCATTTTAATTAAAGAACAAAAGACAAAGAGAAAATCCCTCACTGCTCTTGATTCAGTAACTTTTGTAACTTTAATTGAGAGCATTATTCTGTATTTAAATATTACAATGAAGACTATCCAGTGTTATTTTTCATTTGATTATTTAATTTCTGTTGTATGACCCACCTGAAAAATTTATTTATTTCATTTGTCTTTTCATTCTATTGTATTGTGCCATTGTTTGCTATTTATTTGTTCCAATTTTATTACAAAAAAATAAAAAATAACTACAAAATAAAATTAAAAAAATTATTCTTTGATTTTCCCCCACTTCTAAATGTGAGTGGAGTGGACTCGAGTGGACTCGAATACATACAACTGATAAGTGAGTGTTGTGGTGTTGAGTGTATCTGATGGTGAACTGTACTCACTTGAGTATCTTCAGCTGACACACAGGATTCTTCAGTCCCTCACAGATCTGTTTGACTCCTGAGTCCAGCAGACGGCTGTTGTTCAGGTTCAGCTCTTTCAGGATGGTTTTGGAGGAGAGAACAGTAGCTAGAACTGAACAGCTTTTCTCTGTCAGCTCACAATTATTCAGCCTGAACACAAAAACAGCATTATTTATTATTCAGCACATATTAAACACACATTAGACCAACAGCTCTTCATATCTGTTCACACATGTGACTGACAGTCTTTTATAATGAATAAACATAGAAGTTATAATGTATAAATAATGTTGACGCACTTGAATTTCTCCACTTTACTATGAGAGTCCATCAAAAGAGCAGAGAGCTTCTCTACATCCAGATCTCCTAATATATCTTCACTCAGATCCAGTTCTGTACGTAATAATGGACTTTCACCCAGAACTTTAGTGAGATAGTCACATGCTTCCTGTGCAGCAGGACTTTTCAGAAACCTACAGAAAGTAGAATTAAAAATCAGATAATATTCCAATTTTATGCCATTTGCAGCGTCATCCTGAATGAGTCACTAACAGAGTAGAATGTAGAATGATTAACTATGAACTATGAAATTTACAGCATGTAATAACCATAAAACAATATACAGAATGCAAACAAACAATAAGCCATTTTCATGTATAAGCAAACACCAGTAAGAGAAAATACAGAAATGTGTTTTCATTGTTTTCACTTATTACTTTTTTACACATAAAACAGTACATCTTTAATTACAGTAGCTGATCAAAATTAAAACATGCCCAAAACTAATACTAACAGAAAATGATAATGTGATATGATAATTTGTCCAAACACACATGACACCGCCTGACAAATACGCTGAATCATTATCAGATATTATATGTTGAACACAAATATAACCAAACTATTTATTAATAAAAATAATAGTGGAAATTCTATTATCAGTGCTATAATAATAACAGAATTTCCCCAATGATCAGCCAATAATATCTCAGCCACCAATATATTTTGCACGTCTAGTCCATTGAAGTATTAAAGGGGTGATGAATTTGACATATAAGAGGTCATTATACTATAAGAATATCCTGTAAGTTTCAGAGCTGAGAACTTTCATTGTTAGTCCAATAAAAGCTTTAATTGACACCAGACCCAGCAAGCGACAGGATTTACAAAGTGGGGATCTATGATGTCAAAGGGCAGCAAGCACTGCCTCCGCAGAAGAACATCAACGCCTACTTCATCACTGCCTGTTTAGCCCCGCCCACCGATTCGCACATGACATGCAATAGAATAGGTAGCCTATGTAACATATGGTGCGTTCAAGTCCTCCTGGGAAGTTCGTATTTACGAGGTGGGAAGTCATGTGTACGACGGTAGGTGCGTTCAAGTCACTTTCATCGGAGTATGATGGCGGTGTGCCTTCTCTAAATTAATTACACAAAATAACAATACTTCTACTTTTTGAAAATGTAGAGCAAAGAATGTGCATTGCTTTTTTATGTTTTTAATTAATTTATGAAGCCATTGTAAACTTTATTGTTACATATTCTACATTTTTATATTATGATGCTATCGTATTTTTTGCTGGGAATCAGCTTACTTCGTTGTAAATAGAAAAGCCTGACAATGTCACTGCTAAATACCTAAGTATTGTGGTATTTCGCCATGTTTCTCACTGACACGCCCCCAACTCATACAGATCGGAGCTTTAAGAAAATCCAGAGCTTCCCACTCGTATTTACGACATTGTGGTGGCGTTCATGTGCGTTCAGCTTGTATACGATTTTTCCGACATGACTTGAACGCACCAATAGGCCTACATGGTGCTAAACCAGATCGAGCTACCAAGCAATAAACATGCCGTTGAGGATTACAAAATATTGTGCAGTGCCTGGACTCGACAGTAATGTAACATGTAAGTAACTGTTAAATCTAATGCCTGCTCTGATATGTAATGATTCATGTACAGTCAGATGTTCTTTGTCTGTGTGTCAGTAAATCAAACCAGTGACTAAATGTCAACTTGCGTTGTTTCTCACAATAGGATGAAAATAATCTGTTATTTAACGGTGATTAAATTATATAAAGAAAGCTCAAAGAAAGCTCCCTTTGCAATAGTTGAAGCAGTGCGCGCTGAAGCTGTCAATCAAACAGTGCGAGTTTATCAGTGACTGACGTGCAAAACTCCCTTTTTATTTAACGAATCTTTTAGTTATATCGTGTTTGCACTGTTAGTGAAGATGAAAGCATTTGTTAGTGTGCAGAAATTGAGTTGCAATGACGAGATCACTGCTTTCATGAGCTCAACAACATGTCTGTGATCGGCTACACAGTGTTCATCACTGCAACCTTTCATGCCATGATCTAAATATAATGCCATAGATCTAATGTAATACAACACTTTTCACGATTAGATAACCATGAGAGCTGTAATAGTAAAAACGCGCTAAAAGAGAGTAATACTTGGCTATTTCAAATGGAAAGATGTCAGCCAATCAGAGCAGTGGGCGTTTACACTGAAGTCTCACAGCAGACATGCCCCTTAGAACAGAGTGTTCAAACCAGAGGGCTAAAATCAGGGCAGGAAAAATGCTTTTTATTTATAAATTATGACAATTTTGGATGTAAAAAGCACAATAACATTATAAGTGCACCCCAGGAAACATTATAAAACAATAAAAAAACACAGTTCATGACCCCTTTAATGTGTAGTGTTGTGTAATATCTGGTTAAAATCATAGTTATGATAATTGTCTCCAATTTATCACCTGATGGTCTTTAATGTATAGCGTTCATCCTGTAGTAAATCATTGAGCTCCTTCACTCCTGATTGTCCAGGATCATTTCCTGTGAGATCCAGCTCTATCAGGTGTGAAGGGTTTGATCTCAGAGCTGAAGCCAGAGCTTTATAACCTTCTTCACTGATACTGCAGTCTGAAAGTCTAGAGAAAAAAAGAAAAAAACAGTTGTTGTTTTATTGTAACACTAATTGGATTTATGAATGGCTTCTGACCAATTAGACAAATTATGAACAAATTATTGCCATAGTGTGTGCAAAAACGTATGCCAATATGATGTTTTTTTCATTTTGGAAAAAATCTCCCTTAGATATTAATGTAATTAATGTATTATCTTATGTTAGGTAATATACTGTATAATATTAGCCACATAGTCATAGTGTAAATTTAAATAGTAGTAAAACTGAAATTTTGGCATCTAGTCTTTTTTTTCAGTTAATCAAATTACGTGGTTCCCAAACATTTTAGAGTGGAGTACCCCCTGAGGCATCTACCATCCTTCTGTGTACCCCCTCTCTTCCACTTAGACTGCACCTTTTCTATTAAGGGACAATATTTGCCCTTAAATTGACTTTCCAATGCATTTTATCTTTATAAATACCTTTACAACATTAATAATGTATTAATTAAAAAAATGTTCAATAGAGAAACATGCAATGATGATCCCTTAATTGTACCGACGATTTAGTTCCTTTGGGTCAGATTGACCCCAAACTTTTACAGAGAGATTGCATAAGGAAATATACATTTATGCATTTATGCTGTGTTTTTGTGGATATTTTGTATTTTTGTACCTATTTACTGCACAATTACTTAACCATGTCATAAATTGGCTTATGAAAATAGATTTTTAATGAAAAAAATCACTTTAATGATGAACAATTAAATCTAAATTGTATTTGGACATTGCTCTATGTGTTAGGGATAGAATACTACCATCTAGAGGTTTGTGGAAAAACTTCAGGGATTATAGTTAAAGAAAGAAAGTGCAATGACCACATATCTCCAATAGAGGTCAATAGGGACTGATCACGCGCTGTCTGAGAGAACTAGGATCGCGCGTGCAAGAGAGTGAATGCTTTATTCAGCGCGATTCCGCCTATCCTGCCTTCACTAATTGATAATGAATTGTGATTAAAAGCATGCAGTTTGCAATGTGTGGGTTTTAAGTATTTCCACACCTCTGAGGCTGACATTGTTTCTGCTGTTGCTGTCAGTGTCTCTGTGCACAGAAAATTCTGTCAGTTACGTCACGTGAGGTATCGGTCTTTGGTATCGGGGTATTTTTACGAGTACGAGTACATGAGTACATACTAGTATCGGTATCGGTGCATCCCTACTTAATATTAACCTTTTATTTGTTGAACTGTTGTATAAAATCAATGTCACATTTTCAATCATGTGAATTTTGCTTTCTTGCTCATAATATTATCAACATTAAAAACAAGAACAATAGGTATGTTTTGTATCCAGAGTCTGAATCTTAAATTGATCTCTATGCACCATTTGTGCCAGGCTATTTGTTCTTCATGCTAGTAAGTGCTAAATCTACAGGTACATTTTCGAGAACAGCAGTAATGTAGCGCGATTTGCTAAGGCAGCAGACTCCGCACGCAACCTATATGCACCCATATGCACGCTTCTTATCTGGAAATGGATGCAGTCAATTTTGACCAAAAAAAGATGTAGTATTTTGATTGGATGTCATGTATTTAGGGCATTGTGCCTGTTAGGAAATATATGCTTGGTTTTAATGTTATTTTAAGGTGGGGAAGAATTAAATGAATGACAAAACGCAGCATTTTGTTCGCGTACCCCTCTGTCACCTCACATACCCCAGTTTGGGAACCACTGATCTAATTAAAAATAAACCTTAATAAATTTAAATAAACATGCAGAAAAGTAAATAAATGAAAATACACACTTCAGTTTCTCTAATCTGCATTGTGTATTTTTCAACAGATGACAGATCTTCTCCATTCCAGAGTTTCCTAGTTTATTTCCACTCAGATCCAGCTCTATCAGGTTTGAATTAAACGCTGAAGTCAGAGCAGCACAACCTTCTGCTGTAATACTGTTATTATTCAGCCTGAAGAGAAACAAAGACAGGAAACATTCTTCAATTTATTTCAGCCACAATTTACAATACAGTAACAATACAATACAGATAAATTTATATGATAGATCAACTAATCTCAATCCTCAAATACTTTAAAAAGAGCAATGACAGTCTTTTATTAGACTTTAAAAATGTAACATAAATTTTAATGTAATATCAAAAGTATAAAACCATGTGAAATACTCACGTCAGTGTGTTGAGTTTACAGTGTTTATCCTTCAGTAGAGCAGCGATCTGCTTCACTTGTGTGTCTCCTAGTTCACGTCCACTCAGATTCAGCTCTCTCAGGAGTAATAGGTTTTTACCCACAATTCCAGTCACAAACTGACAGGCTTCATCTGCAGCAGGACCCAAAAACCTGCAGATAAGAAGATGAAGCAGGATTCAAATAAATTCTTAAAACTTTATCTAAGAAAAAATAACATATGTATGTTTATGAAATGGTTCATTTTATATTAGTGAAATAATGTTTATATCAATAAATTGCCTGAATATCATTTACATTGAACAAAATTATAAACGCAACACTTTTGTTTTTGCCCCCATTTTTCATGAGCTGAACTTAAAGATCTAAGACTTTTTCTATGTACACAAAAGGCCTATTTCTCTCAAATATTGTTCACAAATCAGTCTAAATTTGTGTTAATGAGAACTTCTTTTTTGCCGAGACAATCCATCCACCTCACAGGTGTGGCATATCAAGATGCTGATTAGACAGCATGATTATTGCACAGGTGTGCCTAAAAATGCACCTCTGTTCGTTGTCCATAAGATAAACCTGCCCATACCATAACCCCACCGCCACCATGGACCACTCGACCCACAACGTTGACATCAGCAAACCGCTCACCCACACAACGCCATACACGCTGTCTGTCATCTGCCCTGTACAGTGAAAACCGGGATTTATCCATGAAGAGAACACCTCTCCAAAGTGCCAGATGCCATCGCTAGTCAGTTACAATGACGAACTGCAGTCAGGTTGAGACCCGAAGAAGACGACGAGCATGCGGATGAGCTTCCCTGAGACTGTTTCTGACAGTTTGTGCAGAAATTCTTTCGTTATGCAAACCGATTGTTGCAGCAGCTGTCCGGGTGGCTGGTCTCAGACGATCTTGGAGGTGAAGATGCTGGATGTGGAGGTCCTGGGCTGGTGTGGTTACACATGGTCTGCAGTTGTAAGGCCGGTTGGATGTACTGCGAAATTCTCTGAAACGCCTTTGGAGATGGCTTATGGTAGAGAAATTAACATGCAATTCACGGGCAACAGCTCTGGTGGACATTCCTGTTGCCAATTGCACGCTACCTCAAAACTTGTGACATTTACATTACATTTACATTTATGCATTTGGCAGATGCTAGCTTTGCTAGTGCCATGCTCTAACCACTGAGCTACAGGAAAGCTGACATCTGTGGCATTGTGCTGTGTGATAAAACTGCACATTTTAGACTGGCCTTTTATTGTGGCCAGCCTAAGGCACACCTGTGCAATAATCATGCTGTCTAATCAGCATCTTGATATGCCACACCTGTAAGGTGGATGGATTGTCTCAGCAAAGGAGAAGTGCTCACTAACACAGATTTAGACAGATTTGTGAACAATATTTGAGAGAAATAGGCCTTCTGTGTACATAGAAAAAGTCTTAGATCTTTGAGTCCAACTCATGAAAAATGAGGGAAAAAACAAAAGTGTTGAGTTTATGTTTTTGTTTGTCAGTGTATTATTATTTCATCACGTCTCACCTCAGTGTCTTGAGTTGACACTTTGTATCCTGTAGTAAATCATCAAGCTCCTTCACTCCTGATTGTCCAGGATCATTTCCTGTGAGATCCAGCTCTATCAGGTGTGAAGGGTTTGATCTCAGAGCTGAAGCCAGAGCTTTATAACCTTCTTCTGTGATACTGCAGTCTGAAAGTCTAGAGAAAAAAGAAAATTGTAAATTCTAATAAAATTTATTTTACAAAAAATAGCAGCAAAAAGAGTTTACTACAGTTTTATTTTAAAGGGGTCATAAGTTGCGTTTTTTTTTTTTATTGTATAATGTTTGACTGCAGAGGTTGACTGCGGTGCTACAAAAATACACATTACATATCAAACCTTCTGTAACAGACAAAGCAATAGTGACACAAACATTGTTATTCACACTTGTATGTTGCAACACTACTCTCGGATCCAATATACTCGGCACTGCAATAATTTATTATTTTCTCTCCGAAAAGCCGGCATCAAACTGTGTGTTGTTTAAAAACTAATCTGAAGGAAAATTAAGCTAACAAACAAGCAGTGTCTTACTAACATGATCTCATTGGAACTCTTAATGTTAGGATCAGGATGAAGGCAATGCAAAGACTGTGTTTTTCCACAACTTGGTACTTCAAAACATCTTGTAATCCTCAGAGTTGTCTCTATCCACTTGTTAAGTCGTGACGTAAGGAACGCCGTTACTGGGTCCAAGCCTCGACTCGTTTCACTTGAGAATGGCATCTCCACAGAAGTTTATGAGCGCTATTTTTTCATAATAAACATTTAACATTTTAAAGTTAAAAATTTAAAATACTTACAGTCTACACAACAGTCTCCATGCTCACAGCATCACAGACATTAATATTTTAACGATTTATAAAAGATTAATCACTGTCTGGCCATCTGGGATTTTGGTATGGAGATAAAGATTGAGATTACATTTTTTTGGAAGTATTACACCACATCGTGTGTGTATATTAGCACCATTTGTTGTTTTCTTGTGGTATGAGATAGAGCGTTTGGACCCGGAAGCGCTGCCGCGTGACGTCAGACTTAACAACCGAATAGTTTTGTTGCTGGAGTAATCCTGTATTTGCTTCAGTCTTGTATTTACTACTATATGACATGCACAAAATCGGTGGGCAGGGCTAAAGAGGCAATGATATACAAGTAGGCACTGATCTTCTGCAGAGGCGGTTTACTATGTAATGTGACAATCTAAAATGAGTCCTTTTCTGAGCTTGTTTTTAATAATAGCTGTTTTTTGGACAGAGGAAATTTTGAGTAATAAAAAAATGTACAGGATATTTTTATAGTACATTGACCCCTTATACTGCATGTCAAAAGATCAAGAAAAATTGTATTTCTCAGTTCAGGACTCCTTTAGCTTTGAACAAAAGAAATGTTATTAAAACAATCAATGGTTTACTAAACTCACCTGAGTTTCTCCAGAGTACATATTGTATTTTCTAATCCGTTCTGGAGTTTCTTCACTCCTGAATCCTGCAGATTATTGTTGCTGATGTCAAGCTCTTTCAGACTGGAGTTTGATCTCAGGACTGTAGCGAGAGCTGAACAGCTTTTCTCTGTTAGACCACAATCATGCAGCCTAAAATGATGAACAGGAGAGGGAGAAATTACAAACACATAGTACTTGACATCAACATGATTACTGAAAATTTTGTTTTTGTCACCAGATATTTTTAAGATGCTTTAAATCTACAATAATATATGAACACAATACTCACATCAATGTGTTGAGTTTACAGTGTTTATCCTGCAGTAGAGCAGTGATCTGATTCACTCGTGTGTCTCCTAGTTCATGTCCACTCAGATTCAGCTCTCTCAGGAGTAATGGGTTTTCATTGTGAAGATCTTCAGTCAGATATTTACAGGCTTTTTCTGCATCAGGACTTTGTAACAACCTGGACAAGTAAAAGTATGCTGACATTACATGCTATATAGTGATTTATGCTCACAATGTGGTAAAAGGGCTTTAGTAATTTCAAAGCTTTTATAAATGTCTTTTTGTCTTTTTTTCTTCTGCATCAGGACTTTGTAACAACCTGGACAAAGTAGAAGTACGCTGACATTACCTGCTATATAGTGATTTATGCTCACAATATTGTGAAAGAGCTTCAGTCATTTCAAAGCTTTTATAATTGTTTTTTGACTGTTTAATTCTTGTCCACCTAAAATGGTTTTAGGACTTTTGAACGTTATTATTTGAAGAACACTCACCTCAGTGTCTTGAGTTGACACTTCTGATCCTGTAGTAAATCATCAAGCTCCTTCACTCCTGATTGTCCAGGATCATTTCCTGTGAGATCCAGCTCTATCAGGTGTGAAGGGTTTGATCTCAGAGCTGAAGCCAGAGCTTTATAACCTTCTTCTGTGATACTGCAGTCTGAAAGTCTACAGAAAATAAAAACACTAATTTAAATTAACATTGCATTTAAGATTAATTCATCACTGTGAAGTCAATAATCAAAATATCATACACATGCGTGAACACATAGTACGCATGCGCATGATGGCACTATTTCCACAAATTTGTGTTTTTGTTGTTTATATGTAAAGGCATCGTTTACAGTCTCCATGTAAACATGTAAGCACACATGACAGCTTTTAATATCTGCATCAGTTAAGGCTTCCACATATTTTGAAGCTTAAAGAAAAAAATGAACTTGAAACAGAACAAGACTAAAAATGCACCTTATCTCTGCATTTGAAAGCACATTTGGTAAACAAACAAAGGTCCCACTTTATATTAAGTGGCCTTAACTACTATGTACTTGCATCAAAAAATAAGTACAATGGACTTATTTGTTCATATTGAATTGCAAAACACTTTTGCTGCTATTGAGGTTGGGTACGGGTAAGGTTAGGGAAAGCTTTGGTGGTATGGGTAGGTTTAAGGGTAAGGGATGGGTCAACAATGTAATTATAAATGTAATTACAGAAATTAATTACAGATGCAATTACATGCAGGTGTTTTTAAAATATAAGTACAATGTAAAAACATGTATGTACACAATAAGTGCATTGTATCAAATGATTAATTTAAATGTAAGTACATAGTAGTTAAGGCCACTTAATATAAAGTGGGACCCAAACAAAAAACTCCACCTAGGCTGTGAAAAAGAGTATTTACATGTTTTCAAACAATTCATCCTATTTAACCAATCCTATTCAGATTTTTTTTTATTGAATGGAACTTATCAAACGAAACTAGAGCTGCTCAATATCAGTCTCCAAACCCTGTTCCAGATTCATCCCCTGCTATTCAATGTCACTTAGCAAAAGAGTAGGTGAGCCACCAAGGCAGTGAGTTATATATATCAGCAACTGCTGTGGGCATGTTAACAAAGTGTGAATCTTATTGGTTGGCCAGTTTTTTGTTGTTGTTGTTGTTGTTTGTTTTTTTAATAGTGAAATGGAAAAAATAACACCTCTCCATAAAAGAGAAAAAAAAAATGTCAGTCTGAATGAACAGCAGTTTATGGTGAACTGTACTCACTTGAGTATCTTCAGTGTTGATTTCTTCAGTCCCTCAAAGATCTGTTTGACTCCTGAGTCCAGCAGACAGCTGTTGTTCAGGTTCAGCTCTTTCAGGATGGTTTTGGAGGAGAGAACAGTAGCTAGAACTGAACAGCTTTCCTCTGTCAGCTCACAATTATTCAGCCTGAACACAAAACAGCATTATTTATTATTCCGCACATATTCATTGCACATTAGACCAAGAGCTCTTCATATCTGCTCACACATGTGACTGACAGCCCTTTATAATGAATAAACAGAAGTTATAGAGTATAAAATCATGTTCACTCACTTGATTTTCTCCACTTTGTTATGAGAGTCCATCAAAAGAGCAGAGAGATTCTCTCCATCCAGATCTCCTAATTTATCTTCACTAAGATCCAGTTCTGTACGTAATAATGGACTTTCACCCAGAACTTCAGTGAGATAGTCACATGCTTCCTGTGCAGCAGGACTTTTCAAAAACCTACAGCAAGACGACAACAAGTTTAGATTAGATAATCTTGTTATAATGTTATACCTTTTGCCGCTCCCATTCTGCTTATGGGTAAGAGTGGAGTTATAAATCAAATACAGAAAATATATTGATCATTCCCACTAGTATGTATGAGTGTGAACCAAAAATCAATTCCAATTCAGGTCAGGAATCAAATTAAATTTAAATTTAAATTCTGTGGATTTTAATGCGATTTTAAACCATTCAAGCTGACTGAATAACTTTTTTTGTAACTGATTTTGTAATTCATATCTTACATTTGATTACAGTTTCTGTACCTGAATATCTGAAAATCTTAAACATTTGTATCTTTTGGTTGTATTTATTTGTGTTATTGCTAATGTGTTAATTTGTTCTTATTTAATTGCTGTGTGTGTCTTTAATAATGCTTGAAATTTTAATTAGTTGGGCTACTTGTTTTTGCTGTGGTATTTTTGTTAAAACCATAGGCAAAAATTCCTTCTCTGAGTTCTTTAGCCTTTAGATTTTTGTTCATGGTTTTCAGCTGCAATATAACATATTGGAAAAAGACTAGAATGTGAATATTATTTTAATTTATTTATTTACCTTTTTGGAATTGAAACTAGGAGTTGATTAAAATTTTAATCGATAAGCAGAATCGGAACTGAAATTTCTAAAATTCAAATGATCCCAACTCTAGTGTGATGTTCCATTTGGAATTTGTTTCTAAAGCATTCCTTTTAAGTTTTAGCTTTATAACCATAAACAAATGCTTACATAAGTCTGCAAAGAGGTTTTTTTCTGTGACAATCAAATAAGAACATATATAGAATTTTTTTCTTTAATGTATAATTTTTTATAAATATCAAATATATTTTTCAGTTTGTATTGATGGAAGAGAACTTGCTATTAGTACATGTAAACAAAATTATTTTTTGTGTGAAAAATGAACTAAAAATACTAAAATTGGAGATAAGCAGCAATCCCTACTAAACTAATGTTTACTGGAATATTATGTGATGCCTTCATGTTTATTGCATTGTGGAAATAAATATACAAGTTTTACTGTTTAAGGAAATATAAAATCATTATCGTTTTAATAAACGCAGAAGTTTAGTAACTGATAGTGCTGTTTATACAAGTTTAGTGCTTATGTAACACAAATACATAATCTTGCCAATTTTAATCTTCCATAGTATGTGATGTTATTAATAAACAATGGATCAATACAAGACATGAAAATCAACTGATTATTGTTTTGTTGCAGCATGGCTTCAGGTTATTTTAAAAGTACAATCTTATTAAATATTTAAAGGTTTTAATCACCTGATGGTTAATTTACAGGAGTCATCCTGTAGTAAATCACTGAGCTCCTTCACTCCTGATTGTCCAGGATCATTTCCTGTGAGATCCAGCTCTATCAGGTGTGAAGGGTTTGATCTCAGAGCTGAAGCCAGAGCTTTATAACCTTCTTCTCTGATACTGCAGTCTGAAAGTCTAGAGAGAAAAGAAAAAAAAAAAAAAAACAGTTGTTGCTATTCTTTGTGGAGAAACAGATTATTTTATCCCTAATGGGATTTATGAATGGCTTCTGACAAATTAGACAAATTATGAACAAATTATTGCCATAGTGTGTGCAAAAAAGTATAGCAATATTTTTTTATTTTAAATTGGCATTAAAATATAAATACAAATATAAATATCTGGCCTCAGATATAAATACAATATATGCATCAACCAAAACCAAATTAAATTAAATAACTTTAATAACCTAATCTTATTAAATAGTTCTCCAAAAAAATGAAATTCCATAATTTTTGGATTTTGTCCATGTTGTTTCAAAATGTATTTTCTTCACTAAACACAAAAAGAGATGTTAGGCAGAATATTAGCCACATAGTCATAGTGTAAATTTAAAAAGTAGTAAAACTGAAATTTTGGCATCAGGTCTTTTTTCAATCACATTTTTTTTAGATAATCTAATTTAATAACTTTAATAAATGAACAAACATGCAGAATAGTACATAAATGAATATACACACTTCAGTTTTGTCAATCCGCATTGTGTATTTTTCAACAGACGACAGATCTTCTTCATTCCCGAGTTTCCTAGTTTATTTCCACTCAGATCCAGCTCTATCAGGTGTGAAGGGTTTGATCTCAGAGCTGAAGCCAGAGCTTTATAACCTTCTTCTGTGATACTGCAGTTTGAAAGTCTATTTAAAAAAAGTTTGTTTATTCTTTGTTAGAACACAGATTATCATACTAGTCCTGGGCTTTATTAATAACATCTGAACCACCTAACATCAAACCACTTAGAACAACATGATCTAATTCTCATTTACATAATACTTTACAGTCAATTACAGTATCTAGTAAAATACATAGTGATGCATGTACTGAAATTAAAATTTCAGCCTATAAGTTCATCTAATCAGATAGGACATTTACTAGGGGTGTGACAAGACAGGTAGCTCAGGAGACGAGACGAGACATGAGATTGAGTTTACGAGAATGAGAAGAGACAAGATTTTTACACAGTATTTTGACGAAATACATGACTAGATAATTAGTCTGCAGGTACATTTGAAATATTTGAACTAATCTTGTAATGAATGTCATTTCAGTTCTTTCTGATTATGAATTATCATAAGCAGTAAAAGACAACAATTCTCAAGCAATGTAAAAGGTTTTGCCACAAACTCAACTGACTGACTTCACTCCTGTATGATTTCATATGAGTCTCTTCAGACCTTAGAACTGTACATGATTTATGAGCTTCTAGACCTTTTGACCTCCTAACTGAACTCCTTTCCACAAATTGATCATAGAAATAAAACTATAGAATAAGAAAATGGTAACACTTTACAATAAGGTTCATTTGTTAACATTAATGTAACATGAACTAACAATGAGCAATACATTTGCTACATTATTTATTAATCTTTGCTAATGTTAGTTAATAAAAAGTCATTCACTGTTAGTTCACAGTGCATTAACTAATGTTAACAAATGCAACTCTTGATTTTAATAATGTATTACTAAATGTTTAAATTAACATTGAGATTAATAAATGCTGTAGAAGTATTGTTCTTTCTTAGTTTATAACTAAAGTGGTTAACTAATGTTAACTAATGAAACCTTATTAAGTGTTACCATAAAAATGAATAACAGTTTTCCCTTAGTTGTGCAACCATAATCAAAGTCTCTCAGAATATACAAAGTGCAAATAGAGACCAAATTTTTCTTCAAGCATGATACAGAGCTGAAAGATGGTTACAACAACACAGCCCAGCCTAAGATAGCTTTCATATTGGGAGGATATTTGCATGCATCAGGGAGCCGCTTTCAAAATGCGGGGTATTGAAATCGCACTTGAATGCGCACTTGTGTTTACTTTCGTTTTTTCGATTGCATGTACTCTGTGAATAGGGAGCGGCGGCGACCATTATCCAGCTGAATTAAATGGTTTTTATTCCTATAAAAAGTAAAATGACAATGGAGGCATAATGTAAACGTAGCGGTGGCATATTCCATACTAATGTCACCCTCATACTGTCATGGCAATATCACTCACGAGACAGCTTTTCACCTCGACGAGAAATCTCGTCACACCCCTAACATTTACAAATGTATATTGTTATACAAAAATGTAGATTTAAATATACACACTTCAGTTTTTCCATTTTGCATTGTGTATTTTCCAAAAGAGGACAGATCTTCTTCATTCCTGAGTTTCCTAGTTTATTTCCACTCAGATCCAGCTCTCTCAGGTTTGAAGGGTTTGAATTAAATGCTGAAGTCAGAGCAGCACAACCTTCTGCTGTAATACTGTTATTATTCAGCCTGAAGAGAAACAAAACAAAGACAGGAAACATTCTTCAGTTTATTTCAAACACAATTCACAATACTGTAACAGAAGGATAAATTTATATCAACTAATTTCAATCCTCAAAAACTTTAAAGAGCAATGACAGTCTTTTATTAGACTTTAAAAATGTAACAATTTTTTTTGTAAAGTATAAAACCATGTGACATACTCACATCAGTGTGTTGATTTTACAGTGTTTGTCCTTCAATAAAGCAGCGAATTGATTCACTCGTGTGTCTCCTAGTTTACGTCCACACAGATTCAGCTCTCTCAGGAGTAACGGGTTTTTACCCACAATTCCAGTCACAAACTGACAGGCTTCATCTGCATCAGGATCCAAAAACCTGCAGATAAGAAGCAGCAGGAGGGTACAAATAAGTTCTTTAACTTGATCTAAGGAAAAATAACATATGAATATGTTTGTGAAATGGTTCATTTTATGTTAGTGAAATAATCTTTATATAAATAAATTGCCTGAATATAATTTTTGTATTATTTCATCACATCTCACCTCAGTGTCTTGAGTTTACAGTTCTGATCCTGTAGTAAATAATTGATCTCCTTCACTCCTGATTGTCCAGGATCATTTCCTGTGAGATCCAGCTCTACCAGGTGTGAAGGGTTTGATCTCAGAGCTGAAGCCAGAGCTTTATAACCTTCTTCACTGATACTACAGTCTGAAAGTCTAGAAGAAGACAAAAAGAGACAAATAGTCTTAAAACTGTAATAATTACTCCATTAATAACAGACCTGCAAACTCACAGAAGGTGAAAAAGGTGACAGGTTTATGAATGTAATCACTGTGGGGGGTCTGGGAAAAATTTTGTGATTTAAACATGTAAATGATGCATTCTGAATAAATTTCATGTCTAATTATTTACTTATGTGGCAAGTAGTCGTGTAATAAGTGGGATAATGTACATCTAGCCAGTTGTTATCTCAGAATAAACTCCTTCAGGCTGATGCAAGAACCCTCCGCTTCACGTCGGGGTCCTGATCACCCATTCAGGGTTTATTTTGCGATAACAACTGGCTGGATGTACATTATCCCTTACTTATTGTTCAATAAATGATATTTTCTATTTTAATATTGATTCACCAACAACTTTAGTGCAGGTTACATAGTTTTGCCAGTAGGTTGCAGCAAGAGACTGCATTTAAGAGGGAGTTAATAGACCATTCATTAAAAATCACTGATTAATTCTGGAACAAAGCAAGGTTGTATATATTATTAATTTGAAGTAAGAGGATGTCATTATATTGATTCTTATTGTTCAGAAGGCTTGTGGTGCTGCATCCATGATGTTTAATCGGGAAACAGCTCTACAGCAAGCTCAGAAAATGGGTTAAGACCATAGCTGTTTCACTAAGGAGGGCTCAGAGACTGGCTCGCTTAAGACTGATTTTTACTTCTGGGTCGGACCTACGCCGGAGGCTATGCTTCTGTTTTCATTTATACTTATGCGTCATTGTCCGTGTCCATGTGCATGCAGACCGCTAGTAGGCAGTGTCTGCACTCATGTTGAGTATCAAGGCAAAAGCAGAAGAAGAAGCAGCTTGTCATGTACGTTGTCAGAGAAGCTTCAGCAGTAATGGTGGCAAATAGGCAACGACTTTTGTTGCAGTTTGACGCCGTGTGTCCCCTGAAACAGAGCATTTTTTCATTCCTGTGGAAGCTCTTCTCCGCTTGCTCTGTGCTAGTAGACCAATCACAACACTTATAACACAACTGCTATCATCTTGCAACTTACAGAGTGCATTTACTATAAAATGAAACCAGAGGACTTCAGTACTATTAGTAGGCCTGTGGTAATACTATTAAAAATTATTTTTTTGGTAAGATTAAGTACATTACACCTTACTTGGCGTATAGAGTGTTAATTTATTAATAATAATTAGGGTTTGGTTGGGGTGGGGGGTTAGGGTTAATAATGACCTTCACGCCTTCATACTGATTCATGTTTAGATTAAGCAAATTCAAACCTGATTATCTTCAGTGTACACTGTGAATTTTCCAGTAGAGTGGAGATTTGAGTTACTCCAGAGTCTCCTAGTTTATTTGCACTCAGATCCAGCTCTATCAGGTTTGAAGGGTTTGAAATAAAAGCTTTAGTCAGAGCAGCACAACCTTCTGCTGTAATACTGATGCAGTTAAACCTATAGAAGGGAAAAGAAAGTTTTAGTAATAATAAAGATAAATAATGTCAGTTTTCTTGCAGCAGTTGGCCTTTAACACATTGACTGAAATACTTACTTCAGCTTTTCCAGTCTACATTGTTCATTCTCAAACAGAGTCGAGAAGATCTTCACTCCTGAGTCTCTGAGTTTAGTCCCACTCAGATTCAGCTCTGTCAGATTTGACGGGTTTGAATTTAAAGCTTCAGTCAAAACACGACAACCTTCTGCTGTGATATCACTGTTATTCAGACTGCATAAAGAGACAAATATTTACTTGAGGATGACACTACAAAATGACATTACAAAAGCATCCGATGATTATTCAGTTCACAGGTTCACAGGTATTAAATGTGTTATAATGATACAACTCACATCAGTGTGTTGAGTTTACAGTGTTTGTCCTGCAGTAGAGCAGCGATCTGATGCACTCTTGTGTCTCCTAGTTCACATTTACTCAGATTCAGCTCTCTCAGGAGTAACGGGTTGTCACTCACAATTCCTCTCACATACTGACAGGCTTCATCTGCAGCAGGACCCAAAAACCTTCAGAAGGGAAGTTGAAGCAGGATTCAGTTCAGTTCTCAAATAAACATGAGGGAAAAAACTTTGATCTGAATTTGATGGGAAACAGTGTGACATGGTTTATCTTGAATTTACTGTGATACATCAGCAGGGCTGAGTAATAGATCAATATCAATATTTATTGGAAATTATAAATCTATGATATTTTTTTTTATATTTAGCCTACATATACAATCATATGTATGATGCTAAAAAGTCTGCATGTTCTGCTTGTCTCTACAGAGCCCCTAAAGGGACCTTTGCAAAAATAAAAAATATACAGGCTTGCATACTCACAAGTAACTTTCGGGTGTGCACAACCAAATTTTTGCGTTCTCACAAGAAACTATTGTGTTATCACAAGGAACGTTTTACGTGCGCAATTAAGCATTACAGTGTCAGGTTTATGTATACCATAACCTCTTGCCTCATCACTGCCATTTTATCATAAAGATAACAAGAGTATTAAAGATCTGTTTGCTCAAATTGTGGCTTTCAGGGCAGTATACCTCTAACCTCTAGCTTTAACACATCCTCTGTGATGGCCGAGAAACCGTGCTGTGAAATGGACTGATTGTGTGATACAGCTGTGTGCGTTTGAGCAGTTCCTATAGTGTAAGGCTGAATCCAGCTCCTTATTTATTCTTGCTCCTTATTTACTGAAGTGCCTTTATAACGAGACGCTTTGTCCATTTTACTGTGTCAATCTGTTTTTATGGACCCTTGAACTTGGCAAATGTTCACAGCCCTATTGAGCTATCAAGTTAAGTCAAGTCACCTTTATTCAATAGCATTTGAGCAAATTGATCTTTAATAATTCATGCACATCTATAGTCTCATTTTCTTTAATAAAATGGCAGTGGTGCCAAAGGAAATAGGTTTTAGCCTACTAAACATAGTATACATAATACTGACACCATAATGTTTGCACACATGCAAAGTTTCTCATGATCACGCAAAAAGTTCTCTTGCGCACGCGGAAGTTTCTCGTGATCTCGTGATAGTGTCTCATGCACACGCGAACATTTCTGGTGCGCACGCAATAGCCTGTTTATTTTTTACTTTTGCAACAGTCCTTTTAGGGGTTCCGTATTTCTCAGTGTAAAGTAGTGAAATTAAAAAAATAGAGTTATTTTACTTTGTGGAGTATGTAAACTATATTTAAATTTTTTAATGGTCTAACAAACATGTGGAACATTTCCTTCCCCATTAGTACTACAAAATAAATAGATATCAATATTGAATGATATGTGGAAAATATTGCCCAGCCCTATGCATTTTTTTCATTATTTCATCACATCTCACCTCAGTGTCTTGAGTTTACACTTCTGATCCTGTAGTAAATCATTGAGCTCCTTCACTCCTGATTGTCCAGGATCATTTCCTGTGAGATCCAGCTCTATCAGGTGTGAAGGGTTTGATCTCAGAGCTGAAGCCAGAGCTTTATAACCTTCTTCTCTGATACTGCAGTCTGAAAGTCTAGAAAAGAGAAGAGAAAAATATATTTCATGATCTGACAGAAACTTGTTTACTGGAATAATTACATTTGGACAAAGAGTAAAGAGAAATTATTATTAATTATTATTAAATTATTATTATTTACTATTAAAGCTGAATTATGTAACTTTTGGCGCTCCAGGGGTTAAAAAACAAAACTGCATACATCTAGCAGAAGAACATTGCAGCCAGAGCTACTTCTCTCTGTTTATGTTTATGGTGATTCACACTGGTACTGTTCTACTCTGCAGTGGTGTTGACCTGACTGGACTACAATAGTCCAAATGAAGAGTTAATTAGCAAAAACCAATAAACGCCACTTTTAAATAAAATTAACTGACTGTCGTGTGTTATAGCCACATATAGCATGTTCTGAACCCTAAATCCATTTTGTAAGAAAAGCTGGTATTGTCCACTATCAAGGCATCGCGAGTTCACATTTAACAGCAGAAACCGACAAGCGCCCTTGTTGTTTGTGTACAGAAACCGATAAGTCCATTTTAGCAAATCAGCGTGCAGTGTTCAGGTCAGGTGACAAGGCTGGTAGTCAATTCAAAAAGACGTGTTAGCTGAGAGGAGTTTCTTCAAAGCTGACTAAAATTGATTGAGGATTTATTATTTCAACTCCTGCAAGTCCTTGTAAGCATGTAAAGTACTCACTTCAGTGTGTTGAGTTTACAGTGTTTGTCCCTCAGTAGAGCAGTGATCTGATTCACTCGTGTGTCTCCTAGTTTACGTCCACTCAGATTCAGCTCTCTCAGGAGTAACGGGTTTTCATCCACAATTCCTCTCACATACTGACAGGCTTCATCTGCAGCAGGACCCAAAAACCTGCAGAAGAGAAGTTGAAGCAGGATTCAATTCAGTTAAAAACTAAATAGCATCTCATTGTCTTGAATTTACTTTGATGCACCAGATCATATTAGTGAAGTAATATTTATATTTATACTAATAACTCATCTGCACTAGGGATGCCCTTGACTAAAGATTTTTCTAGTCAACTAGTAGTATTTAATTTAAGCAAATAGTTGACTAATAATAAATAAACCATATAAACCATTTAATAGCCTATAATATATAGCCACACATAAACATGAAACAAAACACACTGGCAAAAGTAATGATTTTGAATGCGTCGTGAAAATAACAGCAAGGAGACTGCCTTAACATTCATTCATTGATAAACTAGTGTTTACTGTGTTTTCAGCTGATTCGTCACCTCTGCAGTAGTGGACAAAATATGCATGTGGATTACATAATCTGAGAATATTTGGTTAACAGTTGAATTGATTCATTTCAAAATAGACATTTCAAGCTTTCTATAAATATATTTCTCATGTCTGTGATGCAAGTATACACCGAGTTTCATTCTATTTTTTGACACACTCAAGTTCACAGGGACTGAGACAGCAGAAAGTGCATTCTTGTTTGTTTTCATTATTTTATGAACATTTTGTTGTTATTTTGAGCATGCACAAATAAAATAAGCCCCTTTACAGTTTTGAATTATGTGTTAATATTACCTGTATGACCAAAAATTAGAGTATTTTAAGTTAAATGCAAGTGATCGCACCGGCACCTCCATGTTAATTGTCATGCAGCACGCTAATATTCAGCTTCCACACTCACAAACATATGAATATGCACCAAATAATTTCACACATTTTTCTATGTTAACATTTGAGCGAGCTGCAATGTAAAGCTGCTATTACTTACATGTAATAAGACATATTTGAGGTCAATAATGACAGGCGAGCATGTGGATTTCCTGCCCAACTGTAATTACCACAAGGACCAGCCATTAACGATCTGTCGTTGACTGTGTGACTTGCCACTTCCTGTGGAGTTTTTTTTTTTCCTGCAAATTACCGACTAATAAAATTTTGGTCAACTAAGCCTCTTTTTGTCGACTACTAGGGTGCAGCCCTAAACTGTACAATATTTTGTATTTTTTCATCACGTCTCACCTCAGTGTCTTGAGTTGACAGTTCTGATCCTGTAGTAAATCATTGAGCTCCTTCACTCCTGATTGTCCAGGATCATTTCCTGTGAGATCCAGCTCTATCAGGTGTGAAGGGTTTGATCTCAGAGCTGAAGCCAGAGCTTTATAACCTTCTTCTGTGATACTGCAGTCTGAAAGTCTAGAGGAAAAATTTAAAAATTAAATAAATTCCTATAAATCTAAAGATTAACTAATTCAATAAATTCTAATTCAATTTCTTTTTCAGCATTACAATATTCATAATTCTCAGTACTTAAAAAGCCATGTGTCTGTAAGTATTTTTTATTTCTGTAA
Organism: Megalobrama amblycephala; assembly: GCF_018812025.1. NCBI lineage: Eukaryota > Metazoa > Chordata > Actinopteri > Cypriniformes > Xenocyprididae > Megalobrama > Megalobrama amblycephala. The sequence goes on along the minus strand of NC_063062.1, from coordinate 38,132,799 downwards.
GTGACATCACTGACATAAGATTTCTGCCCAAGTTTAAATTAACCAAATTCAAACCTGAGTATCTTCAGTGTACACTGTGAATTTCCCAGTAGAGTGGAGATTTCTGTTACTCCAGAGTCTCCTAGTTTATTTTCATTCACTTCCAGCTCTTTCAGGTTTAAACAAAATTCTGACGCCAGAACAGAACAACCTTCTGCTGTAATACTACTGCAGTTTAACCTGTAGAACAAAGCAAAAAATAAAAATGGTGTATAGATGCATATAATTACACAGGCTTGTGTATTTAGTAATCACTACTTTTATCCACAAATATGAGATTTTATGAGATTTTTTAAAATAGCTTACTTCAGCTTTTCCAGTTGACACTGTTCATTCTTGAGCAGCGCAGAGAAGATCTTCAATCCTGAGTCTCTGAGTTTAGTTCTACTCAGATTCAGCTCTGTCAGATTTGATGGGTTTGAATTTAAAGCTGCAGTCAGAACAAGACAATCTTCATCTGTGATATCACTGTTATTCAGACTAAAAAAAAAGAGAAAACATAGTTATGAGTTTTATCTACACTTTTACCAAGAGTTGACAACTACTGGTGACATGATGACTAGGGGTGTGCCTGAAGCCTTAATCCGTATTTGTAAAGGCACAGAAGAAAAAAAAAAAAAAAGCATTCTATGGGGCCCCTAAAGGGACATGTGGTTAGCTTCTTGTTAGCAGTAGCCTGTTACATTACATTACATCAGATTTCACTTGCCACATTAAGAGTAAGGAGAGATGGCTGATGCCCATTAAATATATACAGTATAATTACCAAACTATATCTTCAAAGAAAGATAGAGAAAGCACTGAAATATATTTTTCCTGCCAACTCATATTTATTCCCTTTAGGGGCTCCTTAGTACACAGCATTTCCTTTCCAAACATGGCATTCAGCTTTAGGCTTACAAAATATACATAACACAATAAAGAGCAAGTTCACTATTATAAGAAAAAAATGTATTGCAATGATAATAAAACTTACATCAGTGTGTTGAGTTTACAGTGTTTATCTGGCAGTACAGCAGCAAGTTTCTTCAATCCTGATGGTCCTAGTTTATGTTCACTCAGATTCAGCTCTCTCAGGAGTAACAGATTCTCACCCAGAACTCTGTTCACAAACTGACAGGCTTCATCTGCAGCACGACTCAAAAACCTGCAGAAGGGAAGATAAAACAGGATTCAATTAAAATCTTAACTAAACTAAAAATAGCATCTGATTCACAATTGAAAACAGTGTCAAATGCTTTATGTTCAATTTTCTTTGCAAAAGATTGTATTAATGAATAATTTTATAAATGATTTGGCTGATTATCATTTTTGTTGTATTATTTCACCACATATCACCTCAGTGTCTTGAGTTGACACTTCTGATCCTGTAGTAAATCACTGAGCTCCTTCACTCCTGATTGTCCAGGATCATTTCCTGTGAGATCCAGCTCTATCAGGTGTGAAGGGTTTGATCTCAGAGCTGAAGCCAGAGCTTTATAACCTTCTTCTGTGATACTGCAGTCTGAAAGTCTAGAGAAAAGAAATGTATTACCACTCAAAAGGTAATACACGAAAAACAATTTACATGAAAAAATGTAAAATGCACTTTATTTATTGTATTTTCCTTTATTCAGAGAATAAAACAAAAATTAAATCTGACAGAAGTATGTCTTTTCCTTTTCTTTTGTTTACTACAGCAGTGTTTCCCACAGGATTTTGTGAGACTGTGGTGGGTGGACATCGGTCCCTTTAGGGGGGTCCGGGGGCATGCCCCCCCGGTGGAAAATGTTGTACATTTTAAATTTAAATGCATAAATCTGGTGCATTCTGAGAGCAAAATTAAGTGACTAGATCAATGAAGAAATTTGTTCTCTTGTAAACAATTTTGTGCTCTAAAAGTAATTTATTTATTGGTGATGGTAGGGCACATTAGTCATGTACACAACATATAGTAGGCTAAATGGTCATTCATAAGTGGTCAAACATGTAGAGTATACATTTAAACTAGGGATGTCCCGATCACGTTTTTTTGCCCTCGAGTCCGAGTCCGAGTCATTTGATTTTGAGTATCTACCGATACCGAGTCCCGATCCGATACTTCTATAATACATGAAAAAGAATAAAGAAGAGCGAAAAAACAGATCCAGGATCCAGGAACAGTGCTTTTCGGGTTTTTCAGGTATCTAACAGTAGTTTTCAAGTACAGAAAATGGATAAAGTAATCAAATATAAAATAACACTGCATATTATCTTTACTGTATAAAATAAATAAAGATTAATCATTATTGAAGTTACAAAAACTATTCAGTCAAGAGCAGTGAGTGATTTCTTTGTTATTTGTTGTTTGATTTAACATTAAAAACAGGCAGCAGGAATAGTTTTTTTCCCTATAAGACATGCACGATCCAGTACATATACTCTTACACATGCACTGTCTTTCTCGACTAATATACGTTCACTTAAGACATAACCGACTATGTTTGCTAGGATACTCGCTAAGACGGGCATGTTGACATAATTTTTGTATGAATTTGTCCGCTGAAGTGCAAGACTTGAAAGAGAACTCAGTATTTGCGCGCTGACTGAAATAAGCGTGTGCGCGCTTCGGATGAGCGCACACAAATCTTCTCACAGCGCGCGCGAGTTCTCTTTCGCGTCTTGTTCTTGAAGGTTTAAATCAGCAAGGCTTAAATGAGTTTAGTTTAAACACAGATAGCAACGTGTGCTGTTCAGGTCTCACCTGTATCAACACCCGGGTGATGACGGCGTAAATGACTGGACATTAGAGCATATGGCACTCGCAGTTAACAGTTTACAAAGAGTGACTGTTTTGTCCACGCTTTCTGATTATCGTTGTTGTAACGTTTTGCGCATCCATCGACTGAAACATACATTATTTGAACTCTGTCTGTCTGTTTTCCACGTTGCTATTTTAAAAAAACCATATTAACCAATAGATGCGTCGTCATTCGAGATGGACCGCGGTGCAAGTGCGTACCGAACCGTAAGTGGAGAACCGTACGGTTTGATTTTTTACTGAGAACCCTTGCACCCCTAATACATATATATCCGAGTCCTGATCGGGAGGTAACGTCCGATTCTGATCGAGTCTGAAATCACGTGATCGGGCCCGATTTCCGATTATGTGATCGGATCTGGATATCCCTAATTTAAACCATTAAAAATATGTAGCAAAAGAGGTTACCTTTGTTCAGCTAATTTATTGGTGGGAGCCTGTATCTATACATCTGTATTTGTGGAACTAATGGTCACTCTTTGATTTATTAAACAATCCAGAATGCACTAAACACACTACTTCATTATAGAGAAAAATAACAAATGAATAAAAATATATAATCATACGCTGACCAATAAATAAATAAGTAAACTAGGTGAGTATATAATTCAGCAGCAAAAAGTATTCTAGCCTAATTCTTGGGGAAAAAAAATTAAAAATTGCACAGTAATTTTATAAATAAAAGTTAATAAAAAAGTTTTAAATTACTATTTGTATTCTTATGAAATGAAAAAAAAAAAAAAAAGATTTATATTAGATTTATATGTAAATAATTATATGTATTTATATTAATGTAATATTAAAAGACGCTTATTTTAAATGTATTGTGCAGCTTTTTAATGTGGCAACAATATATGATATATACGACAGAACAAAATAGTCTATTAATAATCTTTCAGTGTGCAAAACGTCTTGGGTTACGAGTGTAACCCTTGTTCCCTGAGTAAGGGAACGAGACGCTACGTCAGTGACGTGATGGGAATCCTCTGTATTTTGTGTTCGTGAAGCACTATTGTATCTAACCAATGAGAGAACGCGACGTCAGAGGTGGTGACGTCACGGACCGGAACCTATAAAGCACGCCCGGAAACAAAGAACGCTAGCTTCTGTGATATGTCTGAAGTAAGCGCTCCAGGCCTGCTGGAGGTACGGCAACGTGACGTAGCGTCTCGTTCCCTTACTCAGGGAACAAGGGTTACACTCGTAACCCAAGACGTTCCCTTTCGTGGGAACTATCGACGCTACGTCAGTGACGTGATGGGAACGCTGTCCCAACTACGCCGTGCCTCCGGATGCCTGGCTGCTATCTTGTAACACCAAAGCACCCGGAGTACTATTCACATTAAGATTATAAAATCTGATGAAGGTGTGCTGGGATGACCACCCAGCAGCACCACAAATATCAGCCAGGGAAACCCCTGACATATGAGCTCTTGAAGCAGCCATACCTCGGGTTGAATGAGCCCTAACATCCAGAGGACACGGGTGCCCTAAAGTTTTGTAGGACAATGTGATGGCCTCAACCACCCATTTACTCATCCTCTGCTTGGACGCTGGGCCCCCTCGACTCGGGGACCCATAACATACAAACAGTTGGTCTGATTTTCTCCACAGGGCAGCTCTGTGGACATAAGCGTCCAATGCCCTCACAGGGCACAGCAGATTAAGTTTTTCTTGATCCGGTCTAGTGAACGGAGGGGGATAAAAAGCTTCCAAAGTAATGGGACCTGGGACCCTAGTGGGGACCTTAGGAATGTATCCTGGCCTTGCATGTAAAAAGGCCTTAACCATGCCTGGTGCAAACTCTAAACATGATGGTAAAACCGAAAGAGCTTGCAGGTCACCTATTCTCTTCAAGGATGAGATGGCCAGTAAAAACACAGCCTTTAGAGTGAGCATTTTATCTGACACCTCTTCCAACGGTTCAAAGGGTGCCTCAGCCAACCCTTGTAACACGATGGCTAAGTCCCAGGTCAGCGCTTTCGGGCGCACTGAAGGCCTCAACCTCAGTGCGCCACGAAGGAAGCGAACAACTAGGGGGTCTCGACCTACCGAGACACCACCCAAAGGAATGTGATAAGCTGAAATAGCAGCAACATACACTTTTAGAGTAGAGTGAGTTAAGCCTTCTGAAAGTTTTTCCTGAAGAAATTGCAGCACACAGCTGATAGAAGAATGGACCGGGTCCATCATACGACGACTACACCATGTAGAGAACACATTCCACTTATACATGTAAAGCTTCCTTGTAGATGGAGCTCTGGACTGGAGGATGGTCTCCACCACCTCGGTTGGGAGACCAGACTCTATGAACCTTGCCCCCTCAGAGGCCAGGCCCACAGTTTCCACATTTCTGGACGAGGATGCAAGATCGTGCCGCCCGCTTGGGACAGGAGATCCTGTCTGACTGGAAGCTCCAGAGGAGAGCCGTGAAGAAGAGATACTAGGTCCGCAAACCATATTCTCGTTGGCCAGAAAGGAGCCACCAATATTAGGTCCACCCCTTCCTGACGAATTTTGTCCAGAACTCCCGGGAGCAGAGAGACTGGGGGAAAAGCATACAGGCGTAGCCTCGGCCACGTCTGTATCAAGGCATCCAGCCCCAGGGGAGCTGGGTGCCTCAGAGAGTACCACAGAGGGCATTGAGTTGACTCCTCTGTGGCAAAGAGATCGACTTCCGCTCGACCGAATGTTTTCCATATAAGCTCCACTGCCTCGGAGTGGAGCTTCCATTCCCCCGGACTCGCGCTCTGCCTCGACAGAGCGTCCGCCCCCATATTCAGGTACCCCGGAATATACGCCGCCTTCAGCGAGCGTAACTTCCCTTGGGTCCACAGGAGGATGCGACTGACCAGTTTGCATAGTGGACGAGACCGCAATCCCCCTTGGTGATTTATGTAAGAGACCACCGTAGTGTTGTCCGTCTGGATCAACACATGGTGGCCCCTCAGGTCGGGGAGGAAGTGCTTCAGAGCCTGAAACACCGCCAGCATCTCTAGCCGATTTATGTGCCAAGAGACCTGGTGTTCCTCCCAAAGACCTTGAGCTGAGCGACCACTCATGATCGCTCCCCAGCCCGTGAGGGACGCATCTGTCGTAAGCATTACGCGACGACATGAAGTTCCCAACACGGGCCCTCGGGACAGGAACCAAGGCTTTTTCCACATGACCAGAGCACGAAGGCATCGCCGCGTGACTTTGATCATGCGAAAAGGATTTCCCCTCGGGGAAAACCCCTTGGTCCTGAGCCACCACTGCAGGGGTCTCATGTGCAGAAGGCCAAAAGTAATAACGTTGGACGCAGCTGCCATAAGACCCAACAGTCTCTGAAACTGTTTCACAGTGAGTGACCGGCCTAACTTCACCCCGTTCACGGCCCCGAGAATGGACGTCACACGAGCGGGAGACAGTTGCGCCCGCATCGTGATCGAATCCCAGGTTACCCCAAGATAGTTGGCAACCTGACTCGGAACCAGCACACTTTTCTTGGCGTTGAGCCTCAGCCCAAGCTTCTTCATGTGCGACAGCACAACATCTCGATGTTGAGCTGCCAGACGTTCTGTTTGAGCTAAAATCAACCAATCGTCGATATAGTTCAGCACGCGGATGCCCTGAAGTCTCAGAGGAGCCAAGGCTGCATCCACGCACTTCGTGAACGTGCGGGGTGATAATGATAGGCCGAAGGGAAGAACCCTGTATTGGTATGCTTCGCCCCCGAAAGCAAACCTGAGGAACTTCCTGTGAGAAGGATGGATAGATATGTGAAAATACGCGTCCTTCAGATCTATTGCCACAAACCAGTCCTCGGATCTGATCTGTGGAACAATCTGTTTGAGTGTAAGCATCTTGAACTTTAACCTCTTTACAGATCGATTTAGAATACGTAGATCTAAAATTGGACGTAACCCTCCATCCTTCTTCGGAACAATGAAGTAACGGCTGTAAAAGCCCGACATTTTGCTGGGAGGGGGAACCCGTTCTATAGCCCCTTTTTGCAAAAGCGTCGCAACCTCTTGTTCCATTACCAGAGACTGCTCTGGAGCTACCACTGTGTGAGTCACTCCACTGAACCTGGGCGGACGAGAACCGAACTGAATTCTGTAGCCCTGTTCTACCATGAGCAGCACCCATTTCGAAATATTTGGAAGACATTTCCATTCCTCCAAAAACTCTACTAAGGGAACCAGCCTCTCGAGACTGGTCTCTGGTGTTTTTTGAGCACTTGGCTCGTTTATCTGACACGGCGTACCGGCAGACAAACGAATCATGTGCTGGCCGACCCTCCTCGGAGGACCGACCGGAACTGCTACGCCCTGTCGCACACTGGGTGGCAGGATTGGTAGAACAGTCCCTTGAGGGCACCGATGGGGAACGATAGACATTAGTCGTCGAACCCCTTCGGAGGGGGCTGCCCTCAGAAGCCCTGGTGCATGACCGTCAGGACTTCTTTTGTGAAGCCTTCCGGGAGATAATGACGGTCCTCAGATCCGCCCTACCCTGGAAGGCTTCGGCTGTGCAGCACGCTCCGGTCCCCAAGCATCCCGCGGGGGAGCACGGGCGGCCACACTCGCCTTTTGCTGGGACCTGTGTCCCGAGGAGCCGGCTATCGGCTGAGGCTGCCCCCTTCGCCCGGCAGCCTCAGGGGGATGAGTTTTCCGGGGGAGGAATGTCTGGAACGCCGCTTTCTGTTTCTTTGCCTCCTCGAACCTGTCGACGACAGTATTAACTGCGTCGCCGAACAGGCCCTCGGAGGAAAGCGGTGCGTCCATGAGGATATGCTTATCCTTCTCCTTTATGTCTGCTAAGTTGAGCCACAGATGTCTCTCCGTGGCCACCAGCGCTGCCATAGAGCGGCCTACTGACTTGGCCGTCTCCTTAGTGGCACGGAGAGCTAAATCTGTGGCCTTCCTTAGCTCATGAATGCTTTCAAAGGAGACCTCCCCAGACTCATCAATTTCCCCCAGCAGATCAGCTTGGTATGCCTGCAGTATCGACATAGTGTGCAGACATGCCGCAGCCTGACCCGCTGCCGAATAAGCCTTGCCCACCAAATTCGAAGTTTGTTTCAACGGTTTGGTGGGCAGCGTCGGGGATTTCAGGGACGATGCTGACCCGGGCGAGAGATAGCTCGCGAGCGTCTCTTCGACCCGAGGCATCGCCCCATAACCGTGTTGCTTCAGCCCAGTGATGTTACTGTACATCGATGTCTGTGGGCTGAAGACACGGTACTGCACGGGTCTATTCCACGACCTCGACACCTCGGTGTGGAGGTCGGGAAAGAACGGCAGTCCCCGACGCTGGGGTAGTGACCTAGCTGGGAGAAAGCGTTCGTCCAATTTACTTTTTATTTTAGGAACGCTTTCCTCCGCGGGCCAGCTTATATTTAACTTTTCTACTGCCCGGGTCACTACCTCCATGAGCTCCTCATGGGCTGGAGATGAGGATGACGGTCCCTCATCACCACCCTCGACACCTTCAATATCAACCTCCTCGGAGGAAGATATATTCAGTGCCGGTGCCTCCCTTTGAGGGGAAGAAACCGCAGCGCGTGCTTCCACCACCAAAGGAGAGACACTGGATCTAGCAGGTAAGGGGAGCGATAAGGCAGAGCCCGTCTCTCCCCCCTCCGCTAAATCCATTTGTGAACCCCACGAGTGCAGCCTTCGCTGTGCCTCGGCAGCAGCGGGACCAGACCCGCGGGGAACACTCGCCGCGGCGCCCTCCTCGAAGAGCGCCCGGCGTGAGCGCAGCGTCCTGAGAGTGAGCTGCTCGCAGTGCACACAGACAGCCCCCTCGAGACCTGCCTGTGCGTGCTCAACTCCCAGGCATTTCACACACATGTCGTGTGTGTCCCCTGCCACGATGAATCGCGGACAGGGAGGCGCACACTTAGTGAAACGCTGGCCTTCCGTCATTTTAAATATGCTGTGTTTGTGACTTTCTGAAACTCTTGTCCTCAGACAAAGAGATCACTTTCGGCGAGATGGTAGACAAACAACAGTAAATAAGACAGACAAGATACAGATAGCGCTTACTGAAGACAACAGAAGCTAGCGTTCTTTGTTTCCGGGCGTGCTTTATAGGTTCCGGTCCGTGACGTCACCACCTCTGACGTCGCGTTCTCTCATTGGTTAGATACAATAGTGCTTCACGAACACAAAATACAGAGGATTCCCATCACGTCACTGACGTAGCGTCGATAGTTCCCACGAAAGGGAACCATGATAATATGAAACGCTTCAAAACAGCAGCAAAAAACCGCTAATGCGCATCCCGGTGCAGAATGATGTGCTTGAAGCAATATCGAGTCAGAGCGCGCAGTTGCGCTGCGTATTGAAAAGTTCACGATACAAAGAGAATCCCTGTGTATATCTGACTCACTGCATCTAACAGTTTATTAATCGTATGTTTCTTCTCACTTTTTTAAATTCCAGTTATTGTGCGTGTGACGCCAATTCATAGTCCTTGTGTTGTGCGATCTAACAGACACCCTGTAGCCAGTATGATGAAATTGTCCAGAAACAGCAATAAACTCCAGCAAGATAAAGTCATTTTATGCAAATCCACAGCCCTTTATCTACATCTACAAGTATTATAATGGGAATATATCATATTGGAGAGTTTTACTGTGCTGACTGTCGTTACCGAACACGACGCGCTGTTTGAGTGCTGAATGATTGACAGCTGCAGCGGAGGGAAGACGAGTTTCTGACCATGAACTTAACGATGTATATTTCTTCTGTCCCTCACATGAGGCTATGGAATGGCTTCAGATGACTTTGAATATACTGCACGAAAACTTAATTGGTGCTAGTCTACTTATTTTGCTCTATGACTCCCACTTTTGCCATATAAAAGAGCGCAACTATCAGACGGTAATTTAAATATCGCGACAAACCTAATTTTCGTTTCATTTTGAGACTGTGGCGGGACAAATTAGAATGTGGCGGGCCGCCACAGTCTAGTGAATGTATGGGAAACACTGACTACAGTAATATTTTAAATTTGAAAACTAATTGTTTAATAATGTGATTATTAAAATTAAATAATGATTCATTGAACTCACCTGAGTTTCTCCAGAGTACATTTTGTATTTTCTAATGCGTTCTGGAGTTTCTTCACTCCTGAATCCATTATGTTATTGTTGCTGATGTCAAGCTCTTTCAGACTGGAGTTTGATGTCAGGACTGTAGCGAGAGCTGAACAGCTTTCCTCTGTTAGATCACAATCACACAGCCTAAAATGATGAACAGACACAAAGTACTTGATGTCAACATTTAGTGATTACTGAAGATTATTGCTTGTGAGTTCTGTAAGGTTCACCAAAATTTAAGATACTTGAAATGTCCAATAAAATTTTTAGAAAAGTTCAACTCACTTCAGTGTGTTGAGTTTACAGTGTTTATCCTGCAGTAGAGCAGCGATCTGATGCACTCGTGTGTCTTTTAGTTCACGTTTACTCAGATTCAGCTCTCTCAGGAGTAACGGGTTTTTACCCACAATTCCTCTCACATACTGACAGGCTTCATCTGCAGCAGGATCCAAAAACCTGGAGACAGAGGAAGTACATTACATGCCATTTCATTGGATATTTTCATAATCTTGTGAAAGCGTCTTTAGTCTTTTCAAAATCTAATTCTATAAACAGGGGTCCACATAAGTGGTGTGCATGTGCGACCAAAATAAAAAATGTGCTGGATAAATAAGTTCAGACCGCTGATTTGCATACCGACATGGTTGACAGGTGTTAATGCTCAATCACCATTTAAGATTGACTGTAGTAGTGTATACAATTTGAACTGAACGCATAATAAATCTGCCGGTTTCAGAGCACAGTGCCAAACTGTAATAATTCCCCAGTTGCGCATCAAAACATTAATGTGACTTTGTGCGATAGGACAGCATAACTGGACAAACCAGTGGACTGATCTCTTTGAATTGATATTCTGGTCATTCTGAAATGCCTGAGCAACGTCTGACGTCAAAGTGGTTTGGTATAATTATCTTCCAGAACTGTCTTACTTGACTGCATTCCTAAACAGCAGGAATCAACCTCTGAAAGCAAGATAACAGGTTTATTGCGTTTTGACTGCTTGCTCTGATGCACAAGTAATTTATTATAGGTCTGTATATATAACTATTTATTATAGGTCTGTATATATAACATTATTATATACAGTAGCTTCTACTGTTTTTCTTAGTGAATATTTAGGGGCAGTTTACCAGGAAGTGATGATTTTGTTCTCTACTCACTGGATGGAAACGCTGATTTATTCACAAATGTTTTATGCAATATTCCAATTTTGCACACAAGTTTAATTCACAACTTTGAATGGAAACATAGCTACTAGCACACTTCACTCAGCAGTGCTAAAACTGGCAGTGCATATATTTACTGCCAAAATTAAATCTTGCTGAGTTTCATGTTAGAAAATGTCAAAAAATCATATAAATAAAATAAAAACTGAAAATGTAATTATTAGCATTGTATTTCTTTAGGTGTACTGCAAATTAATTGTATTTTATTTAATGCTTTTTTTATTTTAACAAATAATAGTATTATCACACTATTTATTTTTTTATTTTATTTTTAAAAAATGTAATTAAATAAAGTGCAATAATGCTATTATTAATTGTTTATGTGCACTATGTGCAGTGTGAGCACCAAACTGAATCTCCAGGTGCTCTCATGAGAAACAGACTGAAAAACTTACGTGCACCCCTGTTTATAAATGTCTTTCTGACAGTTGAATTGTCTTTTGGCAAAAACTGTATTAAGACTATTGAGTGTTGTTTTAATAGCACTCACCTCAGTGTCTTGAGTTGACAGTTCTGATCCTGTAGTAAATCATCGAGCTCCTTCACTCCTGATTGTCCAGGATCATTTCTTGTGAGATCCAGCTCTATCAGGTGTGAAGGGTTTGATCTCAGAGCTGAAGCCAGAGCTTTATAACCTTCTTCTGTGATACTGCAGTCTGAAAGACTAGAAAAAAAAAATACATATTAAATTTTACTTTTTAGTTCAAAATAATTAATTACGGGACAATATTCTGATATGTATTCTGCAATATCTGACAAAATCACACTAGATCAGAAAACATTACCAGATATGAGTAATTGTTTGCAGCAATGAGCAAAAATGTAACTGTAAAGGTTTACAGTATTTCACTACATTTGAAGAAAGAAGTATTTGTAAACCTGTTTGTAAACTTTAAAATTAATCTAAAGGTCTACCCACTAAATTAAAAGATTAACAGTTTAGCTCTTGCAAGTGCAGAAATCAAGAGATAAGAAATTTTACTACTGTACTGTGAAGCTCCATTTATATAATGTTTTTATTTTACAGTGCAAATGTATTACAATAGTAACATACTTCTGTTGTTATTACTATTACTATTATTATTAGATTGAAATGGTTTGGCTAAAAACACCAATGTGTAGGTAATATGACAATATACTTTTAAATACTATCACAACTAAAAAGAAGATTGAGTCAACTTTAAAGTCCAGGTGCACATCAAAGTAAAGACATATTTAACTCTTTTCAATTTGGTAACTCAAAAGGATTGGAGCTCTTAATTTTTCTCTCTGAATGTGTACCACATTAATGCATTAAAATACAACTTGCAGTCTTCCACTGTCTTCCACTTCCATGGTTTCATCAGTTACTAGTATTCTATTTACGATTTCTATGTTTTATTTACCTGGATGATAATTACCTATGCAGTTACAGGGTTTCCCCTTGCACTGCAGCACAAACCACTGGAAAGGGAGATAAATTCATGAAAACTGTTGTCAGCAGCCACTAATTTGTTGTTACTGATCTCCAATGGTCTAATTGACTTTCTTGTGTCTAATTCACTTTTGTGTCATCAGTCCTGTAAACACCTTTTTTATGGTGTCATGTGTGAAACCACACTTTTGTGTCCCACAACACCTGGTCAGTGAAGCAGCTTGCACACCAACGTTGTGACAAGACACCAGAGGCAACTTGGAGGTGGCCTGGTTCCTGAGCTTGTCCCCCATATGATGAGAATAAGTTTCAAGATGTCTTCCTGTGCAGCTGGTCCAAAAATTCAACCAGCTACTAATGGTAGCCGTCGCAAATTAAAAGAAAAAAAGAAAGAAAGAAAGAAAAAAAAAAAGAGGTAGCTACTGACATCACATCCTGTATGTATCATCGGCGACTATGTGATGCAAGATTCCTGTGCATCCTGTGCTTGAATAGTTCCAAAACTGAAGTCATGCTTCTTGGCTCTCCCCATCAACTGCGTAATGCTGGTTCTTTAGTTTTGTCTGTTGATGGTGTTGCCTTGGAGTTACAAAGTAAAAAATCTTGGAGTTATTTTTGGTGCCAGCCTGTCATTTGAGGCTTTTGTGCAGAACACTGTTAAGACCTTGTTCTTTCATCTCAGAAATATTGCACGTCTACGACCTATGCTGTCTTTTTCTGTTGCTGGAAGGTTGATTTCTCATGTATAGACTATTGTAATGCCCTTCTTGTTGGAGTTTCCAAATCCTGTATTAACAAACTTCAATATCTGCAAAATTGCAGATGTCACGATCACCGTCTGCTCCTGTCAGTTCCCTGACTACGACCCTGGCTGTCCCTTGCTGTTCCTGTTTGCTCCTGATTGACTCTGCCTGTACGACCACTCTAACTTTAATAAAACGCTGCATTTGGAATCTGCCTGAGCCTCCCTTCATAACAGAATACTTCGCCGCACAAAGATCCAGCAGCTTCTATGAGCATTACCAGCTTCAGCATGGACCCAGCAATGTGTCTCGTCAGCCTTCGCCAAGGTAACTCTAACCTTGAGGATCATATTCAGAACTTTTTGGATATAGCTAACTTATCTGATCTGCCGGACTGTGCCCTCATTGACTTTTTTTGTTATGGGTTAAACGAACCACTGAAGGGCTATTTAATCACCAACGGTCCCCGAGGATCATTCGTTGAACTTCTGGACTTTGCCCTGTTAACTGGTGGTTCACGTTTTACTGTGGGTGTTGCGGAGGATTCCGACACCACGGTGAATCCCGTAATGGCTGCCACACCCGAAAACACGCACAAAATGGCGGCCGCAACAAGTCACGTCTTCCCAGATTTTCCAGAGTCAAGGCACGTCACCACAGATCTCCAAGAGCAACGTCACGCCTCTAGATCAGTCAGAAAGTGGAGAGGATTACGTTCCAGTGTGGCTGATCCTCCGCTGACTTCAGCACGAGCGGCTGGCATTCCCAAGCCTCTGCCGCTTCGCTCTCAAGCCTGGTGGCCGCTTCGCACTCAAGCCAGCCGACCACTTCGCTCTCAAGCCAGCCGGACGCTTCGCTCTCAAGCCCGCCGGACGCTTCGCTCTCAAGCCCGCCGGACGCTTCGCTCTCAAGCCCGCCGGACGCTTCGCTCTCAAGCCCGCCGGACGCTTCGTTCTCAAGCCCGCCGGACGCTTCGTTCTCAAGCCCGCCGGACACTTCGTTCTCAAGCCTGCCGGACGCAACGCACTCAAATTTGCCGGTCGCAACGCACTCGAGACCACTCCAGAGGTCTCTCCTCCTCTGCCCAGGCTCCTTGCCCTGCCGGCACCACCTGAGCTCCTTGCCCTGCCGGCGCCACCTGAATTCCTTGCCCTGCCGGCGCCACCTGAGCTCCTTGCCCTGCCGGCGCCACCTGAATTCCTTGCCCTGCCAGCGCCGCCCAACCGCTTTGCTCTGCCAGCGCCACCCAAGCGCCTTGCCTTGCCAGCGCCGCCCAAACGCCTTGCTCTGCCGGCGCCATCCAAGCTCCTTGCCCTGCCGGCGCCACCTGAATTCCTTGCCCTGCCGGTGCCACCTGAGCTCCTTGCCCTGCCGGCGCCACCTGAGCTCCTTGCCCTGCCAGCGCCGCCCAACCGCTTTGCTCTGCCAGCGCCATCCAAGCTCCTTGCCCATCAACCCGCTACGTCCTCCGTGGATTTCCCCAATAACTTTTTTGGGGGGGGGCAGTATACCTAGGAGTGGGGAGTTTGTGGGTGGGGATCCTGCCCGGTCACTGCCGTCAGCGGCCTTTGGACTATTATGGCCAACCATGGACTATAACCCACTATGGCCATCTATGGACTTTGATCGGCCGTGGCTGCCTGAGCCACCTGACCTGCCGTGGCTGCCTGAGCCACCTGACCTGCCGTGGCTACCTGAGCCATCTGACCTGCTGTGGCTGCCTGAGCCATATGACCTGCCGTGGCTGCCCAAGCCACCGGACCAGCCGTGGCTGCCCGAGGCTCCTGACCCGCCGTGGCTGCCCGTGGCATCTGACCCTCCGTGGTTGCCCAAGTTCCTGGAACCTGCATTGGAGATCCGTTCCTGTCTACTATTAGATCTCCAATGCACCCCCCCACCACCCCCCCCCTAGCTGTTCCGTTTACGCCGTGAGGACGGGCCTTCCGGGAGGGGGGAATTATGTCGCAATCACCGTCTGCTCCTGTCAGTTCCCGGACTACACTTCCCACAATCCTCCCTGTCAGTCACATGTTCACTCCACACCAATCACCTGTTGCCACATACAGCCTAGCACACTACACTGATCACTACACCCAGCTGCAGCTCATTACCAGGACTATAAAGGACTTCCACAAACACCACCTCACTGCGAAGTATTGTTAACTGTTGTTGCAATTCCGAGCATTTATATCTTGTCTGCCTGCTTGTTTCTGATCCTGCCTGTTCCCTGTTTATGATTCTCTGCCGCCTGCCTTTGACCTGTGTATTGTTATCTGGACTGTGTTCGATATCTGCCTGCCTTTTGATCTACTGCCTGTTCCCTGACTACGACCCTGCCTGTCCCTTGCTGTTCCTGTTTGCTCCTGATTGACTCTGCCTGTACTACCACTCTAACTTTAATAAAACGCTGCATTTGGATCCTCTGCCTGAGCCTCCCTTCATAACAGCAGATTGTGTCAAAGCAGCTTTACAGTGATAACTGGTATATAATTTTGGCTGCACAGCAGCTCTTAAAAAAATGGTGTCATTGTCCAGCATAAGTAAATTCAGTATTGATTCATTCTCTTGTAAGAATTTACAAATCTATTAATTTAATTAATTTATCTATAGCAGCACTGGAGTAAACAGTGATGTCATCGTCCAGCTCAGTTCAGTTCGCATACAAGGGTGTTGAAGCACGCAGATCAAAACATTGTTGAATATCAAGTGTCCCCAACTAAGCAAGCCAAAGGCGATGGCGACAAGGAACCCAAACTCCAACAGGTGACATCAGGTTCTGTTTTGGCATCATTGCATTGGCTACCAGTACGATTCTGTGTTGATTTTAAAGTCCTTAAGTTAACATAAAAGGCATTGCATGGTCTGGCTCTTCAGTATTTGACCAAGCTTCTAACTCCTTCCACACCAATTCACAACTTGCGATCCTCTCAGAGTGGTCTTTTAGTTGTTCCTAAAACATGGCTTCATTTTAAGGGTGACACTGCCTTCTTATCTTATGCCCCCAATGTGTGGAATTCTCTCCCAGTTGTCATCAGGGAAGCAAATTCATTAGTCATTTTTAAATCTTGTCTTAAAACGTTTTATTTCAGGATTGCTTTTAACTGACTAATTTTGTTTTATTTTGTTGTTCATTTATTCAGTGTTATTTCATGTTTCTTTTTTGTGTGCTGCTCTAGATTCTAGTTTTATTTATAGTGTCGTGCTTGCATGGGTTGTAAAGGGCTTTGAGAAAGCAACTTTTAAAGGCACTATACAAAATAAATGTATTATTATTATTATTATTATTCAAGTTAAAGGGATAGTTCACCCAAAAATGAAAATTCTGTCATCATTCACTCACTCAGTTGTTCCAAACCTGTATAAACGTCTTTGTTCTGCTGAACACAAAGGAACATATTTTGAAGGAAGTTTGTAACCAGGCCACTTTGGGGCGCCATTGACTTCTATAGTAGGAAAAAAACAACTATGGAAGTCAATGGTGCCCCAGAATTGTTCAGTTTCTCACATTCTTCACAATATATTCCTTTGTGTTCAACAGAACAAAGAAATTTATACAGGTTTGGAACAACCTAAGGGTTCATTTTTGGGTGAACTATCCCTTTAACTTAACTTTGCATGCTAAATAAGAAAATATAGTGTTCTTGTTATTTTTTCATTCAAAAATACTTTAATAAGTAAGTAAACATTCTGATCCCAATTCTAGACCTACCAGATGCGCTTGATGCACAGCGAATGACCTTATGGAGGATTCTGCTCTATACAACTCTATTTTGGCAAAAAAAACAAACAAACAAAAAAAAAAAACCACACACATTGCAAAGCTGAAGATGAAGTGAAATTTCAACTTTGAGTATGACAATAAACCCAAACACAAATATAAATCAATAAAGAATGCCCAGTCAGAGAACAGACCTATATCAGATCAGTAACTTGTGGAATGGCTTGAGGAGACCTATAGACAGGATATTTAAGTTTATAATAATTCAGGGAGAAACACAGGCAGTCTGCCAAGCACCAGCTTCTTGTTGCTCGCAGCTGGAAAACTGAAAGTCCAAGCTAACAAACAAAAGGGATCCCGCGCTTGACAGTAGGCTCGCAGCAACGAGGTGTACAGTCCCGAACCAGAAGTCACAACACAGCAGATGGCAGGTGTCCAATCGATCTCAGGCTGCAGGGAGACTAGGCAGAGAACAGGTATGACATACACAGCGAAACCATACAGATAAGACTAAGACTAGGACTGAAACGAAGACTAACAAAACAACGCGCTTTAAACGGAGACTTTTAAGCACAAAGAGCTGAGAAACACGTAAGAAAGTACATATAATAATCTGGCAAAGAGGCAAGAAAACAGCAGAGAGAAATAGAAGAGAAAATTAGAGTAGAGAAGAAACAGGTGTGGAAATGATCAGCAAGAGCGCTGATTGCAATGACAAACAGCTGAGTCTAGGGCTGCGTTCCAGTTCGGTTTTTAAATGCCCTTCCCTCGCTAACTTCCCTCGGTCTCGTTGACTCGGATGTACGTCATTGCTTACGTTGCACAAGTGCCCACTTCTGGCGGAACCTTTGCAATGGGCTGAATTGGAACGTCCTAAGCCCTTGATCACTCAAGAATCCGCAATGGAGCTGATTTATTATTTATTTTTTCCCCTTACAAAATTGTTTAATACAGCATTCTATATGTATATATGTGTGTTTTAAATGTTTAAAAAAATAATTAATATATCATAGAGTTGTTTGTGGTGGGGTAAATTAAACGCGATATGCGGTGACGCCATAATCGTGTTGCATTGTGGGTTATGGAGCTGCCTGAAGTGTACATGTGAAGTAGACTTAGGTTAAAATCGAGGGAGCGAGTGTCTGTCCATGTAAACTTCCCTCGTCCACTTCACGAAGTGGAACGCACTTCAAAATGGCGGCAGGGATTCCCCCGAGGGGAAGTGTTTAGGGAAGTTCGCGAGTGCGTGTCTAAAACTGGAGTGGAACGCAGCCTAGGTAGCAATAATGATGATAGGAGGAAAAGAAACAGGGAGAGTATCAAACCCGACTCATGACAACATCATTGCCCTACCATGCTGCTATGGGTTGTGTTTGCTTTGGCTTAACTGACAGACTGGCATTCTGGCAACGTGATGATAAATAGGTTGATAAACATTACTTCAGTTGTTAAAGCTGCTTTCTTCCAATTTTATGTATCACATCTCCAGTTGGTGCAAAATTCTGCTAGACTGCTTATGGGGACTAGAAAGAGCAATTGTATTTCTCCTGTTTTGGCTCATTTGCACTGGCTTCTCATTAAATATTGAGTTATATTCTTTGTTTTTAAGTCCCTGAATGGGTTAGCACCTCTGTATTTACCTGATATTTCTCATCATCAGACCAATGGGCCTTTAATGTGGCCTTCAATCATCCTACTGATAGCCTATGAGTCAGAGTAGCTGGTTTGGTATTGATTTAATTTCTGTGTATTTATTTGGCTTGTGTTGGAATAATTCTGTGTTTTGTGTTCTGATTATATTTAACTGTTATATACAGTATAAGGGATAATCGATGGTCAGCTATGTGTTTTAAAGCACAAAGAGAATTTAAGTAGTTTTTTTATTATCCCTTACAGCTATAAATCATTAGATACAACATTCTGTCCACTTTAAATCAGACACAGAGATAAGTTAGTGTGGTAAGGTTACATTTATTTATTTAAATTACAACATTTATCCTATCGAAAGAGAGAGAGACGTGTGTGTGAATTACCTGCTGTGCAGTGTCTCTCTCAAGCACTAAAACTGAGAGACTAATTACTTCAAAAGCAGTGATGTTATAAACTCTTTGCACAGTAATATAACACAGTGATTCAACAGTGAAGTTAATTTATTAAATTTTATTTAGTCACAAGGCAGTATTGATAAGTTTGTGTTTCTGAATGCTTGTGTGTGTGCACAGTGTGAACTCCAATCTCTGTGTGCGAGTGATGTATGTTTGTGAGCTTAAATGAAAACAGTGCATTAATATAGAATGGAGATCTGATCTGAACGTGTGAATTAAACTTTTTATTGCACAACTTCCAGCCAATCAGGTCCCGTATGTATAAAGCCGCTCAAAGTAAAATTTTAGTCTTAAGTGTGTCAAAATTCTAAAAATTATGTAATTTTACTCTTATTCTTAGGCTTAAGTATAAGTATGATTCATAAAGGTTCCTAAGTGTCAAGACTAGGTCTCAGCTCCTAAATTATTTAAGAGAGCTGTAGAGGTCTCTTAACCTAGTTAAGAGTAACAAGATGGCAGCAGAGAAGAGGAGACACACGCTTTCCAATGAAGATATGATGTATTGGAGTTATATGATGACATGGAGTTGGTAAAATGGTATAAACTTTGTCAATTTGTCACTTGTCAATTCTTTTTGTAACTGACCTAATAAGAAATGTAATAACTTAATATTTAATACATTTAATAAATATTACTTAAGCAATAATTAATATGTTTAATGCATTTAATACATTTAAAAGGTGCTGTATGCGATTTCTCAAATTCGTTGTTGAACACTGTTGATATTTGAAATCAACCCAAACAAACCCACCCCTCTCTTCACTGCACCGCCACCAAAACTCACACTCCAATACTAACCTGCTCTGAGTCGGTCTCGAACCCCGGCTCGATCACTGCTGTCATGCGAGGCGAATACACTATCAATGATGTTAAACACCTCATTCTCTAGCGAGCATCAGTGTGCAGTAGTTTACCTGCAAAACTCTCACTGTCTGGCCTCTGTTACACAGGTAATGAGAGCAGATGTCTGTTTATCACAGCTGACGAGAAACAAAATGCTTAAAGGTGCCCAAGAATGCTTTTTCACAAGATGTAATATAAATCTAAGGTGTCTCCTGAATGTCTGTGAAGTTTCAGCTCAAAATACCCCATAGATTTTTTTTTAATTAATTTTTTTAACTGCCTATTTTGGGGCATCATTAACAATGCACTGATTTACACTCGGCGCCGCCCCCTTAAATCGCGAGCTCCCTGCCACATGAGCTGTCGACTATATTACAGCGCATTTACAAAGTTCACACAGCTAATATAACCCTCAAATGGATCTTTACAAGATGTTCGTCATGCATGCTGTATGCATGCTTCAAATTATGTGAGTATTGTATTTATTTGGATGTTAAAGTTTTATTCTGAGTGAATTTGAGGCTGTCCTCCGTGGCTAACGGCTAATGCTACACTGTTGGAGAGATTTATAAAGAATGAAGTTGTGTTTATGCATTATACAGACTGCAAGTGTTTAAAAAATGAAAATAGCGACGGCTCTCTTGTCTCCGTGAATACAGTAATAACCGATGGTAACTTTAACCACATTTAACAGTACATTAGCAACATGCTAACAAAACATTTAGAAAGACAATTTACAAATATCAGTAAAAATATCATGCTATCATGGGTTATGTCAGTTATTATTGCTCCATCTGCCATTTTTCGCTGTTGTTCTTGCTTACCTAGTCTGATGATTCGGCTGTGTGCAGCTCCAGACGTTAACTGGCTACCCTTGTCTAATGCCTTTCATAATGTTGGGAACATCATGGGCTGGCATTATGCAAATATTGGGGCATACACCCCGACTGTTACGTAACAGTCGGTGTTATGTTGAGATTCGCCTGTTCTTCGGAGGTCGTTTAAACAAATGAGATTTATATAAGAAGGAGGAAACAATGGGGTTTGAGACTCACTGTATGTCTTTTCCATGTACTGAACTCTTGTTATTTAAATATGCCAAGATAAATTCAATTTTTGAATCTAGGGCACCTTTAACGAAAAATAAAGCGCAGATGATGAACGAACGACAAGGAAGCACAAAAAATGAACATAAAGTACACAAGAGTAAATACAAACAAGAGTTTTTTTGTTAATCGCAAACAATTTTGCTTAAACCATCAAAATATGAGGAAAATAATTTGAATTTTTATGTTTATATTATTTAAATGTTTTAAAATATGACATTGACTACAACATAATCAGTTTTTAATATTTAATTGGTTCTCTCTTGTTTTTGCATGTGTTCATAATTTCTTTGTATAACAACCTGACTAAAAACAATTAAAATGTCATTCCATTATCACACATGAAACAATTGACTCCAAGCATAGCTACACGATATGCTTACATCTTTTAACACATTTTTAAAAAATATCTGAATTAAGGTTTAAGATGTCCGTTTTCATATGGCTGGGCATCACATTTGGCCACTACTCTATGTCAGTTTATTGACTTACCAACTGAAAATCAAACCATGCAGCAAAAGCAAGCCACTTTTATGTTGACTGTGGGCTTCACTGGAGTTGTTGGAGCCATTGATGGAACTCGTGTTCACGTCATTGCTCCAATTGTAAATGAGGAGACATCAATAGAAAAAGACCACACCATCAATAATAATTTGTGATAATTTTGCACAAAGCAAAGCTATTGCTTTCAAATAAATTTAGATATTAAAACATTTGTGGGTTTTTTTTTATTATTATTATTGTTTTTTATAATAACATTAAATGATTGGTATTGTGCTGCTGTGACTTCACCCTTCCAGGCTCACTATTGGCTGATTCAGAGGTTGAGGGCGGACATTTTGAGTTGACATTATTGTAGTCCTTAGTTCACAACACTTAAGTCAACACTTAAGAATCAGTCTTATACTTTACTAAAAGTTGCTTTAAGCTTCTTTATAAAAGTTTCCTACTCTTAGAAAAGTCCTACTCTTTACTAAGATTTTTTTTGACACTTAAGTCAAAACTTAAGACTATTCTTAAGAGCATTTCTGAGAAGTTTTATATATACGGGCCCAGATCTAAATATTCAGACAGTATTGTACAATTGTATAATTAATTACAATTAAATTGATTTTAATAACTTGAATGTAGCTGAAATGTGCACATAGCACTAAGAAATTACAACTATTAGAACACATATTAGAACCTTTATACAGTAGGTGGTGAACTGTACTCACTTGAGTATCTTCAGCTCACACACAGGATTCTTCAGTCCCTCACAGATCTGTTTGACTCCTGAGTCCAGCAGACGGCTGTTGTTCAGGTTCAGCTCTTTCAGGATGGTTTTGGAGGAGAGAACAGTAGCTAGAACTGAACAGCTTTCCTCTGTCAGATCACAATTATTCAGCCTGAACACAAAAACAGCATTATTTATTATTCCGCACATATTCATTGCACATTAGACCAAGAGCTTTTCATATCTGCTCACACATGTGACTGACAGTCTTTCATAATACAGAACCAACAGAAGTTATAATGAATAAGATCACATTGACTTACTTGATTTTCTCCACTTTACTATGCGAGTCCATCAAAAAAGCAGAGAGCTTCTCTCCATCCAGATCTCCTAATTTATCTTCACTCAGATCCAGTTCTGTCAGTAATAATGGACTTTCACCCAGAACTTTAGTGAGATAGTCACATGCTTCCTGTGCAGCAGGACTTTTCAAAAACCTACAGAACGTATAAAGTATATTAGATAATTCTGTCAAAATGTATTTATTTTTTGCACCTCCCAATCGCTAAGCAAACACATGATACACAATGCGAAAACAATGCAAAATCAGATCAAATTTATATACATATATATATATATATATATATATATATATATATATATAATTTATATTTCTAACTGTATTAATTTAATTATTTATAATGATTTTAGTCGGTTTTTGGGGGGAAAAAAAAGAGTGGACTATTACAGGGCATCAACCTCAGTGGACCTGCTTGTACTATAATGAATCAAAATACAGTTCTGGTTGCATGTGTGTCTTCTGAATGATCAGTAATGTTTCTGATGCTGTTACAGTGCATTTTTGTGAAAGGATTTTTGGTGCTTGTGGCCTTTTAAAGACAAGGTACAGCAATGTGACGAATGTAGTAACCGGTCACCATCTTAAACAGATATCTATAAGGCTGGGTATCAAATCTTTTTGCAAAAAAGCAAAACATTTTCATTTGACTGCTTTACCATTGTTTTTCTAGTAGTTTTAGCTGTGGTATCGAAATTGGAATTGAGAATTGTGAAATTTCAATGGTATCTAAAATTTTGGTTTCAACCTCATTTACTACACTACAAGGTTAAGGGTCAAAAATAACTATTTTATTTATTTATTACTTTTTTGTGGTGGGGCTAGTGAAAATTATTAATTGAATCAAATCAAGATTTTCAATTTTCAGTTCATACGCACAACATTATTTAAAAAATGGTGTCATGGTGTATTGTGGAAGCTTATTTTCCAGAATGCTATAATTTATCTCAAATTTCATATTAGAGAATTAGAAGATTATGTTATTCGATTACAGAAACTGTGTTAATTGATTTTCAAATTAGTTTGGGAGAAGTCTAATCAAAAAGTCAAAATGAAGTAATTATGTTTTATCACAAGGTTTGTGTCACAAAATTGTTGTGTGACTGTTGAATTTTTTGTATCCTGTAAATTCCTCTTCCTTTAATTGCAGTTCCTCTCCAATTCCCAATCCCCTTAGTTTCATATAACAGATATCACATCTGTGGCTTATTTTTGAAATATATTATGACATTAATCACCTGATCTTTAATTTACAGTGTTCATCCTGTAGTAAATCATCGAGCTCCTTCACTCCTGATTGTCCAGGATCATTTCCTGTGAGATCCAGCTCTATCAGGTGTGAAGGGTTTGATCTCAGAGCTGAAGCCAGAGCTTTATAACCTTCTTCTGTGATACTGCAGTCTGAAAGTCTAGAACAGAAAGAAAAATGTAAGATGATTCAGATGATTATTCAGTTAACAGAACAAAAACAGTGCATGTTCAACACTAAAAAACAAACAAACAAATTTTAAAAATTTCATATTAAAATCATGAAATGTAACCAATATCTTATTAAACTAAATGTCTCAACACAGATTTACATATTAATTCATACTTACAGTGCTTAGAACAATATTTAATAATACTGCAACTAATACTGTAGCCTCAATAATCAGTTTTCATGACAGTTAATCTGATAACAGGCATATCATATTGAAATGTGGATAAATAAAAATACACACTTCAGTTTCGTCAGTCTGCATTGTGTATTTTCCAACAGAGGACAGATCTCCTCAATTCCTGAGTTTCCTAGATTATTTGCACTCAGATCCAGCTCTAGGTTTGAAGGGTTTGAATTAAATGCTGAAGTCAGAGCAGCACAACCTTCTGCTGTAATACTGTTATTATTCAGCCTGAAGAGAAAGAAAAAGGTAACACACTTCAGTAAATCTTAAAACTTAAATTTATGAACAACAACAAAGATATTTTTATAGATATTTTACTTGTAAATTATTAGACCAAGTAAAATACTCACATCAGTCTGTTGACTGTACAGTGTTTATCCTGCAGCAGAGCAGAGATCTGCTTCACTCGTGTGTCTCCTAGTTCACGTCCACTCAGATTCAGCTCTCTCTGGAGTAACGGGTTTTTAATGTGAAGATCTTCAGTCAGATATTTACAGGCTTTTTCTGCATCAGGACCCAAAAACCTGGAAATAAAGGAAGTACATTGACATCACCTGCCATATAATGAGTCTTCAAGTTTTTCAAAGAGCCTTTGCGGGATTTTTCCTGCATAGAGAATTACGAGGCCATCGCCTCCGGCAAATTTCGTGCCGCCTCTGGCTGTGTACAAAATTATGACAGGCAGTCACATGCTCAAATACCCCTTTGACACAGGTTCCGGTGCGGTTCCCGACTGCTGTTCATTCTTAAACCGTTCCGCGGCATGCATGTTCACTGCAGAAAAGGTGGTTCTGTGCCGGAAAAATCGGTTCAGCTCTAGCCTTAAAATTGTCTGGTCTCAAAATCAGCGGAGGCTCAGAACAATCTGTAAGAGCTCACAATAGTGATCTGCGGATTGCGGTTATATCCGCGGTTCGGGCAGGACAAGTAATAAAACATATGTCGGTTAATTGCAGGTGGGGCAGGGATGGATGAGAGATAAATACTTAATGTGTTGATTTTAATTAAGACACGGAGCTCTCATTTCACGGCAAAACACAACAAACATGCGTCACACTTTTAGTTTCATTTTAACAACTATTTCTCTTCAGGGAAAACTGATCATAAGTTAAAACATATGTCTGGAGCACCTCCTAGTGGCCATTATATAAAACACAAAAGAACCTACCCTAAGAGATATTGCTTAACTTAAAAATATGCAAAAGCTTAACAGAAATTATTCTGATAAGAGTGTTTTCCAACATAAGGTCATACTAATAATGTTTTTAAAGCTTAATTTTTCATCATGCACTAACTTGCTGACTAGCTACCCAGTTGCAGGGTTTTTTAAGCAGAAATGGAGGCAAAACAGATCCAAGAGAAATTATTAATTTGATTAATTATTTGTATTAATTGTTTGGCCTTCTAAAATACCAATGTAAATGCAGTGTAGACTGAGATACTATAAAAAATAGAGTCCCTTTAAAGTTCATGGACAAGTCAATGCACAGACTTTTCTTCATTTAATTTACACACTGAACATTGTTAGGGCTCTTAATTTTAAACTCTAAGGCCTGATTTCATAGACAGAGCTTAGCATAAGCTAGAAATAGGCCTTAGTCAAATTAGGATATTTAAAGTCGGCAAGAAATCAAAATTGACTCTGTTTACTTTGTTAGTGTAAATTACTAGTCTTGTGGTGAACAATTAATCCGTGCAAGTTAATACACAGAAAAAAATAGTTTGTCATGGTAATCTTTAATCAAAATCTGAAAAGTTAATTCCGATTTGGAATGGCATTTCTTCTCTGATGACTTCAATTTGATGGCTTGGGTTGAAAATTTTAATGAATTAATTTTTAACTTGTAACCCGAAGGTTGCAGGTTTGAGTCTAAGTACTGGCAGGAATGACTTTCACAGACAAGGCCTTGAGCACAGCACCTAACCCATTACTTCCCCGGCACCAGATGTGGGTGTTCAAAGCTTGCAGTGTGGTGTTCCCTAATCATTTGTATAGGTTAAATGCAGAGCAGAAATTCTGAGTATGGGTCACTTCACTTTACTTCATTATCGTATTATTGAAATATTTAAAATACATGATTGTAAAATGCGTTTCTTTTTCAGCCAGTTGAAAATGCGGTACCCTTGTGTGTGTGTGTGTGTGTGTGTGTGTGTGTGTGTGTGTGTGTGTGTGTGTGTGTGTGCACAGCAGGATTTTACCACCTTCACCTCATTTTAAGCCAGGAAAAAAACTTCATTTGTTATTTTTAAAGTGACAGATTAATAATCTTTCATAACTAACTTAAAACTACAGCACTTTAATTAAAAGAAAACTCACCTCAGTGTCTTGAGTTGACAGTTCTGATCCTGTAGTAAATCACTGAGCTCCTTCACTCCTGATTGTCCAGGATCATTTCCTGTGAGATCCAGCTCTATCAGGTGTGAAGGGTTTGATCTCAGAGCTGAAGCCAGAGCTTTATAACCTTCTTCTGTGATACTGCAGTCTGAAAGTCTAAAACAGGAATGAAAATGTAACATTCAGCTTATTAATCAGTTATTCTCAAAATGACCTGAACAATTTTAAGCCCTAAAGCAGAGATGCCCAAACTATGGCCCGCCATTAGGTGAAAAATACAGCCTATAAAAAACCTGCCTTTTAAGTGCCGGTAATCAGTGATGCTATTTATTGCGGCAATTAATATGTACAATATTTTTACTGTGGGCACTTAAAATACTGTGAATAATTCTAGATAATATACTGGCATAGCTGTTTTCATTTGTCTGAACTTACAGTAGCTTAATTTCCATCAAAAAGTCATGATGCAGAGCACTCTAATGCAACCCCTATGGGCAGTTTACCACACCGGACATTAAGATCTGCATTCTGATCCAGAAAGAGTAGTTGTCATATATAGGAAACAGCTCCAAAACAGCCTTTTCACCAAATAGTATTATTATTTCTTTCTTACAATCATTCAGATTATCACAGAATTAATTGGATTAAGGTTTATAGTTTGGACATAAACACAGAGGTCTATAATAGCAATCAAAATAGAGCAAATAATTGAAATAATTAAAAAATTGTAATTGTCACTGAATCATTCATTCAAAAGATTATTTGAAAAACACTGATTCATACAGTAATAAAACTAGTGTAGTATTTACTTCAGAATCACATATTATAGAGTCATGTAATAAATGCCATTAAGTTATTTAATTATCATGCTTAATTTAAAGATGGTTATTCCCTTAATAATAGACTTAATTTATATTTTAACCAGTAAATGTTCTGTTTACTGTTAACAGTATACATGTTCTGTCTGAAATACAAATCTACTTTGCATTATTTTTTAATTATTTGTGGATTAATTTAGTTTCTTATTTTTTCAAGTTCATTTATTTGATTAAATGTTCACTTAGTTTCTTTTTTTAGATGTCAGTTGGTGTTTAAAAGTAACTAAAACATGATCAAGTTTGATTTTAGGCCCTCTATTAAGGATTGATTTTTGGCCCTCTGTTGTAAAAAGTTTGGGCACCTCTGCCCTAAAGGAAATGGTTTGTAAATTATATTTCGTTTCTTGTACAAATTAGAAAATAGAAAAAATAGGATATAGTGGCAAACAAAAGGCCCAGAGACAGTTAATATGTTAGAAATCATCTCACCTGATTTTCTCAAGTTTACTGTTATTTTTCAGTCCATCACAAAGCAGCATCACTCCTGAATCCTGCAGATTATTATTGCTCAGTTCAAGATCCTTCAGAGAGCTGGAGTCTGAACTGAGAACTGAAGCAAGAGCTGAACAGCTTTTCTCTGTTAGATCACAGTCACTGAGCCTAAATAAAATATTACAAAACATGAAGAAGATACACAACTTTACCATTAACTGTAGGAAGTAGAGAAGAGACCAGCAGACTACAATCTGAAAAGATTATTTGATCCTTTTACTTTCCAGCCATTAGTGATACTCCTGTTTAAAAGTCTATATAATGCTGATCTACAGTTTCTGTTAAAGGTGACCTATTATGCACCTTTTTACAAGATGTAATATAAGTCTCAGATGTCCCCAGAATGTGTCTGTGAAATTACGTGAAATTACGATATATTAACGCAACTCTGACATACTTACCAGATTATTTTAAATCCCTCACACTAATGCAATTGTTTCATACTCCACAGATTTCTATAACATAATCAGTTCACTTTGTCTTCTTTAAGGCCCTGATATACTTCAAGCGAAGTTCTTTTTTGTTCTTCGTTTAGGGGTAAAACGAAGTTTGAAATGCGTGAGCTGCGATATACTGTAATCAAACATCTGACACCGCCCACACTGCTGAAAGCGACAGTTACATGAATATGTAAATATGTGCTGTACACTTTCTTCACAAAATAAACACTACAAAAATGAGAAAACAGCAAGCATTTTTTTTATAGAAAGCATAAGAAAAGTATCTGATCATAATATGGTTATGTTCACTGCAAAACTCAGCCAGCTCCGTCAGGCCAAAGAAGATGCTCGCAGAAAAGGGGACAGAGTCTTGTACAAACAGGCCAAATACACACTGGAAAAGGAGATCAGAGTGGCAAAGAGGAATTATTCTGATAAACTTCGGAATCAGTTCTCTTCTAATGACACAGCTTCAGTGTGGAAAGGTCTGAAAGTTATCACCAACTACAAGACACCATCCCCCAGCTCTGTGGAGAATCAACGACTGGCAGACGATCTGAATGAGTTTTATTGCAGGTTTGAAAAATCACCATTAACACCTCCAACAACCCCCCTCTCCCCCACACCTGCAATTCAGTTCAGTGAAGATGACGTGCGCCAGGTCTTCAGAAAGAACAAGAGAAGAAAGGCACCAGGCCCAGACAGCGTTTCACCAGCCTGTCTGAAAACCTGCGCTGACCAGCTGGCCCCCATCTTCACACTGATCTTCAACAGATCACTGGAGCTGTGCGAAGTCCCCTCATGCTTCAAACGCTCCACCATCATCCCCGTCCCAAAGAAACCCAAAATTACTGGACTAAATGACTACAGACCTGTGGCTCTAACGTCTGTGGCCATGAAGTCATTTGAAAGACTGGTTCTGGCTTATCTGAAGGACATCACTGGACCCTTACTGGACCCCCTGCAGTTGCTTACCGAGCAAACAGGTCTGTGGATGATGCAGTCAATATGGGACTGCATTATGTTCTCCAGCATCTGGACAGACCAGGGACTTATGTGAGGATCCTGTTTGTGGACTTCAGCTCTGCTTTTAACACCATCGTCCCATCACTCCTCCAGCCTAAACTAACTCAGCTCTCTGTGCCCACCTCTGTCTGTCAGTGGATCACCAGCTTCCTGACAGACAGGCAGCAGCTAGTGAGGCTGGGAAAATTCTCATCCAGCACCCTCACCATCAGCACCGGAGCTCCTCAGGGCTGTGTCCTCTCCCCACTGCTCTTCTCCCTGTACACCAACGACTGCACCTCTAAAGACCCCTCTGTCAAGCTCCTGAAGTTTGCGGATGATACCACACTGATCGGCCTCATCCAGGACGGTGACGAGTCTGCTTACAGACTGGAGGTTGAACAGCTGGCTGTCTGGTGCAGTCTTAACAACCTGGAGCTCAACACGCTCAAGACAGTGGAGATGACCGTGGACTTCAGGAGAAACCCCCCTGCTCTCCCCCCACTCACCATCATGAACAGCACTGTGGCAGCAGTGGAGTCATTCAGGTTCCTGGGCACCACCATCTCCCAGGACCTGAAGTGGGACAACCACATCGAGTCCATTGTGAAAAAGGCCCAGCAGAGGTTGTACTTCCTTCGCCAGCTGAGGAAGTTCAACCTGCCACAGGAGCTGCTGAAACAGTTCTACTCTGCCATCATCGAATCCATCCTCTGCACTTCAATTACCGTCTGGTTCAGCTCAGCTACCAAATCTGACGTCAGAAGACTACAGAGGGTAGTCCGGTCTGCTGAGCGAATCATTGGCACAACCCTCCCCACTCTCCAAGAACTGTACTTATCCAGAGTGAGAAAAAGGGCAAAGAAGATCACTCTGGACCCCTCACATCCAGCACACTCCCTCTTTGAACTGTTGCCATCCGGTCGACGCTACAGAGCCCTGAGCACCAGAACGACCAGACACAGGAACAGTTTCTTCCCTCAAGCAATCCATCTCATGAACACTTGACAAACACAGAACACACAACACTATTACACTTTATTTACTTAAAACACTTATTTATATCTCAATTTGCACACATAATTGTACATACAATTGTCTATAATATATATTGTCTTTTGCTTTTTTTGCACTTTGTCTATCTTGTAAATTTGTATATTATTATTTTATTCCTTTTTATTATGTGTCTTGTCTTGTCGCTGTTACTCTGTTGCACTGTGGAGCTTCTGTCACTAAAACAAATTCCTAGTATGTGTAAACAACATACCTGGCAATAAAGCTCTTTCTGATTCTGATTTCTGATTCTGACAAGCTCTGCAAATTAGAACTCCAGTCACGTCACGTTTATTTAGGCTATATAGCATATAGAATAGATGTTTATTCAATAGATTGCTTAAAATCAAGCAGCTTTACAGTATCAAACACGAAAAACAGGGTCAGTGCCTCATTTCATCAGAAGCACAACTTCATTTTGTACTATAAAGCGGCTATCCTGTGTGTTCACGTTTTCAATCGCGGAGATCTTACCTCAACAAACTCTACAGATCAAATGAGTCAGAGAAGACTTCCACGAGGATGAAGGTGGAGCCACAGCACACACCTCCTATTACGTTACCATCACAGACCAATGGTAGTACGAAGGTTTTTTGCAGCTGAGGCGAACTTTTCCTGAAAGTTTGCTTTGGCAAGCCGTTTCGAACTTCCAAAAAGAACACAAAACGAACTTTGTTTTGGCCTGATTTTGTTCGAAATGATGTCACATCAGTTTGCTCTTCGATTTAATTTGAAGTATATCGGGGCCTATAGTATTCACTAGGTTTATTACAAGAGAAGGCAACAGCAAAGGAATCAATGCAACAATGTGCATGTTTCCTACACTACTATTTTCAAGTATTTATATATTTAGAATAAATGACTGCACCAAGGAGAGGGACATCGTTTCAAAAATAATTTGTTTATTTTGCACAAATCAATAAATCATTTTAATTCTTTTGGTGTTAGTGGAATACTTCTTTCATGTAGTGGGCAGTTTTAAGATTTGTCTATTTTTGCTTCCATGTCTTCTTTTACTGTAGTGGAAAGAAAACTTCCAAAATACACATTTAGATGGTGTTTGTTTTAAGCCTACTACCCTCAGTCTCTTTGCATCTGTAGATTTCTTTTAAACCAAAACAAGCTAATATGCATATTTAAATAAATCAAGAGTGTTTTTCCCCTAAAATGTTATAAGTACATAATATATATTATAACAAATGCCTGCAGAGGGGGCTAAAAGCCTGGTGATTGTTGTTGTTACACAGCATGATCAAATCCTTGTTTTTGGCCAACCAGCATAATTAAAAATATAATACTAGTTAAATAATAATAATAATATTTGGCCACTTCTTTATGATTGAAATGCTACAGCCACTGTAATTTCTTCAACAAGAATATGTGGACATCAAGCACACATGCACACTGTAAACTTGTATTGTATTCTCCTGTGTAAGTGTAGATTTAAGAATGATAGCATTATGCAATGTTGTATTATGATTTTAAATAGTTTTAATAAATCGCCCATGGTCAGTTGGCTGAACAACTGATGCATATGTCAACTGTTAACTGGAAACACTTCAGGATGTTTTAAGTCGTCATCTGGTTGGTTGAATTCTACAGGATGTTAATGGTCCACCTGGAAACAAGTGCCGTGACTCCAAACCCCCTCATGGAAGAAGAACGCCATCATTTTAATACATGTGACAATGAGCTTTTATCATGATAAACTAAATGCTGGATTTTCAAAAGTATGTTAAGTTTGTGGTTCCGTGATAAATTCATTTACCTATTAAACTGTGGAATAATAATAAAAGACACCTTGATCTTGATTGCACTGAATTTTCATAGGATGAACAGATTTGTCGACCTAGTATATTACCTCATACAAATATTTATAACTGACCACAATTAATTAATAATATTTCCCTTTGTCGTAATTGTTACATCACACAACTTACCAAAGTGTCTCCAATTTACACTTTACACTCTTCAGTCCAGTGCAAAGCAGCTCCACTCCTGAATCGTGCAGATTATTATTGTTCATGTTCAGCTCTTTCAGACTGGTATCTGATCCAAGAACTGTGGCCAGAGCTGAACAACTTTTGTCTGTTAAGTTACAGTCATTTAACCTACAAAGGAATTACAGATTACAGATTTTCTACATAAAATTTGTAATACTTACAGTATATACTAAAATTATAATAAAATAGGAACATTTGACTTTATTTCCAATGTATTCATTAAAGAAAAAAATATAAATAAACTACTGATATGAATGAACTATATAGATGTTATACATTCATATATTGTATACAATTAAGAATCAATGCAGATGAAAGCAAAAAGTAAAAGACTTACAGAGCTCTTTTGGAGGTTTTGATGACCTCTGATAGTCTAATGAGACACTCGTCTGATTTCTTAAATTTCTGAAGCTCAAAGTCCTCCAGCTCCTCCTCTGATGTCAACAACACAAAGGCCAAAGCAGACCACTGGGCAGGTGAAAGGTCAGCAGATGAGAGACTTCCTTTGCTAAGTTGTGTTTGAATGTCTTTAACCAGAGTTTGGTCATTCAGTTCATTCAGACAGTAGAACAGATTGATGGACCTTTCTGGAGATAAATTTTCTCCTAACTTTTGCTTGATGTACTGAACTATGACCTCATTGCTCTGGGCATAACTGTCTTGATGTGTCAGCAGTCCTTGTAAGAGTGGACGATTAGACTCAAGTGATAAACCAAGAAGGAATCGAAGGAAAAGATCCAGATGTCCAATTTCACTCTCGAGCGCCTTATTCACTGCAGCTTCCAGCAAATCAATCATGGCTTCATTTTTGTTTCGTTGTTCTGTAGACTCTTGATCAAACACATTTTTCTTGTTGATGTCTAGAAACAGATGTGCATAAAGGGCTGCAATAAACTCCTGAATGCTCATGTGAACAAAGCAGTACATGGTACCAAGAATGATCCCTGTTTCTTCCTTAAAGATCTGGGTACACATGCCTGAGTACACTGATGCCTTATTAACGTCAATACCACAGGCTTCCAGGTCTGTGTCATAGAAGATCAGGTTGTTTCTTTCCAGCTGTCGAAATGCCAGTTTCCCCAGTGAAAGGATGGCTTCTTTATCCCAGGAAACATCTGGTGTGTATTCTCCATCATACTTTCGCCGACTCTGCTGGATTTGAAAGCGGAGAAAGTGTGTGTACATTTGTGTCAGAGTTTTGGGAATGTCTTCAGTATTTGATTCCTGCAGTGTTTTAGAGATGTTATTAGCCTGATTGTTTTTCACATCATTATTTCTTTTCTCCTCCAAAATGTTCTGGAGAACAGTGGCTGAAATCCAGCAGAAGACTGGGATGTGGCACATGATAAAGAGACTCTTTGATTTTTTAACATGATCAATGATATCTTTTCTCATTTTCTCATCTGTGAATCTTTTTCTGAAGTACTCCTCCTTTTGTGCATCATTGAACCCTCTGACCTCTGTCACACGTTTGATACAGTCCGGAGGAATCTTACAGGCAGCTGCTGGTCTGGTGGTGATCCAGATGAGAGCAGAAGGAAGCAGATTTCCCTTGATGAGGTTCGTTAGGAGAACATCCAGAGAGGCTGGTGATGATACATCACGCCACGTCTCATTGCCAAAGTTTAAAGGAAGGCGACATTCATCCAATCCATCAAGAATGAACAGGACTTTGAATTTATCATTTCTTGTAAGATTCAGTCCTTTTACCTCTGGGAAAAACTCACTTACAAGGTTCATCAAACTTTGGTTTTCTTTCTCCTTTAAGTTCATCTCTCTGAATGGAAGAGGAAATATGAAGCTGATATCTTGATTTTCTTTTCCTTCGGCCCAATCCAGAATAAACTTTTGCACAGAGATGGATTTGCCAATGCCAGCAACTCCTTTTGTCAGTACAGTTCTGATCTCCTTGTCTTGTTCAGGTGATTCAAACAAATTTGTGCATTCAATCGGTATCTCTTGTGATTCAGCACGCCTGGACTTCTCAATCTGTCTTACTTCATGTTCATTATTGACCTGTTCACTGCCACCCTGAGTGATATAGAGATCTGTGTAGATGCTATTCAGAAGTGTGAAGTCACCGTGCTTTGCAATTCCTTCAAACACACATTGATACTTCTTCTTTAGGTTTGATTTAAGTTGTCGTTGATGAATGAAGACAAGCTCATCTAAACACACAAACAGAAAAAAAAAAAATACTTGATCCTTCATTTCTCTCCTGACTTTAAGTGACAACATGACAGATGGTTATGAGCCTCTTACCTTTTAGAGTATCTGCAAGTTCATCTTGCTTCATAATTTTTAGGAAGTGGAGAGTGATATCAAGAGCTGCGTCTTTGATACTACACGTATCCTCCATGAAGTCCTGCACAAAGTATTGGGTGTTCTCTTTTTTTAGTATTTTCTTAAACCTTTCCAGCTCATTCTTTAGGAATACAATTATTTTGTGCTCAAGGTCCTAAAAGCATAAAAACAAAGATGTGTACAACATATTAAACATTTGGTTAAACAAATTACAGACATGCAGAAGTAAAAGCATTAATGAAACTGTGATAATGTGAAACTACAAGTAGCAAAGGTATAAAATACAAATGAAAACTGCAGAATACCAGTTAGCTTGAGAAAACTATTTATGCAATAATTTTAGGTAAAATTATTAAAAGTGCCTAGTTAAATGACAAAATAGTGTTTGTCTATATGCAATTTAACAGGCACATAACCTCTTAGACAAAGGTAGTAGATGTAACACAGGCTAGTTTTAAGGTAGGCAAAATTAACATTACAGAATGTCAATATGACTGCGCCCCAAATCATACATAAAATACAAATCATACAGAATTGTGGATATTGTTATACAAGTTTATTGAAGCTACTCATCTACCAACATGAAAATATATGAGTCTAGCATTGTTGACATATGGATGTGTACACAACTAAAATTCTAAGGCAAATGCTGAATACATTAATTAGTTGTCCTTTTACAATAAAAATACATGATTTTACATTTGTTGAAAAACCTATTTGTTTATTATAGTATAAATATGAACAATAAATACAAAACTAAATTTCCCATACCTGAAAGACCCAGGTGAGATTTTCTCTGAAGTTTTTGAAGCGGTTACTCTGAAAGTCTGTTTTTTTTTCACACTGAATCCTGTTAGCAAAATACATTTGGTCAATGTTTATAGTATATCTAATAAAATACAGCATGTGCAATATTAGACAGAACTAGAACTGGAAACAGCATTTTTTATTTATTTTTTTTATTTTTTTTGCAAACAGATCTATGGTATGTTGATAAGAAGCTTTAAATGTATATATATAAGATCATTGCACTCAAATGTATACAAGGTCAGTATTTCCAGTGTTTTTTTTAAGGTACATATAAACATCCTTAGTGATTCATCTCTGTAAAAACTGACTGAAGACATCAAATAAACATTGTCTTTTTAAAGGGAAAATTCTGTCATAATTGAGTAAATCCTCAAGTTGTTCTAGATCTGTATGAATTTCTTTGATGTCCTCAACACAAAAGAAGAAATTTTGAAGAATGTTCGTAACCAAAAAGTTTCTGGTCCACATTGAGTGCCATAGTATTTTTCCCCAACTATGGAAGTCAATGGGGCTCAACAACTGTTTGATTATCTACATTCTTCAAAAATATCTTATTTTTTGTTCAGCAGAGAAACCATTTTGTTCAGCAACTTGAGAGTGAGTGAGGACATAATTTTCATTTTTGGGTGAACTATCCCTTTATGTATTTTAACACATATTCCAAGGTGCTGAATTAGCTTCAAAAGGCACAATGTACAACATTTCGAAAGCCAGGTCACTTGCAAAAAAAAATTATTATAAAATAAAAATTATTATTATTATTATTATTATATTAATAACTCTAGCATTGTGGATTATGTATGTTGTAAATGAAACTGTAAACACAACTGTAAAGTTGTGTTTGTGTCCTCACCTGTTGAGTAGAAAAGATGCCAGTTCCACATCACTGTTCATTCCCTTTTGATTCTTTAGACTTTTCCACCGTACAATTTCTGCACCAATATTCACTGTGGTCTTTTGTTCTTTGATACTAAATCACACAAAACAACAAATCACATGAAAACTAAAAGATTCACAGATGTCTTTATAATTTGGTCAAACAATCAAACCAGCAGGTTACCTCTATCTAACACTGATCATTTTTAAGAAAAAGATTTTAATGTATATAAAGTTTCATGAAAGTCCCTGAGATACTTTCTAACACAGTAAATATGTGACCAACAAGAAACACAAGAAATACCTTTTGATAGATGTTGTTTTCTCTCTGAAGTTCGGCAGTGCACCATCTTTTGAACTGTCACTCCTCATAGACACTGAGCTGGACTCAACAGAGCCTAATCTTTCCCTAAAACACAAAGAGCAAAGATAATCAATTTATTGCAGGAGTTCTGTCTGATATCTACATCTGCTGTACAGTTCTGTTAGCTTACATAGCTAAGTTTTTAAGTGTTTATAAACAAAAATAAACCCACAACATCGAAAATAAACTTCAGAGTCATTTTCACTTCATGAATCAGAATCAGAATGAGCTTTTATTCACCAAGTGAATTTATTCACAAGGAATTTGTTGTGGTTTTACAGGAGCTCTTGGAACATACAGTAGTGTGAAAAAGTGCTTGCCCCCTTCCTGATTTTTTTTTTTTTTTTTTTGCATGTTTGTCACACTTTAATGTTTCAGATCATCAAACAAATTTAAATATGAATCAAAGATAACACAAGTAAACACAACATGCAGTTTTTAAATGAAGGTTTTTATTATGAAGGGAAAACAAAATCCAAACCCACATGGCCCTGTGTGAAAAAGTGCTTGCCCCCTAAACCTAATAACTGGTTTGGCCTAGCCTGACTGCGTCATACTCATATTCTAGGCAGAATGTGAGTCTGATACTGCTCCATTGCACTTGAATTATGGGGCGTGTCTTAACCGAACCAGTAAAAAAACAACAACTCTGCACTCAATTGGATAGACCTACAACCAATCAGAGCAACGCAGTAAGTGACGTATGTTGAACTTGTACTTAAACTTTTGCCAAATCCCGTTGGAAGGACGGCAAACACATCTTTCCCATCGACAAATGCCTTGATTGCGGTTCTTTGTTCGTCTTTTAAAATTAACGCGCTGTCGATTTCTTTTATTACAGACGTGATAGCGGAATCTAAACATCTTACTTCTCCAACTGCAGTCATCGTTGGTGAAAACCAATTCAACCCAAGCGCTCTTTGATGACGTGGGTGGTTACGTAACTGCAGATAGCCTGTCCATCATCGATTAAAGCCCGCCCTGGCAATTTGATTGGCTCGGCCTTCTGGGAGCCGAGCATAATTACTCCACAATGGATCGAGTCCAGACCGAACTTCCCGTCCAAAAAATGTTGTGGGCGGGGTTCGGGCTGGCACCCAGGCTAGGTTTGGCCACCCTTAGCAGCAACAACTGCAATCAAGCGTTTGCGATAACTTGCAATGAATCTGTTACAGAATCTGTTATTTTGGCCCACTCATCTTTGCAGAATTGTCGTAATTCAGCCACATTGGAGGGTTTGAGCGTGATCTGCCTTTTTAAGGTTAATGAACAATAACAATTATTAAACTCTAAGTTTAATTCCACCTATGAGTTGTATTCAATCAATCATTGGGGGCCACAGATGTTCTTATATATAAGGAGGGGGCTTCAGTGACAAAGGGTTAGGAACCACAGTTTTAGATCAGCTGTTTCTGTGAAGGATCCAGAGGACATGCATCAGTTCATCATCTTTTCACACAAGTACTGTGACACACCACTGCAAGATTTCTTCATTTTTGGTTGAACTAATCCTTTAAAATTAAATTAACCATTTCTTTTCCTTTTTCACTTTAATTTAAATTTGACTTTAAATAAAATAAATTTCAAAGTTTAAAATAAAATCCATGCATGTATCAAATCAAAATTTGGTTCAAAATCGAGAATCAATTTTTAATTGAATCGTGACCCCAAAAATTGATATGAATTTGAATCGTGAGATTCCAAAATATTTCCACCCCAAATACTGAGCTTTAATTCTGTGCCTTCTGTGTGAATGCAAAAACAGTATCAGGTCCTATTATTAATATTCCCATTATTAATACCAGAACAAGAGACAATTGTGAAAATAAAGATGCAAATAATTTCTGTGACTGGAAGTAATAAGTAACCAGCTTCAGTGCTGCTCACCATCAGCATAGAGGGCAAAATAATTCAGAATTCTCTGTGAGGACTTTCCCATGTTTTGTCCACACACATCACAGGCATGTAAAGCCAATAAATGCAATTCCAGAATGGTTATGATGTAAAATACCTTTTAGCAAATGATGTTTTTCTCTCGCTGGAGTTCGGTCCACCACCTTTTGAATGGTCACTCTCCAAGGAAGCAGAGCGGGAGAATGATTTTTTCCTAAACAGAGAAAGCAGGTTTCTGTTAATCTGGTTTTAAAGGGCCATTTTATTCTAGGACTAGGCTTAATCTCTGTCCGAGAAACCACCCCATAGAGTTCTGTTATTTCATATGCGCGCTTTTTTATGTAAAGTGTTGCTCTTAATCAAGCAGCAACAGCATGAGGAAGCTGACCTTTTTGGTGGCGGTGCATCTCGGAGCATCTCAATACTACCCCTGTGGATGAAGGTCCGTAGTAATGATACAGTTCCTTCAGTGTATTTAATAAATGTGTTGTTTCAGTTTTACTCCAGTTTAATTTTACTGTGGAGAATTTTAATTCAGATTGGACTTTTAAACTGATTACAATGCTAACGTATGTAATGTAAACGCACCTAGTCATTTCAATGGCTACATTTACATGCACCCAAATAATCCATTCGGATTGACGGCTCAAACGGATTGAAGATGCTTTAATATTTACATGTTTTAATAGACAAGGGAACAACTGTTTTGATATATTTATAGACAGAAAACTAATTGTTGTAATATTGCTCAACACGTTTAGTCTTATTGTTTACATCTAATATTCTTGATTTTTTGCGAGTACCATGCTTTACCATGCCTCAGAGAAAAACACTATTTTGTGAAGTAGCTAACATAGCATAATCAGATGCAGCTTTATTTTTAGTAACAGTAATACAGCATTTTCTCCATCATACAATACATTTTAAAATTAATGCCATATCAACACAAGCCATCCAGCATTTAATATGATATTCTAATATCGATCTATCTTACTGCAGTGTTTCACAGCAGCAACCGAGCGATTAGAGAGTAAAGTTATAACATCATTTTCAGCACTCTCAAATGTATCTAATATGATAAACAGAGCTGTGTTACCTCATACTCATGACCGGAAAAGCGGAAGCAGCGCCGGCGACTGTGTCATAATAAAAGTCCCGCTGCTCGTGAGGTGTGTGTTGTGCAATCGCTCCAGCTCCTCGTTCAGCTCCACAACACTCGCTCCTGCTCTGCTTCATACTACAGTAACGTTAACTAGATGAGTAAAGTTTGTAGACAAACTTTAAGTTGGCTTGAAAAAGCCTAGCCAGTAAGTTTGGAGTAGTTTTAAAAGCTTGAAGTTTGAAGCTTGAAGTTTGAAATAGTTTAAGTTTTAGTTTAGTAGTTTAAAAGCTAGATAGTGTGTGAGTGAGTGACTATGTGAGAGTGTGTGTTATGGGATCAGATTCCCGCCAATAGTATTGCGGTCACGGATCAAAAAATAATAAGCGTGAATCAAAAATGTAAACATGTATAGCACAAACTTAAAAAAATAATGGAAAATTATCAGAATGGCAAAGAACTTGGTAATAGATCAAAATATAATAAGCGTAAATCGAAAAATTAAAAGCACATTACAAAAAATAACAAGTATGAATCAAAATTTTAAACACATCAAAAATGATATTGCACAAACCTTAAACTTGTGTTTATGCGTTCTTAAAAGTTGTTTTCCTTGCTTTTATTACTTTTCTTTCTGCTCTCTTACATTTTCTGCTCATATTTTACTCTTCTGCGCTTGTGCTGTTTTTCTCTTTGCTCTTCTTTCTACGTTTTGCTCTTGCGTTTCCAAATGTTGCAGTTCGAGTTTCATGTAAATTAGGCTGGGCTTAAGCGCCACCATTCGTCCACTAGTTCTAGATTGACAGCTTCTCCTCTAGCCAATCAATCGAAGAGAAGGAGATGACATCACTTCAATGCAACTCATGCTCACTGATGCTCACACTCATACAGAAGATAACCATCACAGCTGGGGTAAACTCTTTCTGTGGCAGGACACCATTATAATGTATATGTACCTGTCACCGGTATATACGTCTACCTGGACAATCTTTTATTGTTAAATTCACCATCCTAATGACAACCTGTCACAGTTGTGCCTGCCTGACGATCCATCATTGTTATATTCATCTTTAATGCACCACTGGATTTGGCACCGCAAAACGCAGCGTCCACCATACAGCGGCCTCACAACATCACTCTTATTTGTGCCTGGCTCGTCTATACCTGTTATGTTACTGTTAGATATTTTTAGTATTCATACAATAATATTAATAATAATAATAATAATAATAATAATATGCTTGCTTGTTGTCTCTTTTATTCCTGTATTTTGCACAAGAGAATATAACATATGAAACCTACCTTACTAATATATTTGCTCGTGAATTACATTAGTAAGTCAGATATGCCATTAGATCAGTAGTTCCCAAAACGGGGTACGTGAGGTGAGGGGGTAGGCTACGCAAACAAAATGCAGAATTGTTCCGTTCATTTTATTCTTCCCTACATTAAAATAACATTAAAACCGATCATGTATTTTCTAACAGGCACAATATGCCATATGACATCCAATCAAAATATCACATCTTTTGCGGTCAAATCTGACAGAGTACATTTCCACATATATGCAGCGCGCATAAGGGTGCATTATACAGTAGGTTGCGTGCGGAGTCTGCTGCCTGAGCAAATCGCGCTACATATAGCCATTCTGTTCCTGCAGATTTAGCACTTACTAGCATGAAGAACAGCCTGGCACAAAACGGGCATAAATATCAATTTAAGATTCAAACTCTTGATACAAAACATAGCCTACCTTTTGTGAGTTCTAGTTTTTAATATTGATAACATTATACGAGCAAGAATGCAAATCCAAATATCCACACAACAGTTCAACAAGTAATATTAAGTGTTATTCTTCACAGTATTGTCAGTATTTGCTCTATTTTGCAATAAAAACAACAGCAGGATTACAACACCGCGGTGTTTCGAGAACGAATCTGCAACTTTGAACGAATTGTTTGTGAAAGTCATGATTCAATAATTCATTCATTAATACAGCCACTTGCTTCTTTGAATGAATGATTCTATGACTTACGCATTAAGTCAGTGACTTACCACCGATCTACTGCCGGTTTTAGTATTTAAAATAATCACTTTTCACGTTTTTAGCATTGCATATTTCTCTATTGAACATTTTTTAATTTAAAATGTTATTAATGTTGTAAAGGTATTCACAAAGATTAAAAACTGCACTAGAAAGAGTCGCTTAATGGAAAATTTACAGACTAAGTGGAAGAGAGGGGGTACACAAAACGATGGTAAGTGTCTCAGGGGGTACTCCACTCTGAAAAGTTTGGGAACCACTGGTTTAGATCATTGTAAGTTGTTCGTAATTGTAAAATGTGCATATTTTGTCATGTATTGTTTTCCTGTAAACAGATTTATAGATTTTGTCTTCCATGTACAGTATGTAATTGACAAGGGTGTTGGTTTATGAATTTGATCACATTTTAACACTGAGATTATAAAATTATAAAAGTTAAGCAATAGCCTTCACATCAGCAAGAGTGTTTTCCCCAATATTAGAGCAATTGCAAATGTTTATTGAGCTGTTGTATAAATCAGTATAGCTGTAAGTTAATTTTGAGTGTGTTTTTGCAATATTTTGATGAAAGGAGTATCAAACAAAGTCACAGCAGAACAGCTTCGCTCGTCTCGGAGAAACACAGCAGTGATTCATTAATGAATTCCTGATTTGAATGAGAAGTTTGAATGAACTTTCCGCCACCATCCGATACTTCTATAATACATGAAAAAGAATAAAGAAGAGCGAAAAAACAGATCCAGGAACAGTGCTTTTCAGATTTTTCAGGTATCTAACAGTCGTTTTCACGTACAGAAAATGGATAAAGTAATCAAATATAAAATATCACTGCATATTATCTTTACTGTATAAAATAAATAAAGATTAATCATTATTGAAGTTACAAAAACTATTCAGTCAAGAGCAGTGAGTGATTTCTTTGTTATTTGTTGTTTGATTTAACATTAAAAACAGGCAGCAGGAATAGTTTTTTTTCCCTATAAGACATGCACGATCCAGTACATATACTGTTCCACATGCGCTGTCTTTCTCGACTAATATACGACATAACGACTATGTTTGCTAGGATACTCGCTAAGACGGGCATGTTGACATAATTTGTGTATGAATTTGTCCGCTGAAGCGCAAGACTTGAAAGAGAACTCAGTATTTGCGCGCTGACTGAAATAAGCGTGCGCGCTTCGGATGAGCGCACACAAATCTTCTCACAGCGCGTGCGAGTTCTCTTTCGCGTCTTGTTCTTTAAAGTTTAAATCAGCAAG
The DNA here is from genome assembly GCF_018812025.1 of Megalobrama amblycephala. NCBI lineage: Eukaryota > Metazoa > Chordata > Actinopteri > Cypriniformes > Xenocyprididae > Megalobrama > Megalobrama amblycephala. The sequence continues at coordinate 38,089,637 of NC_063062.1, read as the reverse complement.
GCTTAAATGAGTTTGTTTAAACACAGATAGCAATGTGTGCTGTTCAGGTCTCACCTGCGCTTGCGCGCTATCAACACCCGGGTGATGACCGCGTAAATGACTGGACATTAGAGCAGACGGCACTCGCAGTTAACAGTTTACAAAGAGTGACTGTTTTGTCCACGCTTTCTGATTATCGTTGTTGTAACGTTTTGCGCATCCATCGAATGAAACATACATTATTTGAACTCTGTCTGTCTGTTTTCCACGTTGCTATTTTAAACAAACCATATTAACCAATAGATGCGTCGTCATTCGAGATGGACCGCGGTGCAAGTGCGTACCGAACCGTAAGTGGAGAACCGTACGGTTCAATTTTTTACTGAGAACCGTTGCACCCCTAATACATCCGAGTCCTGATCGGGAGGTAACGTCCGATTCCGATCGAGTCTGAAACCACGTGATCGGGCCCGATTTCCGATCACGTGATCGGATCTGGACATCCCTAGCTTCAACTCTAATCAAACCAGCAGGACTATTAATACTATAGACAGGTGAGTTTTATTTTATTTTATTGGGGTTAGAGCTAAACTCTGGAGGACAGCGGCACTCTAGAAATGATGTTGCCTATCCCTGATCTATAATTTTGTTTTTATTTATTTTTATTTAAAACATTAATCTTATAGTATTGTGCAATTATGTAGTTGTAAATAAACAATAAATGTGTGAATAAATCACTGCATATCAAATCCACCTGGTTTCTGTATCTTCTCTGTAACACTATCGTAGTCAATGCAGATACGATACATTCAGTTTTAGAATTAATTTACCAATGATCGTTTAACAACAATTAAGAAGTATATTAGCTACAGTAGCCTTAGCATATTAGCACCATGAGCCAAGTAATATTTTAACACCAAATACCATATTTTATAAACATAAAGATTAACAATCATAAGTAGACTGCACAATAAAAAGAGTATCTCAAAAAGAGTAGGGCTGTAACGATATGCGATATGAAACCGAAATCGCGATACGCAGGTCCACGAACCTGTATCGCGATGTGAGAAGGCAGAATCGCGACACACCCCTTCCAACTCCCAGAGTTATCCTTCCTGTCCAGATCCAATGCTACCACATTTTTAAATTACTATAAGTATTAGGGGTGTAACGATTTATCGTAGATGGTGTGTCTCAATCAGCTCTCTAGTTCAGTAAGTGTTTCGGGCACACATTGAATCTTGCAAGCAGGTTTAAACGTTTCTCATGTCAGTCTCTTGCATGGCTTTCTTTCACCGCAGTGCCGCAGCAACAGCTGTGCTCACAGAAAAGCAAAAGACGCTTGCGATGCTTTGCTTTAAGAAGTTCTGTGGGGCCGTTCACATATTGCGTCTTTTCCGCGTGCAAGTCAGTTATTATTTTCAAATGTAGCCGCGCTGCAGGCGCGCTCATAATGGGATCAACGCGGTCGCGACGCGCATGCAATTCTCAACTTCTCAGAATGCCGCAAGCGCACCGCAGGTCGTGTGACAAGAATCAACCGATCAGCTATGGCCTTTCCGTAACAAAACAACAAAAGCTCAGCCAAACAGCTGATCATAGCTGTACATGGTGGTTTTTATATCTTATCTCCATCAATATATCTCGTAGTAAAACTAATGCAAGGGCTAGAAATCAATTATCCTTTGCAGAAACATCCTGATCCTCTTGGAGAGCTCAGTTCATGGTTGCATAGCAACGACCGACGCCACGGGAGCGCAAGCGCTTTGGAAGGAAGGAGAAGCGGTGCGGCCGCGCCTTCCACGCGTTTTTAGACGCGATATGTGAACGGCCCCTATTCATAATTCTAAGTTCATGTTAAATTTAACATTTTTTTTAGTGACAGACAGCCCTATTCAACTGTTAATTTGAATACAGAAGGTTTTTATTAAAATTTTATATTTATTTATTTTATTGAAATGTGATCTTGTATGTACAACAAGGAAAATTATTGAAATTTGTTCATGTTTTTTTAATAAATCTTGTTTGAATTTCAGTTTCATTTTGTTCAAAATATCGTGATACGTATCGTATCGTGAACTCCGTATCGAGATACGTACCGTATCGTGACCTGAGCGTATCGTTACACCCCTAAAAAAGAGGAATTATTTTTTCATAGTTCAGATAACTTTACAGATTTCCTTGTAAAGTTTCAGATTAAACTGTTATCTTCTCCTGTATGAGTGTGAGCATCAGTAGCCATGAGTCACACTGAAATGATGCCATCTCCTTCTCTTCGATTGATTGGCTAGAGGAGAAGCTGTCAATCTAGAACTAGTGGATTGCACAAAAGAGTAAAATATAAGCAGAAAATGTAAGAGAGCAGAAGGAAAAGAGTAATAAAAGCAAGGAAAACAACTTTTAAGAACGCATAAACACAAGATTTGTGCAATATTATTTTTAATGTGTTTAAAATTTTGATTCATGCTTGTTATTTTTAAATGTGCTTTTAATTTTTCGATTTACGCTTATTATATTTTGATCCGAGACCACGTTCTTTGCCATTCCGATCATTTTGCATTATTTTTTTAAGTTTGTGCTATATATTTTTACATGTGTTTTTAAATTTTTGATTCACGCTTATTATTTTTTGATCCATGACCGCAATACTATTGGCGGGAATCTGATCCCATAGCCTCCATCCCAATACTGAACACGATGTAGGCCTACATTTGCATCACGTTAACGCAGCGGTAGAGTTACACTCACGGGACTCTAAACTTATTCGCGATCACAATCTTTCATTATCTGCATGTGCTTCAAAGCCTTGCCGCACGCACACTAAAAGCCTGTCAAACAGCGCCCGAATAGTGGACTTTACCTTTCGCGTCTGATTGCACTAATACTGTCAAATACATGCAAAGTTTACATAAACACAGTTGGTTATGTCTAAAGTGAAAGTAATCATTTGAGAGAAAATCGGAATGCGTGTCTGTATTTTAGATGTGTGCAGGTCTTAAAGTAACAGCCGCCTAATAGTAAACATGCTGCCTTTGTTCTTAAAGGGACAGTTCACCCAAAAATTTAAATTCTGTCATTATTTACTCACTCTCATATTGTTCCAAAGCTGTATTAATTTCTTTCTTCTGCTGAACACAAAATAAGATATTTTGAAGAATGTGGGTTGCTGGTCACCAACTCTTTGGTTACCCACATTCTTCAAAATATCTTATTTTGTGTTCAGCAGAAGAAATTCATTCATGTTTAAAACAGCTTACTTGAGAGTGAGTAAATGAAGAGAGAATTTTCATTTTTGAGTGAATTATTCCTTTAATGTTAATACATTTATTATTGTTATCTTCCTACAGGTCCATCTGAACTGTTAATTTGATGTCATTATTTAAGTATTTAATTTAATATTGTCCATTTACATTTATTTTTTATATAAGAAGATACTGTTTGTCTTAAGTTATTTTAACCGAGGGGCCCCCAAATTAAATTCTGCTTGGGGCCCCATAAAAGCTTGGGCTCTCCATGATGAGTTTGTTTCAGCAAAGGATATATGGATTTCCAGCACCGAAAATCACTTGCAGTAGCTTTGCCACAGCAGATTTATTTAAAAATGTGTATCCGTGTACAGCTCTGATCAGATATTCCTACATCTTTGCTGAGCTTTGTCCTGCAGATGGCGCTGCGCTGCACTGGACCATTCCGTCGATTACATATTAGAAAACATAAAACATAACATACATAAAACATATAAAACATCTTACTGATCTGCATGATTTGCATGATTCTCATGCGTCATGATTTTAGACCTAAAAAATGGAATTCCGGATACATTCCGTCACATTACCGCAAAAGATCCATTCAGGTACTCTGCGTGTGCGTACCGCTTTGATGCCCATTGTACCCAGTTTAAAACATTTTCTACAAATGGTGCAGTTTGCCTCGTAGACATTTACCGGCACTGGCCTCAACCACCAGGAGAATTCATCTTTCTCGAGCCATTTATCTTTAAATTTGCGCTTATTACGGCTGCTATTATGGCTACCTGCTACCTCGATTCTCTCTGATGACGCAACGCAATAGCTAGCGCGAGAAAAAAACATAAAATATTCTGTCCAATGATCAGTCAGTCACTGGGTCTGTCAGACTAGACATTTTTTGGCAGTAATGAAATGAAAAATATTTAAGACATTTTAAGACTTTTAAAGGCCTTTTATTAGGAAAAATATATTTAAGACTTTTTAAGGACCCGCGGATACCCTGTAACAGAGCAGATGTTCACATAGCACAGAGAATTTAATGGAAATAAATAGGCACTAGACATTGTATTATTGGAAAGAAGCTCCAGATCGAGTTCACTAAAGAGAGCAGCAGCTAACCAGATAACGAGTTGATTTATTGTTTTATTTAGTCACATTCTAACATCACTGTGGAGAAATTAGAAATCAAATGAAATACCTTGTTGCAGATGATGGTGTTTTGTCACTGAATTGTGGTGGTACACCTATTGAATGGTCACTCTTCATAGACACGGAGCTGGACACATGTGAGCCTGATCTTCCACTAATAATACAAAAAGCAGAAAGAAATATTATTGTGGTACCTTCTTGAAATTTAAAAGGTTTAATGTTGTAGATGGTAATTAAAAACAGTTTCTGTCACCCTCCCACCAGTGGAACATTTGCCATTATGTTTTTAAAACAATAATATCTTAAAACCTAAAGTAATATTGACAAACTATATATCATTTGAAAGCTTACAAACTCTAGCTTTCATATTTGGTGTGATTTTCAGTACAAATGACAGAGGAAAAGTAATTTATTAATTTGCAAAAAGAATATTCTCAGACTCAAAAGGAATGTTCAGAGATTTATTTTGAAATCGCTATGAACATGAAAAATCATGAAAGAATCATGGTAGAAACATCTGTTTTTGTACAAAGAATTCTATTTTGAGTTTTATTTTTTTATGCCAAGAGTATCATGCCATTTTTTGAACAAGTCTTTCTAGTATAGTTTAAGGGGACGGAAAATAATCAGTGGCAGAAAACTGGAGTAAATAAGACTAATTTATTCTTACAGTTGCGGCCCAAAAAGTCTTGGTTATCAAGTCATTATTTAAACTGATTAATTGTTATGCTCATCCAATCAATGATGTTGAAACTGCAAATGAGAATGTTAAAGATGTGTAGTGTGAAATCTTAAAACCTGAACCAACCAGAATAACAGTAACGGTTCAAAACATAGTAAAACATAATCGAGAGTAACCAAGGCTTACAAATTCAAGTGTCAAGCTCTAATGTACCTTCATGGCAATCATTATATTACTATTTTGCAGTTAATCAAAATTATTTCATTCAGTGTTAGAAATCAGGAATGTCAGATCAGGAAATCAGGAAATCAGAACATGGTAAGAGAACATTGTGCTTTGTACGTTTTTCATCTTCACACCAAACTTGGGTCTTCAGCTGACAAACTTTAAATCCCGTCTGGCTAGAGCACTTCCCATAATGTTTATGCATTAGTTCAGTAGGTGGAGAGTAGGTGGTCTTTAGAGTCTGTTTGAACACTTTTGACCACATGAGAATTTACACAATGAAAGCAATCTGATCCACTGAAAGTGGACAAGCTCAAAATGTTTTA